>NC_086446.1:14467596-14823596 GCF_028390025.1 Pseudophryne corroboree
CCAGCATCCTCTATGGACTCAGAGAAAAGGATTTACCAGTAGGTAAAATCCTATTTTCTCTTCCGTCCTAGAGGATGCTGGGGTCATCAATAGAACCATGGGGTTATACCAAAGCTCTAGAACGGGCGGGAGAGTGCGGATGACTCTGCAGCACTGATTGACCAAATTGGAGGTCATCATCGGCCAAGGCATCAAACTTATAAAACTTATCAAAAGTGTTTGACCCCGACCAAGTAGCAGCTCGGCAAAGTTGCAATGCCGAGACACCCTGGGCAGCCTCCCAGGACGAGACCACTTTCCTAGTGGAATGGGCCTTCACCGATTTCGGTAACGGCAATCCAGCCGTGGAATGAGCCTCCTGAATTGTCTGACAGATCCAGCGGGCAATGGTCTGCTTGGAAGTAGGACACCCAATCTTGTTGGGAGCATACAGGACAAACAGAGCTTCTGTTTTCCTAATCTGAGCCGTTCTGGCGATATAAATCTTCAAAGCTCTGACCACATCCAGAGACTTTGACTCAGCCAAAGCGTCAGTAGCCACTGGCACCACATAGGTTGGTTAATGTGGAAAGATGAAACCACCTTTGGCAGAAACTGTTGACGAGTTCTCAACTCTGCTCTATCTTCATGGAAGATCAAATAAGGGCTCTTGTGAGACAAGGCCGACAATTCGGACACCCGCCTTGCGGATGCCAAGGCCAACAAAATGACCACTTTCCAAGCGAGGAATTTCAATTGCACCTTTCGTAAAGGTTCAAACCAATGGGATTGAAGGAACTGTAACACAACGTTAAGGTCCCATGGTGCCACAGGAGGCACAAAAAGAGGTTGGATGTGCAACACCCCTTTTACAAACGTCTGCACCTCAGGAAGAGAGGCCAATTGTTTCTGAAAGAAAACAGACAAAGCAGAATTCTGTACTTTAATAGAGCCTAATTTTAGGCCCGCATCCACTCCAGCTTGGAGAAAACGTCCAAGGTTAAATTTCTCAGCAGGAGTCTTCTTGGACTCACCCCAGGAAATAGATTTCCTCCAAATACGGTGATAGTGCTTCGACGTCGCACCCTTTCTAGCCTGAATACGAGTGGGAATTACTTCACTGGGAATACCCTTTTGGGCTAAAATCTGGCATTCAACCGCCATGCCATCAAACGTAGCCGCGGTAAATCTTGATACAGACACGGCCACTGTTGTAACAGGTTCTCCCGTAGAGGAAGCGGCCAGGGATTTTCCACGAGTAAATCCTGAAGATCTGGATACAAAGCCCTCCTTGGCCAGTCCGGAACAATCAGGATCGTCGGAACCTTTGTTCTTCTTATGATCTTTAACACCCTCGGAATGAAAGGAAGTTAAGGGAAAACATACACCGACTGAAACACCCACGGTGTCACCAGAGCGTCCACCGCTATGGCTTGATGGTCCCTTGACCTGGCACAATAGCTCTGGAGCTTCTTGTTGAGACGAGACGCCATCATGTCCACTTGAACTCCCCAATGACTTGTCACTTCTGTGAAGACCTCTGGATGAAGGCCCCACTCTCCTGGATGGAGATCGTGTCTGCTGAGGAAGTCCGCTTCCCAGTTGTCTACTCCTGGAATGAAGACCGCTGACATGTTTCTCCGCCCAATGGAGAATCTTTGTGGCTTCTGCCATTGCTGCTCTGCTTTTTGTTCCGCCCTGGCGGTTTATGTAAGCTACTGCTGTGACATTGTCCGACTGGATGAGGACGGGTAGACTTCGAAGAAAGTGATCCACTTGGAGGAGGCCGTTGTAAATGGGCCTTAACTCCAGCACATTTATGTGGAGACAGGATTCTTGACTCGACCACCTTATCTGGAAGTTTTCCCCCCATGTGACTGCACCCCAACCCCGGAGACTTGCGTCCGTGGTTACTAGAATCCAATCCTGGATCCCGAACCTGCGTCCCTCGAGGAGGTGCGAACCGTGCCGCCACCACAGGAGTGATATCCTTGTCATGGGAGACAGGATTATATTGCGTTGCATGTGTAGGTGGAAACCGGACCATTTGTCCAACAGGTCCCACTGGAACACTCTGGCATGGAATCTGCCAAACTGAATGGCCTCGTAGGCCGCCTCCATCTTTCCCAGCAATCGAGTGCATTGATGGATCGACACTCTGGTTGGTTTCAGGATTTGTTTTACCAGAGTCTGAAGTACCCAAGCCTTTTCCTCTGGGAGAAAAACTCTCTGTAGTTCTGTGTCCAGAATCATTCCCAGAAACGACAGCCGGGTCGTTGGGATCAGCTGAGATTTTGGCAAGTTGATGAGCCAACCATGTTGGTGTAGAACTGTCAGGAACAGTGCAATGTGTCACACCAAGTTGTCCCTGCATCTCGCTTTTATCAGGAGATCGTCCAAGTACGGGATAATCATGACTCCTTGCTTCCGTAGAAGGAGCATCATCTCCGCCATCACTTTGGTAAAAATCCTCGGAGCCATGGACAGACCAAAAGGTAACGTCTGAAAATGGTAATGATAATCCTGAACTGCAAACCGCAGGAAAGCCTGATGTGGAGGATAAATGGGAACCTGTAGGTAGGCATCCTTTATGTCCAAGGAGATCATAAAGTCCCCTTTTTCCAGACTGGAGATAACTGCTCGGAGAGACTCCATCTTGAATTTGAATTTCTGCAGAAAGAAAGTTAGGTCTTTTAGGTTTAGGATCGGTCTGACCGAGCCGTCCGGCTTCGGGACCACGAATAGGCTGGAATAAAAGCCTTGTCCCTGTTGCGCAGGGGGAACCATGATAATGACCTGGTTTTGGCACAATTTTTGTATTGCATTGCACACTAGCTCTCTGTTGGGCAGAGAAGCTGGCAAGGCTGATTTGAAAAAATGGCGAGGGGAACATCTTGAAACTCTAGCTTGTACCCTTGTGACACAATTTTTAAAATCCAAGGGTCCAGGCCCGAGCGAACCCAGACCTGACTGAAGAGCTTTAGACGTGCCCCCACAGGCGAGCCCCAGCATCATGCGGTGGACTTGGCAGAAGCCGGGAGGACTTCTGCTCCTGGGAAGCAGGAGGGCCTGGGTGTCTTTGACCCTGCCCCCTGCCTCTAGTAGCAAGGAAGGCAGAGCCTCGTCCCCTTCGGTATCCATTGGGCGAAAGGAATGCATTTGATAATGATGCGTTTTCTTATGTTTAGGGGGAACATAAGGCAAAAATTACGATTTGCCAGCGGTAGCCGTAGATACTAGGTCTGTAAGACCGTCCCCAAACAACGCACCTCCTTTATATGGCAGAGATTCCATATTTCTTTTGGAATCAGAATCCGCATTCCACTGGTGAATCCACAATGCTCATCTAGCACCTACCGCCATAGCATTGGCTTTTGCTCCCAAAAGACCAATATCCCTGGCAGATTCTTTAAGGTACGCCGCAGCGTCCTTGATGTAACCCAGCGTTAGCATTATGCTGTCTCTGTGGGTATCTATATCAGATAACAAGGAATCTGCCCATTTCTCAATAGCACTACTGACCCACGCAGAAGCAATGACCTGTCTGAGTTGAGCACCCATGGTCGCATAAATGGATTTCAGAGTAGCTTCTTGCTTACGATCCGCAGGGTCTTTAAGGGCTGCCGTACCGGAGGACGGTAAAGCCACCTGTTTTGACATATGTGACAGGGCCTTATCCACTACGGGGACTAACTCCCATTTTTCCCTATCAGCAGTGGGGAATGGATATGCCACCGGAATTCTCTTGGGAATTTGGAACTTCTTGTCAGGAGTGTCCCACATCTTTTCAAACAGAGCGTTCAGTTCATGAGAAGGGGGAAACGTTACCTCAGGTTTCTTCCCCTTATACATACAGACCCTAGTATCAGGAACAGAAGGGTCGTCTTTTACATTTAAAAATAAGATTTTAAACTTACCGGTAAATCTTTTTCTCCTAGTCCGTAGAGGTTGCTGGGGACTCCGTAAGGACCATGCGAGTATAGACGGCTCCGCAGGAGACTGGGCACATCTAAAGAAAGATTTAGGACTATCTGGTGTGCACTGGCTCCTCCCCCTATGACCCTCGTCCAAGCCTCAGTTAGGACACTGTGCCCGGAAGAGCTGACACAATAAGGAAGGATTTTGAATCCCGGGTAAGACTCATACCAGCCACACCAATCACACCATATAACTCGTGATAGGAACCCCGGTTAACAGTATGATAACAACGGAGCCTCTGAACAGATGGCTCGCAATAACAACCCGATTTGTGTAACAATAACTATTTACAAGTATTGCAGACAATCCGCACTTGGGATGGGTGCCCAGCATCCACTACGGACTACGAGAAATAGAATTACCGGTGAGTAAATTCTTATTTTCTCTGACGTCCTAGTGGATGCGGGGGACTCCGTAAGGACCATGGGGATTATACCAAAGCTCCCAAATGGCCGGGAGAGTGCGGATGACTCTGCAGCACCGAATGAGAGAACTCCAGGTCCTCCTCAGCCAGGGTATCAAATTTGTAGAATTTTGCAAACGTGTTTGCCCCTGACCAAGTAGCAGCTCGGCAAAGCTGTAAAGGCGAGACCCCTCGGGCAGCCGCCCAAGATGAGCCCACCTTCCTTGTGGAATGGGCTTTTACAGATTTAGGCTGCGGTAATCCCACCGCAGAATGCACCAGCTGAATAGTGCTACAAATCCAGCGAGCGATAGTCTGCTTAGAAGCAGGAGCACCCAGCTTGTTGGGTGCATACAGGATAAACAGCGAGTCAGTTTTCCTGACTCCAGCCGTCCTGGAAACATAAATTTTCAAAGCCCTGACTACGTCCAGTAATTTGGAATCCTCCAAGTCCCTAGTAGCTGCAGGCACCACAATAGGTTGGTTCAAGTGAAAAGCTGATACCACCTTCGGGAGAAACTGAGGACGAGTTCTCAGCTCTGCCCTATCCATATGGAAAATCAGATAAGGGCTTTTACAAGACAAAGCCGCCAATTCAGATACACGCCTGGCCGAAGCCAGGGCCAACAACATGACCACTTTCCACGTGAGATATTTCAAATCCACAGTCTTAAGTGGCTCAAACCAATGTGATTTCAGGAACTCCAAAACCACATTGAGATCCCAAGGTGCCACCGGGGGCACAAAAGGAGGCTGAATATGCAGAACTCCTTTGACAAAAGTCTGAACTTCAGGCAGTGAAGCCAGTTCTTTCTGGAAGAAAATCGACAGAGCCGAAATCTGGACCTTAATGGACCCCAATTTGAGGCCCAACGTCACCCCTGCTTGCAGGAAATGCAGGAATCGACCCAGTTGAAATTCCTCCGTTTGGGCCTTCCTGGCCTCACACCAAGCAACATATTTCCGCCAAATGTGGTGATAAAGTTTTGCAGTAACATCCTTCCTGGCCTTGATCAGGGTAGGGATGACTTCCTCCGGAATGCCTTTTTCCTTCAGGATCCGGTGTTCAACCGCCATGCCGTCAAATGCAGCCGCGGTAAGTCTTGGAACAGGCAGGGCCCCTGCTGCAGCAGGTCCCGCCGTAGCGGTAGAGGCCATGGGTCCTCTGAAAGCATCTCTTGAAGTTCCGGGTACCAAGCTCTTCTTGGCCAATCCGGAACGAGTATAGTTTTCACTCCTCGCCTTCGTATTATTCTCAGTACCTTGGGAATGAGAGGCAGAGGAGGAAACACATAAACCGTCTGGTACACCCACGGTGTTACTAGAGCATCCACAGCGATCGCCTGAGGGTCCCTTGACCTGGCGCAATATCTGTTTAGCTTTTTGTTGAGGCGGGACGCCATCATGTCCACCTGTGGTCTTTCCCAACGGTTTACCAGCCGACAGGGTTATCCGCTGCTGCATCTGGAGATGGGACCCGGACCATTTGTCCAACAGGTCCCACTGGAAAATCCTTGCGTGGTACCTTCCGAATGGAATTGCTTCGTACGAAGCTACCATTTTTCCCAGGACTCGTGTGCATTGATGTACCTACACCTGTCCTGGTTTTAGGAGGTTTCTGACTAGAGATGACAACTCCTCGGCTTTTTCCACTGGAAGAAACACTTTTTTCTGGTCAGTGTCCAGAATCATTCCCAGGAACAGAAGACGTGTCGTCAGGACTAGCTGTGACTTTGGAATATTGAGAATCCAGCCGTGCTGTTGCAGCACTTCCCGAGAAAGTGCTACCCCCACTACCAACTGTTCTTTGGACCTCGCCTTTATCGGGAGATCGTCCAAGTACGGGATAATTAAAACTCCCTTCTTGCGAAGGAGTATCATCATTTCGGCCATTACCTTGGTAAAGACCCTCTGTGCCGTGGATAACCCAAACGGCAGCGTCTGGAACTGATAGCGACAGTCCTGTACCACAAATCTGAGGTACTCCTGGTGAGGAGGGTAAATGGGGACATGCAGGTACGCATCCTTGATGTCCAGGGAGTCCATGTAATACCCCTCGTCCAGGCTCGCAATAAACGCCCTGAGCGATTCCATCTTGAACTTGAATCTTCTGATATAAGTGTTCAAGGATTTTAAATTTAAGATGGGTCTCACCGAACCGCCCGGTTTCGGTACCACAAACATTGTGGAATAGTAACCCTTTCCTTGCTGAAGGAGGGGTACCTTGACAATCACTTGCTGTGAATACAGTTTTTGAATAGCCACCAACACTGCCTCCCTGGCAGAGGGAGTTGCCGGTAAGGCAGATTTTAGGAAACGGCGGGGGGGGGGGGGGGGGGGGAGACGTCTCGAATTCCAGCCTGTACCCCTGAGATACTACTTGAAGGACCCAGGGATCCACCTGTGAGAGAGCCCACTGTGCGCTGAATTTTCTGAGACGGGCACCCACCGTACCCGGGTCCGCCTGAGCAGCCCCACCGTCATGCTGTGGACTTACCGGACGCAGGGGAGGACTTCTGCTCTTGGGAACTAGCTGTGTGCTGCAGCTTTTTCCCTCTACCTTTGCCTCTCGGCAGAAAGGATGAGCCTCTAGCCCTCTTGCTTTTCTGGGCCCGAAAGGACTGTACCTGATAATACGGTGCTTTCTTTTGCTGTGGGGTAGTCTGTGGCAAAAAAGTCGATTTCCCAGCAGTAGCTGTGGAAACGAGGTCTGAAAGACCATCCCCAAACAGTTCCACCCCCTTATAGGGCAAAACTTCAATGTTCCGTTCCGAGTTGGCATCGCCTGACCATTGCCGAGTCCATAACCCCCTTCTGGCGGCAATGGACATAGCGCTTATTTTTGATGCCAGCCGGCAAATATCCCTCTGTGCATCACGCATGTATAAGACGGCGTCTTTTATATGCTCTATCGTCAGCAAAATATTGTCCCTATCCATAGTATCAATATTATCCGACAGGGAATCTGACCACGCAGCTGCAGCACTGCACATCCATGCCGATGCAATAGCTGGTCTCAATATAATGCCCGTGTGTGTGTATATAGCTTTAAGGGTAGTTTCCTGCTTTCTATCAGCAGGTTCCTTTAGGGCGGCCGTATCCGGAGACGGTAGTGCCACCTTTTTTGATAAGCGTGTCAGCGCTTTATCTACCCTAGGGGGTGTTTCCCAACGTGACCTATCCTCTGGTGGTAAAGGGTACGCTGCCAATAACCGTTTAGAAATTATAAATTTCTTATCTGGGGAAGTCCACGCTTCCTCACACACCTCATTTAATTCCTCAGATGCAGGAAAAACTACTGGCAGTTTTTTCTCACCAAACATAATACCCTTTTTTGTGGTACCTGGGGTATTATCAGAAATGTGTAATACATTTTTCATTGCCTCAATCATGTAACGGGTGGACCTATTGGAGGGTACACTAGTCTCATCGTCGTCGACACTGGAGTCGGCATCCGTGTCGACATCTGTATCTGTCATCTGAGGTAGCGGGCGTTTTAAAGCCCCTGATGACATTTGAGACGCTGGAACAGGCACAAGCTGAGTAGCCGGCTGTCCCATGTCGTCAAACCTTTTGTGTAAGGAGTTGACACTGTCACGTAATTCCTTCCATAAGTCCATCCACACAGGTGTCGACCCCGCAGGGAGTGACAGCACATTCACAGGCATTTGCTCCGCTTTCACATCATTTTCCTCATCATACATGTCGACACAGCAGTACCGACACACAGCACACACACAGGGAATGCTCTGACAGAGGACAGGACCCCACAAAGCCCTTTGGGGAGACAGAGGGAGAGTATGCCAGCACACACCAGAGCGCTATATACCACAGGGATATCACCTATAAAAAGTGTTTTCCCTTATAGCTGCATATATATTTTATACTGCGCCTAAATTTGTGCCCCCCCCCCCCCTCTTTTTTACCCTTTCTGTAGTGCAGGACTGCAGGGGAGAGCCAGGGAGCGATCCTTCCAGCGGAGCTGTGAGGTAAAATGACGCCAGTGTGCTGAGGGAGATGGCTCCGCCCCTTTTTCGGCGGGCTTTCTCCAGCTATTTTAATAATTCTGGCAGGGGTTAATTTACACCTATATAGCCCCTGGGGCTATATATGGTGTCAGTTTGCCAGCCAAGGTGTTTTTAATTGCTGCTCAGGGCGCCCCCCCCCCCAGCGCCCTGCACCCATCAGTGACCGCAGTGTGTGGTGTGCATGAGGAGCAATGGCGCACAGCTGCAGTGCTGTGCGCTACCTTGGAGAAGACAGAAGTCTTCAGCCGCCGATTTTCCTGGACCTTCTTGCTTCTGGCTCTGTAAGGGGGACGGCGGCGCGGCTCCGGGAACGGACGATGAGGTCGGGTCCTGTGTTCGATCCCTCTGGAGCTAATGGTGTCCAGTAGCCTCAGAAGCCCAAGCTACCACCAGTTAGGTAGGTTCGCTTCTTCTCCCCTTAGTCCCTCGTTGCAGTGAGCCTGTTGCCAGCAGGTCTCACTGTAAAATAAAAAACCTAAACTATACTTTCTTTCTAGAAGCTCAGGAGAGCCCCTAGTGTGCATCCAGCTCGGCCGGGCACAGAAATCTAACTGAGGCTTGGAGGAGGGTCATAGGGGGAGGAGCCAGTGCACACCAGGTAGTCCTAAATCTTTCTTAGAGTGCCCAGTCTCCTGCGGAGCCGTCTATTCCCTATGGTCCTGACGGAGTCCCCAGCATCCACTAGGACGTCAGAGAAATAATAATAATAATAATAATAATAATAATAACAGGACACCACAGGCTGCTCCCCCTGTATAACAATAATAACAGAACACCAGAGGCTGCTCCCCCTGTATAATAATAATAACAGGACACCACAGACTGTTCACCCTGTATAGTAAGACGCCATTACCTGATCTTGACGGAGACTGGCCGGGTAGATGTTAGAACTACGTGGCCTAACGGACCTGAAAAAAATCACTTCCTGTGTGTGGAACGCACAGGCCGACAGTTGGAACGCGCAAGCCGGAAGTAATGTGGAACGCACATACAGTGAAACGCAGTGTCCGGAAATAGGGCGTGATTGGCACAGGCTGCTTCCTGGTGTCTTGCCCCTCCCGTCCAACACCTCGGCCACAAAAAACTCTGTAATTAGTATAGCCATAGATGTCCTCAGTGGAGGAGGCCGGCGGCCATTTTCTTGTAGACCAATCCGGAAGCAGCAATAGGTTCACGGGCCGTGTAGTGACGTCAAGAGCGGTGCCCATTTTCCCCTGGTCTTAGCTCCTCCTTCCCTCTATCTTTCCCACAAGGCAGTACTAGGAGCAGAGATCAGCCATTGCTGTGTCTGGCAGCAGGTAATGATATTATTATTATTATTATTATTATTATTATTATTATTATTATTATTCTATAGGCTGAGCAGCTCTGGTGTCAGGTTGCTGTACTACAGGGGGAGCAGCCTCTGGTGCCTTGTGATAGTGCAGCTGGAGCAGCCTCTGGTGCCTTGTTATAGTGCAGCTGGAGCAGCCTGTGGTGCAGCATTATGGGCTGAGTAGCAGGGGTGAGGATATAGGGCAGCACACCCCTCTGTGAGTATATATGTATGTATGAATGGGAGCTATGTGTGTAATATGTATGTGTATAGGGAGGAGAGTGATGGTGACATTTATACTCTGTGTAATAGGGGTAAAGGACGCCAAAATGGCCACCGAAGCCGGTTAAAGGGGGAGGGCCGCGAGGGGGTGCATGGCTGGCGGCGGGAAAGGCAGGGGGGCGGGCAAGTGAGCTCGTCCCCGATTTGGCACCTGGGGTAGCCAGTGGGGCAGCGCGGTCGCGGGCAGGGAGGCAATACTGGTGCAGCGTTCTTAAGGAGCAGCAGGCGGGAGAGGAGGTACTTCTTACCGGTAAGGTTGCCCACCTACCCAGCCGGAGGCTATAGCAAGCCTTTCTTGTGCATAGAACCATATTGCGGTGTAAGCAGGTGAGGGGTAATTTATTGTGATCTGTGTTTAAAATGTTGTCGTTGAGGTCACGTTTAAAAAAAACAAACATTAAATAAGCGGTATATGCAAGAGCTGTTATTGGGTAAAGCGTTATTACTGGAATGTTATCTGGTTACACTCAGTGCGGTGATCGAAAAATTGTCACAGTCTTTGTGAGCGGCGTGGGGAAAGTGGTGAGCAAGGCATGGTATGGAATGTTACGTAAGGGGATGGCAGACGGCCAGTCATATTCACCAGGCCGCACGCCTGGCTCCGACTTGGGACGGTTGGGTCGCACGGGCTGCGTGCCAGTTCAAGGTGGTATGCACATGGTGTCGGGGTCCCCAGGTGGGGCAGATGTTGCGTGCCTACAAGGTTGGTCCGAACGCACCCACATACACTGGTAGGCAGGGGGGCGGGATGCGGCGTGCCCACAAAGTTGAGCTGAGCACGCCTTCACCCATAGGTATCCGGGGGGGGGGGGGGGGGCGGGATGTGGCGCGCCCACGCGGTTGGGCCGGGTACCCCTCTAGCTATTTTTACGAACATGGTTATAGGAGCCTTGCTCACTCATTCTTTCCTTGCCCTGCGATTTTATTCTGTATTGGTGTATTTTCAATAAAGCTGTGACCAAGTTTGCCCAAGATCGTTGTGGTTTCAAGTTATTGGGGAATCTCGCCGGGGGCCACGGGTCACCGGATAGTCGGCCTCTCACCCTTATAATGGGGAATGAAAGTCTCAGTATCTAGTGTGTATTATACACAGAAAGTCACTTATCCGGAAACAGCACGCTCTGACGCTTATTACACTTATTAATACTTCTAATGTGTATCTGGCACTAATAGAGAAATTATGTGTATCTGGCACTACTAGGGACATTATATGTAACTGGTACTATACTGGGGGGCATTATGTGTATCAGGCACTACTTGGGGAATTATGTGTACCTTGCAGTATTGGGGGCATTATGTGTACCTGGCACTACTAGGGGAATTATGTGTACCTGGCACTACTAAGGACATTATGTGTACCTGGCACTACTAAGGACATTATGTGTACCTGGCACTACTAAGGACATTATGTGTACCTGGCACTACTAGGCGAATTATGTGTACCTGGCACTACTAGGCAAATTATGTGTACCTGGCACTACTAGGGGATTTATGTGTACCTGGCACTACTAGGGGATTTATGTGTACCTGGCACTACTAGGGGAATTATGTGTACCTGACACTACGAGGGGAATTATGTGTATGTGGCACTGACCCCTGGGCAGCATTGGCCTCTTAAAAAGCTGGTGATTATAAGACATTTATGTCCCCTTAACCCCCGCCAGTATAAAGAATTTCTTAAAGTGCGGGAAGAAGCGCGCCATTCAGGGGGCGGGGCTTCTCCTCAGCTCACAATTGGCCCGGTGCCATTTTCTCTCCTCTAGCTGCAGGACGCTGCTCCTCCTCACCGCGTCATACAAGTATCAGGGTGTAAAACAGGGGGGGGGGGGGCACTGTGATTGATAATATATATATTTATATCTTGTGTACAAACGCTGCAGTCTGGGGCAGTTTCTAGCTGTCCCAGACATGTACAGCAGCGTTGGGCTGTGAGCTGGCATACTCCTTCTGTGTCTCGCTCTGACTTCTATTAGGTCTGTCCCCTATAGTCCGGTGTGTTTGTCCACGTGTGGTGGACAATGTCCGAGGTGGAGTGCTCTTCCCAGGAAGAGCCTGTAATGGGAGCATAGCATGCAGTAGGGTGGCCCCGTCGGCGCAGCCGACTCCTGACTGGGCTAATGTGTTAAATGCTTTAAATATTAAGGAGGAAACACGGAGTGGGTACTGTACTGTAAGATGCTAGGGAGCGTGGAAACAGAGGAGTTGAAGGATGGTTACCGGTGGTAGTGGATACTGCTGGAAGCAGATGAAATAGCTGGAAACTGGAACAGCCACGGAGGACTGCAGAGTCAGGCTGCACCGCAGGATGGTAGGCAGGTGCGGGTCTCTTAGTGGATGATGGAGACAGGAGCTGGAACCTGGAGAAACAACCATAGGGGAGAGAGCCTGGAACAAGGTATGACAAACAAAGCACTGACGTCTTCCTGGCCCAGGCACAGGATACTTATACCTGCAGCAAGGTAGGTATTGGCTGGGCAATTATGCAGATTTCCAGAGGCAGTGGATTGGTGGAACTGAAGCATGTGATTGGATCCAACATGGCTGCGCCCATGTTAGAACTTGGAGGGAAAACTGGTTTGGGAAACCATGTGAAAACATAACTGTAATGGCAGCGCCGGCCGCAGAGGACAGGAGACGCCAGACTGACAAATATATGCTGAGACTCGTGGATGACAGCGGAGGCCGCGGCAGGCATGAAACACCACACTGACAACCTGCAACTATAACACAGGAGCGGCAGCGGAGGACAGAAGACACCATGCAGGATTCAAACATGGCGCCACTGTGACAGCGTCTCAGTGTGACAGGAGGGATATGCAGTGTGTGGACACAGATGAGATCCGGCCTTGGGACGCTGAGCCAGCCTCAGGAGACATCTGAAAGGCAAGTAATGGCGTCCAGATACCTGGATTGTGACACCATTTATGCGACCACGGGTTCACAACTCCGTCCGGTCATTGCTTCGGCGTGGGTCAGTAGTGCTATTGAAAAATGGGCTGATTCTTTGTTATCAGATTTAGATACCCTAGACAGAGACAGCATTATGCTGACGCTGGGTTACATCAAGGACGCTGTAGCGTACCTTAAGGAATCGCAAAGGGATATTGGTCTTTTGGTAGCAAAAGCCAATGCTATGGCGGTAGGTGCTAGGCGAGCAATATGGACACACCAGTGGAATGCGGATTCTGATTCTAAAAGAAACATGGAATCTCTGCCATATAAAGGAGGTGCGTTGTTTGGGGACGGTCTTACAGACCTAGTATCTACGGCTACCGCTGGCAAATCGTCCTTTTTGCCTTATGTCCCCCCTAAACATAAGAAAACGCATCATTATCAAATGCATTCCTTTCGGCCCAATAGATACCGAAGGGGTCGAGGCTCTGCCTTCCTTGCTACTAGAGGCAGGGAGCAGGGTAAAAGAAACCCAGGCCCTCCTGCTTCCCAGGAGCAGAAGTCCTCCCCGGCTTCTGCCAAGTTCACCACATGACGCCGGGACTCCTCTGCGGGAGTCCGCGCCTGTGGGGGCACGTCTAAAGCTCTTAAGTCAGGTCTGGGTTCGCTCGGGTCTGGACCCTTGGATTTTAAAAATTGTGTCACAAGGGTACAAGCCGGAGTTTCAAGACGTTCCCCCTCGCCGTTTTTTCAAATCAGCCTTGCCAGCTTCTCTGCCCAGCAGGGAGCTAGTTTGCGACCCAATACAAAAGTTGTCTCAAAACCAGGTCATTATCAAGGTTCCTCCTGCGCAGCAGGGAGTAGGCTTTTATTCCAGCCTATTCGTGGTCCCGAAGCCGGACGGCTCGGTCAGACCGATCCTAAACCTAAAAGACCTAAATTTCTTTCTACAGAAATTCAAGTTCAAGATGGAGTCTCTCCGAGCGGTGATCTCCAGTCTGGAGAAAGGGGACTTTATGGTCTCTTTGGACATAAAGGATGCTTACCTGCATGTTCCCATTTATCCTCCACATCAGGCTTTCCTGCGCTTTGCAGTTCAAGATTGTCATTACCAATTTCAGACATTGCCGTTTGGTCTGTCCATGGCTCCGAGGATTTTCACCAAAGTGATGGCGGAGATGATGCTTCTTCTGCGGAAGCAAGGTGTCATGATTATCCCATACTTGGACGATCTCCTGATAAAAGCGAGATGCAGGGACAGATTGATGCAACACATTGCACTGTCCCTGACGGTGTTGCGGCAACATGGTTGGCTCCTCAACCTGCCAAAATCTCAGTTGATCCCGACGACCCGGCTGTCATTTCTGGGAATGGTTCTGGATACAGAACTACAGAGAGTTTTTCTCCCGGTGGAAAAGGCCTGGGAAATTCAGGCTCTAGTCAAGTTAATTCTAAAACCAACCAGAGTGTCGATCCATCAATGCACTCGATTGCTGGTAAAGATGGTGGCGGCCAACGAGGCCATTCAGTTTGGCAGATTCCATGCCAGAGTGTTCCAGTGGGAAATGGTCTGGTTCCCATCTACACATGCAACGGAAAATAATCCTGCCTCCCCAGACGAGGATATCACTCCTGTAGTGGCTGCACGGTTCTCACCTCCTCGAAGGACGCAGGTTCGGGATCCAGGATTGGATTCTAGTGACCACGGCTGCAAGTCTCCGGGGTTGGGGTGCAGTCACACGTGGGGAAAACTTCCAGGGAAGGTGGTCGAGTCAGGAAGAAGCAGAGCAACAATGGCAGAAGCCGCAAAGATTCTCCATTGGGCGGAGAAACGGGTAAGCGCTCTGTCAGCGGTATTCATTCCAGGAGTAGACAACTGGGAAGCGGATTTCCTCAGCAGACACGATTTCCATCCAGGAGAGTGGGGGATTCATCCAGAGGTCTTCACAGAAGTGACAAATCATTGGGGAGTTTACTAGTGGAAAATCCCTGGCCGTGTCTGTATCAGGATTTACCGCGGCTATGATTGATGGCATGGCGGTTGAACGCCAAATCTTAGCCCGAAAGGTTATTCCCAGGGAAGTCATCCCCACTCTTATTCAGGCTAGAAAGGGAGTGACGTCAAAGCACTATCACCGTATTTGGAGGAAATATATTTCCTGGTGCAAATCCAAGAAAGCTCCTGCGGAGAAGTTTAACCTTGGACGCTTTTCTCCACTTCCTACAAGCTGGAGTGGATGCAGGCCTTAAATTGGGCTCCATTAAAGTACAGATTTCTGCTTTGTCGGTTTTCTTTCAGAAACAACGGGCCTCACATTTACTGAGGTGCAGACGTTTGTAAAAGGGGTGTTGCACATCCAACCTCCTTTTGTGGCACCTTGGGACCTTAACTTGGTGTTACAGTTCCTTCAATCCCATTGGTTTGAACCTTTACGTAAGGTAGAATTGAAATTCCTCACTTGGAAAGTAGTCATTTTGTTGGCCTTGGTATCCGCAAGGCGGTTGTCCGATTTGGCGGCCTTGTCTCACGAGCCCTTATTTGATCTTCCTTGAAGATGGAGCTGAGTTGAGATCTCGGCAACAGTTTCTGCGGAAGGTGGTTTCCTCTTTTCATATTAACCAACCTATTGTGGTGCCAGTGGCTACTGGCGCTTTGGCTGAATCAAAGTCTCTGGATGTGGTCAGAGCTTTGATAATGTATGTCGCCTGAACGGCTCAGATTAGGAAAACAGAGTCTCTGTTTGTCCTGTATGCTCCTTGGGTGTCCTGCTTCCAAGCAGACCATTGATAATAGAAAAAGAGAGCTTTCACATATGACAATAGCGCTCACCAAGTGACATGCATAAGTGAGTGAACAACTAATATAGAATGCATTCACCCTTAATAAAAGTAGTCCTCGTTGATGTAATAAATGGAGGATGAAGATTCACTGTATGGGATCCTTGTGTCAAGCATTAACACTCGAAATGGAACGGATCAACTCTCAAGCATCTGAAAAATGTCACAACTGAGGGCCTGAGCTGACGGGAGGCAGCCTCAGTTGTAGGGGCTGAGATGTACCGGAACCTGGGAGGTTGTATCAGACCCCTGGACATGTAAGTAACATGAATAATAACTGCCCGAAGGCGTGACCACGACAACTTAGATAAAAGTCAATGATGTTTATTATGACAACTCCGCATCACAGCAGCAATAAAAGAAAACGTAAAAGTCAGCAAAGAAAAAATACAGTTCCTGAGTACTACAGCATGGCAGGAGCCACAGGGCACTGGTAGTGTGAGATAGTTCTTATGATCTTCTAGATGGAAAGTCCTTACCAGGCCCGGCTGTAGCAATGGAGATAACCCAGGATTGTACCAGCTGGTGTTCCAGGAAGAGCTGGGTTGCTGAAGGTAAAACAGCTGCTGTGGATACTGGCTGGAACCAGACTGTTGTTAGCACGGAGTGGATACTGGCTGGAACCAGTTAAATAATAAATGAACTTTGGGAGCGATGAAATGTGAACTGAAATGTAGAACTTGAGAGCGGAGAAATAATAATTCCGGTGGAGAGTGGTAAAGTGTAGAAAG
This sequence comes from Pseudophryne corroboree, assembly GCF_028390025.1. Taxonomy (NCBI): domain Eukaryota; kingdom Metazoa; phylum Chordata; class Amphibia; order Anura; family Myobatrachidae; genus Pseudophryne; species Pseudophryne corroboree. The sequence goes on from NC_086446.1 coordinate 14,484,043, forward strand.
GACACCGGCCCTTTAAGGGAAGCTGTACTCTGCTGGAAGCTGAGGCTGGAAGCAGGTAGTGTTGTAGCTGGAAACAGATGAATCCACAATGGATTGGAGAGTCAGGCTACACCGCAGGTGGAATGCTGGTGCGGGTCTCTATGGTGGAAGTCTTGAGACAGGAGCTGGAACCTGGAAGACAATCATAGAAGAGAGACAAACAGGAACTAGGTTTGACAACCAAAGCACTGACGTCTTCCTTGCTCAGGTACAGCTTACTTATACCTGCAGCAAGGAAGGGGTTGGCTAGGCAATTATGCAAATCAACAACACAGACAGCAGATTGGTGGAAATGATCAGATGACAGAATCCAAGATGGCTGCGCCCATGCAGACACTTGGAGGGAAGTTTGGTTTGTAATCCATGTGGTCTGGGAAACAGTAATGGCGGCGCCGGCCACCGGAGACAGGAGACGCCAGGCTGATAGATGCACATTTAACCACGCGGGCACAGCGGAGGCCGCGGCTGATGAAAAGACCACTCTGCATGTGGAAACTCAGGAACAGCGGAATCCGGTCCTGGAACGCTGAGCCCGCCTTAGGAGGCATCTGAAGGGTAAGTAATGGCGTCCAGATACCCGGATCGTGACAGCACCCCCCCCTTTAGGAGTGGCCCCAGGACACTTCTTAGGCTTTAAAGGAAACTTTGCGTGGAAATTTCGGACCAAGGCAGGAGCATGGACGTCAGAGGCATTGGTCCAAGAGCGTTCTTCAGGACCATAGCCCTTCCAGTCAATGAGATACTGAAGTTGACCGTAACGGTGACGTGAGTCCAGGATCTTGGCCACTTCATACTCAACGCCTCGTTGAGTTTGGACTTTCGGAGTTGGTGGAAGTGAGGAATGAAACCGATTCAAGATTAGCGGTTTCAACAGGGAAACATGGAATGTCCTGGGTATTTTTAAGAAGGGAGGTAACTGGAGTCTGTAAGCAACAGGATTGATGACTTGATCAATTTTAAAAGGACCGATGTAGCGAGGTGCAAACTTCATACTGGGAACTCTTAACCTCAAATTCTTCGTGGATAACCATACCCGATCACCCACCTTGAGAGCAGGAACTGCTCGACGCTTCTTATCCGCAAACTTCTTGTACCTGAACGATGCCTTGAGCAGAGCTGATCGTACGCTCTTCCAGATATTGGCAAACTGATGCAAGGTGATATCCACTGCGGGAACAGAAGTTGCTGGAAGCGGTTGGAACTCAGGGACTTTAGGGTGGAATCCAAAGTTGGTGAAGAATGGTGTTGAGGAAGATGAAGAATGATACTGGTTGTTATGACAGAACTCGGCCCAGGGAAGTAATTGAACCCAGTCATCTTGAGAGGAGGACACATAGATGCGGAGGAAGGCCTCCAAGTCCTGATTCACCCTCTCAGTTTGACCATTGGTCTGAGGATGGTAAGCCGTGGAAAACTTTAACTTGACTTGGAGGACTTGACATAAACTTCGCCAGAATTTGGCTGTGAATTGAACTCCTCGATCTGAGATAATTTCTTCTGGAAGACCGTGGAGTCGGAAGATCTCTTGTATGAATACTTGAGCCAACTTGGAAGCTGACGGAAGACCGGTGAGAGGAATGAAGTGTGCCATCTTGGTGAACCGGTCAACTACCACCCAGATGGTATTGAACTTGTTGCACATGGGCAAATCTGTAATAAAATCCATCGACAAATGGGTCCATGGTCGACGGGGAACAGATAGTGGAACCAGTTGCCCCGCAGGCGACTGGCGGGATACTTTATGTTGAGCACACTTTGGGCAAGATGCAATAAACTCCAAAACGTCCTTTTTCAGAGTTGGCCACCAATAGGACCTAGAGATAAACTCCAGGGTTTTTTGGATACCTGTATGTCCGGCAAAACGGGAAGCATGGGCCCAATGCATGAGCTTCTTCCTTAGTGTCGGCTTCACAAAACTTTTCCCTGATGGGGGCGTAGAGTCCATCCCTACCGTGGAGAATGCCAACGGATTTATAATAGGATGCTTGTCTGAAGACTCTGACTCATTTTCTTGCTCCCATGAGCGGGAAAGGGCATCGGCCTTGCGATTCTGAGAGCCCGGACAGAACTGGAGTTTAAAGTCGAACCTGGAAAAGAAAAGTGCCCATCTGGCCTGACGAGGGTTGAGACATTGTGCGCCTTTTAGATATAGAAGGTTCTTGTGGTCTGTAAGGATGGTGATTGAATGAGAAGCTCCCTCCAACAGATATCTCCACTCCTCTAGAGCGAGCTTGATGGCTAGCAACTCCTGGTCGCCAATGGCATAGTTGCGCTCCGCTGGGGAGAACTTCCGTGAGAAGAAACTGCAAGGATGTAAATGACCATCTTTAGCCCTCTGAGATAACACCGCTCCTACTCCAACGGAGGAGGCATCCACCTCTAAGATGAAAGGAGAGTCGATGTCAGGCTGTTTCAGGACAGGTGCAGAGATGAACCTCTGTTTTAAAAGATGAAAAGCTTGCATGGCTTCTTCAGACCACTTGGACGGGTTAGCACCCTTCTTGGTGAAAGCAGTAATAGGCGCCACAATGGTGGAAAAGTCTCGTATAAACTTTCGGTAATAATTGGCGAACCCTAAGAACCTCTGGACCCCTTTGAGGGTTAAGGGTACCGGCCAATTCTGGATTGCTTGTAGTTTCTCAGGATCCATCTCTAGTCCGGAACCGGACACAATGTACCCTAGAAACGGAATGGACTTGACTTCAAAGACGCATTTCTCTAATTTGCAGTAGAGATGATTGACACGGAGACGGGACAGAACCTCCTTTACCCAGAAACGATGTTCCTCTAAATCGTTGGCAAAAATGAGGATATCATCTAGATAGACCACGACATGACGGTATAGAATGTCTCTGAAGATCTCATTGACGAAATGCTGGAAGACAGCTGGAGCATTGCTCAATCCGAAGGGCATGACGAGGTACTCATAATGTCCGTCACGGGTGTTAAATGCGGTCTTCCACTCGTCACCCTCACGGATCCGGATGAGATTGTATGCACCTCTCAGGTCCAGCTTTGTAAAGATGGTAGCTCCGCTAACTCTGTCAAAGAGCTCAGTAATCAGGGGTAAAGGATAGCGGTTCTTGATGGTAATGTCGTTCAAACCTCTGTAGTCGATGCACGGCCGCAGACCACCATCTTTCTTCTTTACAAAAAAGAAGCCTGCGCCGGCTGGAGAAGAAGAAGGTCGAATGAACCCCTTTGCTAGGTTCTCTTTAATGTATTCCTCCATAGAATGTGTCTCGGGGAGAGACAACGGATAAGTTCGGCCTCGAGGTGGAACCTTCCCTGGAACGAGATCAATCGGGCAGTCCCATTCTCTATGAGGAGGAAGGATATCAGCAGAAGCTTTACTGAACACATCCGTGAAATCTTGATATGGAGGAGGTGGAACATCAGACGACCTGGGGGAGGAAGAACAGACAGGCAACACTTTAAACAAACATGTCTTAGTACAGGAGGAACCCCATGCCAGGATTTGCGTAGTCGTCCAATCAATTGTAGGATTGTGAAGACGGAGCCATGGAAGGCCCAGGACCACAGGATGTGTGGCTCTTGGAATCACTAAAAATGAAATAAGTTCGGAATGAAGAACTCCCACTCTCAGACGAACTGGTAGAGTCCTTAGAGAAATAACTGTATCAAAAATTTTACTGCCATCCACAGCAGTTAAGGAAAAGGACGAAGGAAGTCTCTCGGTGGGTAGGGACCACCGTTTAACATAGGCTTCAGTAATAAAGTTCCCAGCTGCTCCGGAATCCAGGAGGGCAATGACGTTCTGATAACGTTGAGCAACTTGAAGCGAGACTGGGAGGTTACAATCTTGAGGAGATGGAGAGGAGATCATTACTCCTAGCCGGCCCTCTCCTTGGCGAGCTAGGATTTGGAGTTTCCCGGACGTTTGGGACAGGCATTAATGGTGTGAGACGGAGCTGCACAATACAGACAGAGAAACTCGGAGAGACGTCTTCGGCGCTCAGCAGGAGTTAAACGGGAACGGACAATTTGCATGGGTTCATCTGTAGTTGGTGACAGTTGGCGAGGAGGAGGAGTAGAAGATTTTGGAGCAGATGATCTTCCACGCTCAGTTGCTCTCTCTCTGAAACGTAAGTCAACTTTCGTACAAAGTGAGATTAGCTCATCTAACTTGGAGGGTAAGTCTCTGGTAGCTAACTCATCTTTAATACGCTCGGATAAACCATGCCAGAATGCAGCATACAGGGCCTCGTCGTTCCATGCCAGTTCGGATGCCAGGATCTGGAACTGTATAAGATATTGTCCTACAGTACGTGATTCCTGGCGTAAACGGAGAATCTCAGACGAAGCTGAAGTTACCCTGCCTGGCTCGTCGAAGATGCGCCTGAATGTTGACACAAATGCAGTGTAAGAAGATAGCAGGGTGTCGGACCTCTCCCATAACGGTGATGCCCAATCAAGGGCTGAGCCACTGAGAAGAGAAATAATGTAGGCAATTTTTGTACGGTCACTGGGAAAATTGCCAGGTTGTAGCTCAAACTGAATCTCACACTGGTTGAGAAATCCCCTGCAGAATCTTGGAGATCCGTCAAATTTTGCTGGCGTTGGAAGATGAAGACGTGGAGCAGAAATGGGTAAGGTGGGTGGGGTTATAGCTGGAGTCACTGTGGTTGACGCACCAGACGCGCCTGATCCACGGAGAGTTGTCTGAATCCCATCCAGCCGAGTAGAGAGATCCTGGAGACAGCGGATGATGTGGCCCTGTGCAGCCTCCTGATGTTCTAGTCCGGCTGCCAGTTCTTGCATCGGCCTGGCCGCTTGATCCTGGTCTCCGGCTGGATTCATTAGGTCAGTGCTTACTGTCACAACTGAGGGCCTGAGCTGACGGGAGGCAGCCTCAGTTGTAGGGGCTGAGATGTACCGGAACCTGGGAGGTTGTATCAGACCCCTGGACATGTAAGTAACATGAATAATAACTGCCCGAAGGCGTGACCACGACAACTTAGATAAAAGTCAATGATGTTTATTATGACAACTCCGCATCACAGCAGCAATAAAAGAAAACGTAAAAGTCAGCAAAGAAAAAATACAGTTCCTGAGTACTACAGCATGGCAGGAGCCACAGGGCACTGGTAGTGTGAGATAGTTCTTATGATCTTCTAGATGGAAAGTCCTTACCAGGCCCGGCTGTAGCAATGGAGATAACCCAGGATTGTACCAGCTGGTGTTCCAGGAAGAGCTGGGTTGCTGAAGGTAAAACAGCTGCTGTGGATACTGGCTGGAACCAGACTGTTGTTAGCACGGAGTGGATACTGGCTGGAACCAGTTAAATAATAAATGAACTTTGGGAGCGATGAAATGTGAACTGAAATGTAGAACTTGAGAGCGGAGAAATAATAATTCCGGTGGAGAGTGGTAAAGTGTAGAAAGGACACCGGCCCTTTAAGGGAAGCTGTACTCTGCTGGAAGCTGAGGCTGGAAGCAGGTAGTGTTGTAGCTGGAAACAGATGAATCCACAATGGATTGGAGAGTCAGGCTACACCGCAGGTGGAATGCTGGTGCGGGTCTCTATGGTGGAAGTCTTGAGACAGGAGCTGGAACCTGGAAGACAATCATAGAAGAGAGACAAACAGGAACTAGGTTTGACAACCAAAGCACTGACGTCTTCCTTGCTCAGGTACAGCTTACTTATACCTGCAGCAAGGAAGGGGTTGGCTAGGCAATTATGCAAATCAACAACACAGACAGCAGATTGGTGGAAATGATCAGATGACAGAATCCAAGATGGCTGCGCCCATGCAGACACTTGGAGGGAAGTTTGGTTTGTAATCCATGTGGTCTGGGAAACAGTAATGGCGGCGCCGGCCACCGGAGACAGGAGACGCCAGGCTGATAGATGCACATTTAACCACGCGGGCACAGCGGAGGCCGCGGCTGATGAAAAGACCACTCTGCATGTGGAAACTCAGGAACAGCGGAATCCGGTCCTGGAACGCTGAGCCCGCCTTAGGAGGCATCTGAAGGGTAAGTAATGGCGTCCAGATACCCGGATCGTGACAAAAAATAAGTGCCTCTTTCCCCAATGTATGGGTTTTAGACAAGAGGCACCATTAAACACAGACCATAGTGCAGTAATTTTGTTAAAAGCACGCACAGGTTTTAATGCACAGATTGAACTTACAAGAAGTTAAAAGAACACAAGCATTTCATAAAAATGACTTCATGGGATAACACAGATGTTATATCACCCAGCGATTCCTTGCAGCCACAGCAGATGGTAGTGGAAAGTGTGCACAGTCTCTCCAAGTGTCCAACGGCATGTAGAATAGCAGAGGGTGAAAAATGTCCCAGGGTCAGTCACAGGTTAAAAACAAGAAGCCACGCTTCTTGTGCATTAAAACCTGTGCGTGCTTTTAACAAAATTACTGCACTATGGTCTGTGTTTAATGGTGCCTCTTGTCTAAAACCCATACATTGGGGAAAGAGGCACTTATTTTTCAGATGCTTGAGAGTTGATCCGTTCCATTTCGAGTGTTAATGCTTGACACAAGGATCCCATACAGTGAATCTTCATCCTCCATTTATTACATCAACGAGGACTACTTTTATTAAGGGTGAATGCATTCTATATTAGTTGTTCACTCACTTATGCATGTCACTTGGTGAGCGCTATTGTCATATGTGAAAGCTCTCTTTTTCTATTATCATATTGTTTGAAGTGTGGGATACACCTCTTTTTACACTTGACTTAGCTGCACTCCAAGCTAATTGCGCATATTATTGGAAACACCTGTTGTTCCAAGCAGACCATTGCCCGCTGGATCTGTCAGACGGATCAGCAGGCTCATTCCACGGCTGGATTGCCGTTACCGAAATCGGTGAAGGCCCATTCCACTAGGAATGTGGGCACGATCTGGGCGGCTGCCCGGGGGGGCTCGGCATTGCAACATTGCCGAGCTGCTACTTGTTCGGGGTCAAACACTTTTGCTAAGTTTTATAAGTTTGATGCCTTGGCCAATGATGACCTCCAATTTGGTCAATCGGTGCTGCAGAGTCATCCGCACTCTCCCGCCCATTCTAGAGCTTTGGTATAACCCCATGGTTCTATTGATGACCCCAGCATCCTCTAGGACGAAAGAGAAAATAGGATTTTAATACCTACCGGTAAATCCTTTTCTATGAGTCCGTAGAGGATGCTGGGCGCCAGTCCCAGTGCGTACTGTATCTGCAGTTGCTCGTTCTGGTTGCACACTTGTTGTGTGGTTATTTATGTTGTCAGCCTGTTGCTGACATTGTTAATTTGGTCGAACACATGTTGTGTTCCGGTTTTTTGTTCAGCCTTTGCTGACTTTGTTGGTGCCGTTAGCTCGTGTTCTATGGAATGCCATGTTGTACGGCACACTGGCGTGAGCTGGTTTGCTGCTCACCTTAAATTAAATTCATAATTCCTTTCCTCGTAATGTCTGTCTCCCTGGGCACAGTTCCTATACTGAGTCTAGAGGAGGGATATAGAGGGAGGAGCCAGGTCACGCTTCTTAAAAGTCTTAAAGTGCCCATGTCTCTTGCGGATTTCGTCTATACCCCATGGTTCTATTGATGACCCCAGCAGCCTCTACGGACTCAGAGAAAAGAATTTACCGGTAGGTATTAAAATCCTATTTTTTCTTTAGGTCCACAGTAACGGTGGTTAAGTCCAGCATGGGGATAAGGCTTAGACCTGGAGCCACTCCCCCAGCCCCAGGGCGCCATTTGCAGTAAATGTTCCCGCCCTGGAGCTGCATATCTCTCCCTCTCACTCCCTGTCAGTGTCTGGGCGCCATTTCTCTCAGCTACACTGTTCCTGGGACTGCTTGGGCAAATCCTCCTATGTAAAGCCGGCTGACAGTCAGCGCTGTGACTTTACATGACACTTAAGTATTCTACATGTCATTTAGACAGTGATAGTTAAGAAAAAGTGCATTTGGTCAGGGTTATTTTGTACAAGTACCCTGTGATATACAACCAGTCTTTACTGTGCAGTGTTATATCTATTGATTACATAGCTATATATATATAAGCTAGTCCAGTGGAGTATTATTGTTTGTAATAACCTCTGCATTGTACAAACTCTGACTATATGTGTGTGCATTGTCCTGCTGGGTGACGTCCACTTTGTGTCTTTCACTCAGCTTGCTATCCCTATAGTCTTATATATTGGTAGATGCTCAATTAGCTTAGTGATATCATTCAGGTGCTCGAAAGGGAGGGGTATTTCTAAGCAAGAAAAAAAGGCATTTGTTAACCCCAGCACCCTGAATGATAACCATAACCAGATATAAATTCCACATAATAATAGAATTCAGAGATCTTCGTTACACATATTTGCGCCAATGTGTGAATAAGCCCCAAAGCCGCATCAAGGCGTCTCGGTATATTTGGGGTCCCTAGCGCTATATCTAGGTGCAGGGTGTGGCACCCCAAAACACCAGCATAAGCCAAAAAGCCCAGCGTAGCATACCAGTGAAAAAACTATAGTGTTAATAAATTAGTATTTATGAAGTCGAATCTATAGAGAAAGTCATACAAAAATGAAATGCAATTAAAATAGAGAAATAGTGTTAAAAAAATAATAAGTGAAAAGTGTTAATAGAATGTAAAGGTATGCCACACTAAGGCCATCCAGCTCAGCCAGTCCAGAAGTACCACACCTCACACCTCCATTACCCTAATCTGGGTCTAAGATTAACCAGCAAGGAGCCACATTATAATGGCTCCTTACTACAATATGTCTAAGCTAAGAGCTACCTACCTTGGAGCAACCATGTGGCATGTCAGGGCCTGCACCTCTTCCTAATGCGGGAACCTCTCTGCCTCTCACAGCAAACATATATATTGGTAGATGCTCAATTAGCTTAGTGATATCATTCAGGTGCTCGAAAGGGAGGGGTATTTCTAAGCAAGAAAAAAAAGATAAAAAATCAGAAATGGGGAATGACATGATAATGCCGCTAAAATCTGCTACTCTTCTAGCTGACGCCATAGCCAGTAGAAAGAGAACTTTAGCTGTCAACCATTTAAGATCCACTTTTTTAAGTGGTTCAAATGGGGCAACTTGAAGGGCTTTCAGGACTAGATTTAAGTCCCAAGGCACTGTAGGTGGAACAAAAGGAGGTTGAATGCCCAGCATTCCCTGGAAAAAAGTACGCACATCCTGTAAATTGGCAATTTTCTTTTGGAACCATACAGTCAATGCTGATACTTGCACTCTCAAGGAAGCCACCTTCAAACCTTTATCCATTCCTGCCTGAAGGAATGCCAAGACCCTGGAAACGCTGAAAGATATAAGGTCCACCTTTCCTTCACTGCACCAATGAATATAGGTTTGCCATAGTCGTGATAAATGCGAGTTGAGGAAGGTTTCCTTGCTCTGAGCATTGTTTAAATTACCTGTTATGAGAATCTGGGGGAAACAAATGCCTTTTTTTCTTGCTTAGAATACCCCTTCCTTTTGAGCACCTGAATGATATCACTAAGCTAATTGAACAACTACCAATATATATGTTTGTTGTGAGAGGCAGAGAGGTTCCTGCATTATGAGGAGGTGCAGGCCCTGACATGCCACATGGAGCATTATGGAGTTGCTCCAAGGTAGGTAGCTCTTAGCTTAGACATATTGTAGTAAGGAGCCATTATCATGTGGCTCCTTGCTGGTTAATCTTAGACCCAGATTGGGGTAATGGAGGTTGTGAGGTGTGGTGCCTCTGGACTGGCTGAGCTGGATGGCCTTAGTGTGGCATACCTTTAAATTCTATTAACACTTTTCACTTATTTTTTTTTTTAACACTTTTTCTCTATTTTAAGTGCATTTCATTTTTGTATCACTTTCTCTATAGCTTCGGCTTCCTGAATACTAATTTATTAACACTATAGTTTTTTACACTGGTATGCTTCGCTGGGCTTTCTGGCTTATGCTGGTGTTTTGGGGTGCCACACCATGGACCTAGATATAGCGCTAGGGACCCCAAATATACAGAGACGCCTTGATGCGGCTTTGGGGCTTATTCACACATTTGCGCAAATATGTGTAACGAAGATCTCTGAATTCTATCCCTATATTCTGTAACCTGTGGGGGCTAGTTGCGTCAGGTTATTATATTGTAATATAGGATATTCACCAGATATACTTTAGTTGTATTTTTCTCTGTGATTCTAGTCACCGTATCTCTCCTGAATCCCTGTCGGTGCTGACTACACTGCGCAGGGGCTTGGGTTAGGTATTGTGCTGCTGAAATATTGGACTGTGTTACCTTATACTGCACGTTATATAACATGTCTGCTGATCAGGGTAACGGTTCTGGGGCGGAACACGCTGCCAGTGGTGCTGAAGCCACAGATACCTTTGAGGAAAATATAGCAGCCAAGGGCTCTGGTTCTGGGGGTTCCTTGCCCCCCAGTGGAACTGTGGCAATGGGGGTCCAGAATGACCCGCCAGGGGCTACCTTCTCCACACTGCTGACGGTATCCGTTCACATGGTCGACCATGTTATGGTCGACAGTCATTAGGTCGACATTGACATGGTCGACGTGGACACATGGTCGACACATGGAAATGGTCGACACATGAAAAGGTCGACATGAGTATTTTAACTTTTTTTTGTTTTGGGGAACTTTTCCATACTTTACGATCCACGTGGAATACGATTGGAACGGTAATCTGTGCCGAGCAAAGCAGTAGCGGAGCGAAGGCACCATGCCCGAAGCATGGCGAGCGAAACGAGCCATGAGATGGAACGCGGTGCACTAATTGGGATTCCCAGTCACTTTACGCAAAAAACGACACCCAAAAAAGTTAAAAAACTCATGTCGACCTTTTCACGTGTCGACCATTTTCATGTGTCGACCATGTGTCCATGTCGCCCATGTCAATGTCGACCTAATGACTGTCGACCATAACATGGTCGACCATTCATACCGGAACCACTGCTGACTATGCTAGTTACTAAACTAACGCCCCCTATGGGACCTCCTATGCCGGTCCAACCGTACATGGTCCCCGCAGCTAACCCTCCGTGGGCAGATACCTTGTCCACGCAGTTACAGAAATTGAACTAGTCACTGACTACGAAGTCTATCCCTCTCCCGCCTAAGACCAAAGGGTTCCTCTAAGCGGGCCATTACTTCCTCACAATCCACTGCTGTCACTGACACCTGGTCTAATGAAGATGGCGTTTACACTGACCCCACAGATTCTGATACTGACAATACTGATGGGGATAGTGGCTCACAAGTGGATGTTCCTGATCTCTTGGAGGCCATTAAGCTAATTTTACAGATTACGGATGATCCCGAGCCATCTGTCCCTCCTAAGAAACCAGATAGATTTAAGCGGCAGAAGGTGGTTAAACAAGTTTTACCTCACTCTGATCACCTGGTTGATATACGTCAGGAATCTTGGGAAAATCCAGGCAAGAAGTTTGTGCCTCACAAATAGCTGCTTACTCGCTATCCCCTCGCGCCAGAGCTGACTAAAGATTGGGAGACCTCTCCTCCAGTGGACTCGCATGTGGCGCGGATGGTGGTCTCCTCAGCTCTACCTGTCACTACCGTCACCTCTCTTAAGGAGCCTACGGATAAATGTGTGGAGGGTTGTCTGAAAGCGATTTACACTCTCACGGGTGCTGCACACAGTCCCACTATTGCAGCAACATGGGCTGCAGAGGTCATTGTAGCGTGGGCCCAGGAGTTAGAAGCTGAAGTCTCCTCTGACCATGCTAGACAATGCTTGTCCTATATTGTCACAGCTTCTCACTATATCAAAAAGGCGGCTCCCGATGCCAGTATTCTGGCGGCCAAGGCTTCTACTACATCAGTCCTGGCTCGCCGGATTTTGTGGCTGAGATCCTGATCTGTGGATCTGGATTCTAGAAAAACCCCGGAGGTGCTCCCTTTCAAGGGAAATATCCTGTTCGGAGGGGACCTAAATAAGATAGTGGCTGATTTGGCTACTGCCAAAACTGCGTGTCTAACAAGTACTGCTCCTTCAGCGTCGAAGGCTAAAAGTACTTCCTTTCGTCCCTTCCATCCTTCAGGTAAAGCAAAAGGTCAGGCGTACCACAAACGGGCCCGCACTTCCAAACCTGGTAAGCCAAAGCCCAAAAGAGCCTGGGCTGCCCGTCAGCCAGCTTCCAAGACCGATAAGCCTGCCACATGATGGGGCGGGCCTCCCCCTGGGGGGACCCCAGGGTGGGGAGCCGGCTTCTAGGGTATACCCAGGAATGGTTGAGGACCACTACAGATGCCTGGGTACGGGAAGTCGTTACTCAAGGTTACGCCATAGCCTTCAAAAACCGTCCCCCTCATCGATTTTGCCTGACAGACGTCCCTTCAGACCAGATAAAGGCAAAGACTCTACATTCGGTGGTACAGACCCTCCTGGACACAGGAGTCGTAGTACAGGTGCCTCTTGCTCAGAGAGGCCAGGGGTACTATTCTCCGCTGTTTCTAGTACCGAAACTGAATGGGTCCTCCCGACCCATTCTCAACCTCAAGGCCCTGAACAAGTTTGTGAGAGTCTCCAAGTTCCGTATGGAAACCCTTCGCTCTATAGTTCTGGCCTTGGAGCCTGGGGTTTATATGGTCTCCCTGGATATACAGGATGCTTACCTGCATGTTCCTATAGCAGTGTCTCATCAGCAATACCGGAGGTTTACGGTTGGCAACCTCCACTACCAGTTTCGGGCACTACCCTTTGGTTTAACAACGGCTCTGCGAGTCTTCACCAAGGTTATGACGGTGGTACTCCGTCGTCAAGGGGTCAGGATACTTCCGTATCTAGACGACTTGTTGATCCTGGCAAATTCCCCAGAAATTCTCCTACGTCACCTAGATCTGACGATCCAGTTTATGCAAGCCCACGGGTGGCTAATCAACTGGAAGAAATCCTCCCTGATCCCTGCTCAGTGCATGGTGCATCTGGGAGCGCTATTGGACACGCACAACCAGCGGTTGTTCTCGTCTCAGGAGAAGGTCCTGAAACTTCAGGACAGGATTCGTTGCTTCCTCTCTCGTCCGCAAGTGTCGATTCATTCGGCAATGCAGGTGCTGGGCCTCATGGTGTCAGCATTCAACATAGTGGAGTATGCTCAATTTCATTTGCGCCCCCTTCAGAGGCTGATTCTGGCTAAGTGGGACTGCCTGCCTCACCGGATCAGATCTCACATGATCTCCTTTACTCCGGAGGTCCGTCTGTCGCTGTGCTGGTGGCTCCAGGACCAACAACTGTGCAGGGACCGTCCCTTCTGGATATCCAACTGGGTACTGTTGACAACAGATGCCAGTCTGAGGGGTTGGGGCGCGGTGTTGGAGTATCACTCCCTTCAGGGACGGTGGACAAAGGAGGAGTCTCTCCTCCCGATCAACATTCTGGAATTGCGGGCGGTCTTCAACTCGTTGAACCTAGCCCAGCATTTATTACAGCACCTTCCTGTTCAGATACAGTCGGACAACGCCACCACAGTGGCTTACATAAATCATCAAGGCGGCACTCGAAGCCGCATGGCAATGAAGGAAGTATCACGGATTCTTCAATGGGCGGAATGCCATCTACTGGCGATATCGGCAATATTCATTCCGGGAATCCTGAATTGGGAAGCGGACTTTCTCAGTCGTCAGGACGTACACGCCGGAGAGTGGGGCCTTCTTCCAGAAGTGTTTCAACTCCTAGTGGAGAGGTGGGGCCTTCCAGACGTGGATCTGATGGCGTCTCGAAACACAATCACAAGGTTCTGGTCTTCGGAGCAAGGACAAGAGATCCTCAAGCAGCATTCATGGATGCGCTGGTGGTGCCATGGAAGTTTCGGCTGCCGTACTTGTTCCATCCAGTTTCACTTCTGCACAGGGTGATTCGCAAGTTCAAGCAGAAAGGAGAAATCCTGCTTCTTATAGCTTCAGCGTGGCCCAGACGGCACTGGTTCTCAGACCTACAGGACCTTTCGTCAGAGCATCCAATATTACTTCCACAACGCCCAGACCTCCTCGTTCAGGGCCCTTGTGTCTACCAGGACCTGGCCCATCTGTTTTTGACGGCATGGCTCTTGAAGCTCCCATCTTGAGGTCTAAAGGTTTTTCTGAGGCGGTCATTAAAACTATGTTGCGGGCCCGGAAACCGGCTTCTGCTCGGATTTACCATAGGGTCTGGCATTCTTACTTTGTTTGGTGTGCATCTAACAATCATGACGCTTCCAAATTTAGTACTGCAAAGCTTTTAGCTTTCTTTCAGCAGGGCCTAGACTTAGGCTTGCGGCTGGCCTCCCTCAAGGTTCATATTTCTGCCTTGTCGGTGTGGTTTCATAGAAAAATTGCAACCTTACCTGATGTTCATACCTTTACTCAGGGTGTGTTGCGTATCCAACCTCCCTATGTCCCGCCTGTGGCTCCTTGGGACTTGTCGGTGGTTTTGGAAGCGTTGCAAGAACCTTCATTTGAGCCTCTTGGTTCAGCTGACCTTAAGTGGCTTTCCCTTAAGGTGGTGTTTCTGCTGGCTATTGCCTCAGCTAGAAGAGTGTCGGATTTGGGTGCTCTGTCTTGTAGCTCACCTCATCTGATATTTCACCGTGACCGGGTGGTCCTTAGGACTTGGCCCGGATATTTACTTAAGGTGGTTTCTTCATTCCACCTTAATCAGGAGATTGTGGTTCTGGCCCTTGCCTCTCCTGACTTGTCTCCCAAAGAGCGGTCTTTGGATGTGGTACGGGCTCTCCGTATCTATGTGAAGAGAACTGCTTCCATTAGGAAATCTGATTCTCTCTTTGTTTTGTTTGGATTTCACAAATGTAGCTGGTCTGCTCACAAGTAGACTTTGGCCAGCTGGATTAGAATGGTGATTGCACATGCTTATGTGAAGGCTGGTCTGTCAGCTCCTGCTCACATTACTGCCCATTCTACTCTGTCTGTGGGACCTTCTTGGGCAGCCCGCCGTGGTGCGACCCTTGAACAATTGTGCAAGGCGGCTACGTGGTCCTTAGTGAACACGTTCATAAGGTTCTATGCCTTCGATAGTGCCGCTTCCCAGGATGCTTCCTTTGGACGCCGGGTTCTTGTGCCCGCTACAGTTTGTCCCCTCCCATAAGGAACTGCTTTAGGACATCCCCATTGTCCATTCCTTGTGGAGCCCAGTGTACCGCGCAGCAGAAAATTAGATTTATGGTAAGAACTTACCTTAGTTAAATCTCTTTCTGCGAGGTACACTGGGCTCCACAAGGCGCCCACCCTGACGCACTTGGCTTCTTTGGGTTGGTATGGCATTAGCCGCTGACACTTCTCCTGTCGTGAGAGTGTGGTTTATGTGGCTACTAACTGATGTCGTCTCTTATCCTGCTACTGCATTGGGCTGGTTAACTGAAAACTGAGCTCCTGTGCGGAGGGGCGGGGTTATAGAGGAGGCAGCGCTGTGCTTCTTGGGAACAGTCAAAGCTTTTGAGCCTGTTGGTGCCTTGGATCAAGATCCTACT
Source organism: Pseudophryne corroboree (assembly GCF_028390025.1). Taxonomy (NCBI): domain Eukaryota; kingdom Metazoa; phylum Chordata; class Amphibia; order Anura; family Myobatrachidae; genus Pseudophryne; species Pseudophryne corroboree. The sequence continues at coordinate 14,499,546 of NC_086446.1, forward strand.
CTACACCCTATTGTCCATTCCTTGTGGAGCCCAGTGTACCTCTCAGAAAGAGATTTAACAACGGTAAGTTCTTACCATAAATCTCGTTATCGCAGCAGAATTACCCCCTGTGTCTCTAGGCTTAGAGCCCCCACCCCCCTTCACTGTGTCTCTCATGTCAGCCTTCTCCCTAGCAGCCAGCCACTCTCATCTCTGTGCCACATATGTATATACTGCACAGCGATAGCATGCGCCTCTTCGGGGATGGCAGCCACAGAACAGGGAGAATCATCACAGCTCCCAGCAGCCCTCGCTCTGTTGTAACTTCCACATCACAGAATACAGCACTCGGTGGAGCAGTAATAATAGTGGGCAACTGCAAAGTGGTTGGGTTGTATGGTGTACCAGCTGCCAGTCTTATAACAATACACCGTACCTGCCCTTACCGTTATACTTGCACCACTGATTATGAGAATCTGGCACTATACTGGGTACATTACGTGAATCTGGCGCTATACTGGGGTATTATGTGTATCTGGCATTATACTGGGTGCATTATGTGTATCTTGCATACTGGGTGCATTATGTGTATCTGGCACTATACTGGGAATATTATATATAACTGTCACTATACTAATGTGCATTATGTGTAACGCACTATACTGGGTGCATTATGTGTATCTGGCATTATACTGGGTGCATTATGTGTATCTGGCATTATACTGGGTGCTTTATGTGTAACTGGCATTATACTGGGTGCATTATGTGTATCTGGCACTATACTGGGTGCATTATGTGTATCTGGCACAATACAGGGAATATATGAAAATGGTACTATACTATGTGCATTATGTGTAACTGGCATTATACTGTGGGCAGTATGTGTATCTGGCATTACACTGGGTGCATTATGTGTATCTGGCATTATACTAGGTGCATTATGTGTATTTGGCACTATACTGGAAATATTATATATAACTTTCACTATACTAATGTGCATTATGTGTAACTTGCACTATACTGGGTGCATTATGTGTATCTGGCACTATACTGGGTGCATTATGTGTATCTGGCAATATACTGGGTGCATTATGTGTATCTGGCGTTATACAGGGTGCATTATGTGTATCTGGCGTTATAGTGGGTGCATTATGTGTATCTGGCGTTCTAGTGGGTGCATTATGTGTATCTGGCACTATACTGGGTGCATTATGTGTATCTGGCACTATACTGGGTGCATTATGTGTATCTGGCACTATACTGGGTGCATTATGTGTATCTGGCACTATACTGGGTGCATTATGTGTATCTGGCATTATACTGGGTGCATTATGTGTATCTGGCATTATACTGGGTGCATTATGTGTGTCTGGCATTATACTAGGTGCATTATGTGTGTCTGGCATTTTACTAGGTGCATTATGTGTATCTGGCACTATACTGGGTGAATTATGTGTATCTGGCACTATACTGGGTGCATTATGTGTATCTGGCATTATACTGGGTGCATTATGTGTATCTGGCATTATACTGGGTGCATTATGTGTATCTGGCATTATACTGGGTGCATTATCTGTGTCTGGCATTATACTGGGTGCATTATGTGTATCTGGCATTGTACTGGGTGCATTATGTGTATCTGGCACTATACTGGGTGAATTATGTATAACTGGCACTTATGTGGTCATAATGTATAAGGGACATTATGGTGTGTGGCATTATGTGTGATAGGCATTACGTTGTGTGGCATAATGTGTAATGGGTATTGCTGTAAGGAGCAAACATGACAAATAATGTAAGGGGAATGAATAAGGATTTTTTTCCCCTGTGGTGGCCAATGTCTGGGCGTGCAGGTTGCAAAACTGGGGTCATCTTCACCACGCCCCCTTTTTGGGTAGGTGGGCGCAAATTCTTAATTATTACAAAGGAAAATTCTCTATTCTTACCAAGGTCCTCCACTGTAGCTCCTCCCACATGATCTCACAGCTCCTCCCACACTGTGGGCACTGCATATATGATTTAGTGGTGAGTTCTGACTTTAAAAGTAATTAGAATAACACAAAGATGATATTTATAAGTTACTGGCTGTTCTACCCGTTCTTCACACGGGAGTTTCTGATCTTCATGGTTGTACATATAAATGAGTGTTGATAATTTGGTAAATCTATATTTGAGATGTCTTAATGTAAGTAAATATTATTCATGGTTCTTGGCGTTACCCGAGGAGCACCCATAGCAGATACGGTAAAAGGTGAGTAGCCTGTAGTGTGTTGTTGTTGTTATACAGGGGGAGCAGCCTGTAGTGTGTTGTTGTTGTTGTTGTTGTTGTTACTATTATACATGAGGAGTGGCCTTTGGTGTCCTGTTGTTGTTGTTATTGTTATTATTATTATTATACAGGGGGAGCAGCCTGTGGTGTCCTGTTAGTATTATTATACAGGGGGAGCAGCCTGTGGTGTCCTGTTATTAGTATTATACAGGGGTGGGAGTGGCCTGTGGTGTCCTGTTACTATAGCAGCAGAGTAATAATAACAGTAATGAGTGGTCACCCTCCGCTGTACACCCAGATTTCCTACTTTAGTTCCCCTCTCCCCACATCTACACCCCGTCTGCTCTCCTGTGTACTCTCCCCTGGTTATGAATGAAAGGGTCGACCTGTTTAAGGTCGACAGTCAATAGGTTGACAGCTATTGGTCGACATGCGGAAAAAGCCGACACAGTGAAGAAGGCCAACACGGGACAGGTCAACACATGAAACATTGAAAAAAACAACTTGGTGTCATTTTCTCTGTAACATCACCAGGACCCCAATTAGTGCACCGCGTCCCCTTGTATGACTCACTGCGCTTCCCAAGTTACTATTACCAATCATAGTCCACGTGGATCGTAAAGTATAAAAAAAATATCAAAATGTCAAGTCGACCTTTTCCTGTGTCAATCTTTTTTCCCATGTCGATCAATCGTGGTGGACTTATTGACTGTCGATCTACCATCGGAATCCCCTCTCCCCTCACCTCCCCCCTATCTGTGTGACCTGGGTACAGTCACAAATCCTCTCAGGTTCTGGAATAAATATAATACAAAATCCCAACATCCCTAATTCATGTGTCTGTAACTGATTCCTGTGCAGCAACTGGCACCAAGTACGTGTCTGGGAGGAATAAGACCCCGGCCATGGGAGGAGCATTGGGGTAACATACAGTACAGCGCTGTGTGACTCTGAGGAGCCTTATGGGGCACAGGAACCTCTGACAGACGCTGACCAAGGATCTCTGGCTGTGGGGGGAGGGGGGGGGTCTTTCTGGTCACAGAGTGTCATGTGTCTGTGTTACATGTGTTTTCTGTGATGTTAGAAAATATTTATTGTGGAACCGCACTAGTCTGACAATAGTACTAAAGTATAAGGAATAAATGAAGAAACCAATATATGTGCAGTTAATGAATAATTCTTAAACTGCTAACGATTGGCGGTGCTCCCAGGAATTTTGTAGGTTAGACTACAATAAAAAGGAGAGAAAAGACAAAAAACCCTTGTTTGGGAGCACTCATTGGTAATGATCGAATTGTGAGTAGTGAAAGGAAATGAAATAAAACTTAACCTTTATTTATTTCTTGAAAATAAAAATAAAAAGTAGTGTCTATAATAGAAGAGCTTGTTGACTAATAAAAAAAAACACTTGTTGACCTTTTTAACATATGAGGTACAAGATGGTTGAAAAAGGTGAAAATATCGAGAGACAATGATGTGTTATGTATCTATATATATATATATATATATATATATATATATATATATATATATATATATATATATATAAAAAATATAATATATATGTGTGGATGCCGTGTGGTACCAAACGGCATTAAAGGCATCAAAAAAGATCATCACTGAGCATGCCCAAAATGTAGGTATACCTGGTAGCGCAGTTGTAATGTGAAACTCGAGATTGGAGTACCAAAGAGGTAAGAGAAAAAATGTAAGGATAGGTCAAGGTTTTATTTAGTGAAAAAGGGCCCACTGCACCTGGTATTCTCAGGAGGTTTCCCTTCCGGATACTGACCAGGCCATGCCTGCTTAGCTTCCGAGATCGGACAGGATCGGGCGTATTCAGGGTAGTATGGCCGTGGGCCGTTTGTTAGATTGAAAATAAATGAAATGAAAAGAAAAGATCACTGCTGCTATCTGTACCATACATAAATCAGAGGAAAATTGATTCAATAAGTTTTTCCAGAAGCAAAAGTGTGGAGAATGGGTATTTTTCTTGAAAAGGGGCCCACTGCACCTGGTATTCTCAGGAGGTTCCCCTTCCTAGTACTACCCAGGCCATGCCTGCTTAGCTTCCGAAATCGGACAGGATCGGGCGTATTCAGGGTAGTATGGCCGTGGGCCAATGTGAAGAGGGTAATAGGAAAACCACACTCTGCTTTCTGTACTTCACATATAGTGAAAGAATTGATCTGAAATGGAGTAATGGATATGAGTACAAATACACAGAGTAATGGATATGAGTACAAATACAAATATAAAGAACCCCGGTGGTCTAGTGTATTGTTTACCACAGCCGCAAGGTATGCGGCCAGTATCGTATAGTAGTAACTACGATACTGGCCGCATACCTTGCGGCTGTGGTAAACAATACACTAGACCAGCGTAACTTATCAGTATGGTGTACCTATGGTATATTTTGATCTAATTTTCTACTTGACATTCATCCAAGATTAATCAGCATATCAATATGGTATATTTGCATTAAGTTTGACATTGCTTTTCAACAACTGCAGTATTGTTTCATGCTTATCTCTTTATTTTTATTTTTATTTATTTTTTTCATTATTTTTTTCATGATCATCCTTATGTTCATCTTATGTTCATTTTTCGCTTATGTATACTCATACATTGTTATGTGAGCCAGCCGTGAGCTCTAAACAATCACATGATTATCCATTTATCTTTATTACTTTTTGTTTCCTGTAAAGAACTATAATAAGAGCACTGTTCTGCTATTTTTTTGGGAGCTGACCCAGAGCTTAAAAGCTAACAACCAATTTGACCCAGCCCCAATTTTCACATAGCACCCATCTGTAACATTTTTTCATCACATTCCAATACCACACACAATCACCATTTCACACTCTTTTTCACCAGCAGACACACATCTCACATACACACATATCTTCACAATTCTTCCCACACACATTTATATTTATCCTTTTCCTCTTCTATCTCTCTTCAATTCCCTGTATCTCCTTTTCAACATCTCTCCACCACCAACACACACTCTTATCTGGAAATACCATTTCAGATCAATTCTTTCACTATATGTGAAGTACAGAAAGCAGAGTGTGGTTTTCCTATTACCCTCTTCACATTGGCCCACGGCCATACTACCCTGAATACGCCCGATCCTGTCCGATTTCGGAAGCTAAGCAGGCATGGCCTGGGTAGTACTAGGAAGGGGAACCTACTGAGAATACCAGGTGCAGTGGGCCCCTTTTCAAGAAAAATACCCATTCTCCACACTTTTGCTTCTGGAAAAACTTATTGAATCAATTTTCCTCTGATTTATGTACGGTACAGATAGCAGCAGTGATCTTTTCTTTTCATTTCATTTATTTTCATTCTAACAAACGGCCCACGGCCATACTACCCTGAATACGCCCGATCCTGTCCGATCTCGGAAGCTAAGCAGGCATGGCCTGGTCAGTATCCGGAAGGGAAACCTCCTGAGAATACCAGGTGCAGTGGGCCCTTTTTCACTAAATAAAACCTTGACCTATCCTTACATTTTTTCTCTTACCTCTTTGGTACTCCAATCTCGAGTTTCACATTACAACTGCGCTACCAGGTATACCTACATTTTGGGCATGCTCAGTGATGATCTTTTTTGATGCCTTTAATGCCGTTTGGTACCACACGGCATCCACACATATATATTATATTTTTTATATATATATATATAGATACATAACACATCATTGTCTCTCGATATTTTCACCTTTTTCAACCATCTTGTACCTCATATGTTAAAAAGGTCAACAAGTGTTTTTTTTTTATTAGTCAACAAGCTCTTCTATTATAGACACTACTTTTTATTTTTATTTTTATTTTCAAGAAATAAATAAAGGTTAAGTTTTATTTCATTTCCTTTCACTACTCACAATTCGATCGTTACCAATGAGTGCTCCCAAACAAGGGTTTTTTGTCTTTTCTCTCCTTTTTATTGTTTTCTGTGATGTGTCTTATATGTATTATATTTATTTCTAGACATTCCAGCAGTGAGGAACCAGAGTCTTTATTACACGTCACATGTTCTGTATTCTCATCCATCACTAAGCATTGACATGGACAGGAGTCACAGGACTGAGAGGATAATAAATATCACCATGGAGATCATCTACCTGCTGACTGGGGAGGTGAGGGGATCTGGGAGTGTCACAGTGACATCACTTATATCTATAGTAATAATACAGGGACATGACTGGGGAGGTGAGGGGATATGGGAGTGTCACAGTGACATCACTTATATCTATAGTAATAATACAGGGACATGACTGGGGAGGTGAGGGGATCTGGGAGCGTCACAGTGACATCACTTATATCTATACTAATAATACAGGGACATGACTGGGGAGGTGAGGGGATCTGGGAGTGTCACAGTGACATCACTTATACCTATAGTAATAATACAAGGACATGACTGGGGAGGTGAGGGGTTCTGGGAGCATCACAGTGACATCACTTATATCTATACTAATGATACAGGGACATGACAGGGGAGGTGAGGGGATCTGGGAGTGTCACTGTCACATCATTTATATCTATAGTAGTAATGATACAGGGACATGACTGAGGAGGTAAGGGGATCTGGGAGTGTCACAGTGACATCAGTTATATCTATACTAATAAAACAGGGACATGACTGGGAAGGTGAGGGGATCTGGGAGTGTCACAGTGACATCACTCATATCTTTAGTAATAATACAAGGACATGACTGGGGAGTTGAGGGGATTGGGAGTGTCACAGTGACATCACTAATATCTATAGTAATAATACAGACACATGACTGGGGAAGTGAGGAGATCTTGGAGTATATGTATTCATAGTTGGTGTCTTCCCAAATTCACAGGATTACACAGTAGTGAAGAAGACATCCAGTGATTTTGAGACATGCAGCAGCCGTCCCCGTGTGTCAGGAGGACTGAACAGGAACCGGAGCCCCATCACGGTTCCTCAACCTTACTCACTGATACATGAGAGGCCCAATGACCAGAAGATCCTGGAACTCGCCAACAAGATCATTCAGCTGCTGACTGGAGAGGTGACTGCTGGGAATGGGGCATTATACAGTAACACCAGGGGATGTGTCTGGGTGATGACTGGAGAGGTGACTGCTGGGAATGGGACGTTATACAGTAACACCAGGGGATGTGTCTGGGTGATGACTGGAGAGGTGACTGCTGGGAATGGGACATTATACAGTAACACCAGGGGATGTGTCTGGGTGATGACTGGAGCGGTGACTGCTGGGAATGGGGCATTATACAGTAACACCAGGGGACGTGTCTGGGTGATGACTGGAGAGGTGACTGCTGGGAATGGGGCATTATACAGTAACACCAGGGGATGTGTCTGGGTGATGACTGGAGAGGTGACTGCTGGGAATGGGACATTATACAGTAACACCAGGGGATGTGTCTGGGTGATGACTGGAGCGGTGACTGCTGGGAATGTGGCATTATACAGTAACACCAGGGGATGTGTCTGGGTGATAACTGGAGAGGTGACTGCTGGGAATGGGACATTATACAGTAACACCGGGGGATGTGTCTGGGTGATGACTGGAGAGGTGACTGCTGGGAATGGGACATTATACAGTAACACCAGGGTGTGTGTCTGGGTGATGACTGGAGAGGTGACTGCTGGGAATGGGACATTATACAGTAACACCAGGAGATGTGTCTAGGTGAATACTGGAGAGGTGACTGCTGGGAATGGGACATTATAGAGTAACACCAGGGGACGTGTCTGGGTGATGACTGGAGAGGTGACTGCTGGGAATGGGGCATTATACAGTAACACCAGGGGACGTGTCTGGGTGATGACTGGAGAGGTGACTGCTGGGAATGGGACATTATACAGTAACACCAGGGGACGTGTCTGGGTGATGACTGGAGAGGTGACTGCTGGGAATGGGACATTATACAGTAACACCAGGAGATGTGTCTGGGTGATGACTGTATCAGTGTGTGTCAGGTTCCTATAAGGTGTCAGGGTGTCTCTGTATATGTCTCCATGCAGGAGGGGGAGTATATAGAGGAACACAGGGGTCTGTACAAGGACGTGATGATGGAGAATCACCGGCCCCTCACATCACTGGGTAAGAGGAGACTGTCATGTATTGTACAGGGGAGAGCAGGTATGGGGGCTCCTATATACACACATCATCTGATAATCACATATATACACTGTACTCAGTCGCTCTGTGTCTCCTACAGATGGGCCCAGTAACAGAGATACCCCAGAGAGATGTCCCCGTCCTCTGTATTCCCAGGATTGTACAGAGGAGAATCACAGGACCCCACAGGAGAATCACAGGATCCAACAGAAGGATCAGGTAAGTGGGTGGAATACGTACGATTTAAATGCGGCCGGGACGCTGGCCGTCAGTATACTGACAGCTGCATCCTTGCCACCAGTATGCCAGCAGCGGTGAGGGCGCTAGAAAGCCCCATTCGGGCTCGCCACAAGTTATTTTCTCCCTCTATGGGTGTTGTGAACTGTCAATATATGATGATTAGAGTTGCTGTGTCTTATACACTGATATTATACTGTTTCACCAAACTTTAATCTGACTGTATGCAAATGCCAGAGTGTTTTTTTGTGTGTTTGTTTTTTAGGAAGAAAGTCTGTCTGATATTAAAACAGAAGATATAGAGGGAGAACAAGAGACGTATATGACAGATATAACGACAGAAGATATAGAGGGAGAAGAAGAGACGTATGTGACTGATATGAAGGCAGAAGATACAGAGGGAGAAGAAGAGACGTATGTGACTGATATGAAGGCAGAAGATATAGAGGGAGAAGAAGAGACGTATGTGACTGATATGAAGGCAGAAGATATAGAGGGAGAAGAAGAGACGTATGTGACTGATATGAAGGCAGAAGATATAGAGGGAGAAGAAGAGACGTATGTGACTGATATAAAGGCAGAAGATACAGAGGGAGAAGAGGAGACGTATGTGAGGGGTGATCAGCAGTGTAAGGAGGAGGAAATCCCTACAGATATCAGCACAGGTGAGTAATAATCACTTATTACCGAAAAGAGTCATATATTCTCCTTCCTCAGTCACTACAGTAATCTCTTATCCTACACCCTCCTCTGTCACTACAAACTATTGAGGGAAATATATTTCTCTTGCGTCCTAGAGGATCCTGGGGTCCACTTCAGAACCATTGGGTATAGACCAGAGGTTCTCAAACTTGGTCCTCGTGGGCCCACACAGTGCATGTTTTGCAGGTAACCCAGCAGGTGCACAGGTATATTAATTACTCACTGACACATTTTAAAAGGTCCACAGGTGGAGCTAATTATTTCACTTGTGATTCTGTGAGGAGACCTGCAAAACATGCACTGTGTGGGCCCACGAGGACCATGTTTGAGAACCTCTGGTATAGACGGATCCGCAGGAGACATGGGCACTTTAAGACTTTTCAAGGGTGTGAACTGGCTCCTCCCTCTATGCCCCTCCTCCAGACCTCAGTTTAGAAATTGTGCTCAGGCAGACTGGATGCACTCTGAGGAGCTCTACTGAGTTAACCTGAAAAGACTTAGGTTTTTTTATTTTCAGGGAGCACTGCTGGCAACTGTCTCCCTGCTTCGTGGGTCAAGGGGGCAGAAGTAGGAACCAACTTCCTGAGAGTTTCTGCTTCTGGCTGACAGGACACCATTAGCTCCTGAAGAGTCCTGAACGCTAGCTGCGCCTAGATGCTCACTCCCACAGCCTGCCGTCACCCCCCCTTACAAAGCCAGAAGTCAGAAGACGGGTGAGTATAATAAGAAAGAAGATCTATGTTGCAGTGACGGCTGAAAGGTACCGCGCAGCGGGCGGGAATGCTGCGCGCCATGCTCCCATATCACACATGCACAATAGGGTGCAGTTCGCGGGGGGCGCCCTGGGCAGCATGATACCTCATAAAAAACTGGCATAGAGGGGACATATGGTGCGGTGGCACAGTCCTACCCCCATCAGTATAAATATTACAGTGGGATAATCTGAAGAGAAGCGCGCCATTGCGGGGGCGGGGCTTCTTCCTCCGTTAGCCAGCACACTACTCAGCGCCATTTTCTCCCCTTCCAGGCTGCAGAGGAGATCGCTGGTCCTTCACTGCTGAACAAGTATCAGGGTGCAAAACGGGGGGCACAGTGCAATTTGGTGCTTTGCATGTGATATATTTATAATTGTAAAAGTGCTGCAGGTCTGTAGGCAATTTTGTTTTACAGGCATTGTGTTACTGGCGCTGGGGTGTAAGCTGGCAAATCCTCTCAGTATCCCTCTGACAGATTTTACTGTGGGTTTGTCTCCTATAAGCCCGGAGTGTCTGTGGAGTGTTTGGTACACGTGTGTGACATGTCTGTGGCAGAGTGCTCTTCTCCGGAGGTAGCTATATTAGGGACACAGAATTGTAATGTGGTGACCGTGTCGGCACCCACCCGAACCTGATTGGGTGAAAGATTTGTGTGATAGTGTGAATCATAACAGAAAAAGATTGGATAAATCTGAGTCTGAGGCACAGACCTGGAGAAAGTCTGTGGAGGATGTGATGTTACAAAGCTCTGCTTTTTCTCCCACAGAAGACGCCTCGGGGTCACATAAGAGATCATTTGCCCAACTAATTCATACTGATACCGACACGGACTCTGATTCCTGTGTCGACCCTAGTCGTTCCACAATAGATCCGAAGTTAGCGAAGAGCAATTCAGTACACGATTGTAGCTATAAAGGACGTCTTAAACGTTGAGGAGACCCCTTCTTTGCCTGACAAGAAGGTGTACCTTTATAAAGGAAGGAAAGTGGAGGTAACTTTTCCTTCTTCTCATGAACTAAACACCCTCTTTGAGGGGGTCTGGGGAAATCCTTATAAGAAATTTCAAATTAGGTTGTTTATCCCTTCCCGGCAGAGGACAGGAGAAGGTGGGAGTTGCCCCACGTTCTGGACAGGGTACTGTCACGATTAACTAAAAAGGTGGCTCTCCCCGCACCTGGGACAGCGGCTCTTAAGGAGCCGGCGGATCGCAAATTGAAAAAACACATTGAAAATCTATTTATGTGACCAATGGTACGCTGCTCAGACCTACCATTGCCTGTGCGTGGGTGAGTAGTGCTATTGAAAAGTGGTCGGATAACTTGTCATCCGATATAGACACGCTCGATAAAGACGAGATTCTCTTGACGTTGGGTCATATAAAAGACGCTGCATCATACATGCGTGAGGCCATGAGAGATGTTGGGCTCTTGGGATCAAGAGCCGCTACCATGGCGGTCTCGGCTAGGAGGGCGTTGTGGATTCACCTATGGAATGCTGATGCAGATTAAAAAAAGAATATGGAGTCTCTCCCCTATACTGGAGATGCCTTGTTTGGTGACGGCCTTGATGCTTTGGTTTCTGTGGCTACCGCAGGTAAGTCAACTTTCTTACCTTATGTGCCTACACCGTCAAAAAAGACGCATCACTCTCAGATGCAGTCCTTTCGGCCCAATAGATACTAAAGAGGTAAAGGTTCCCCTTTCTTTGCAAGTAGAGGAAGGGGAAGAGGAAAGAGGTCTGCAGCCTCTTCAGGATCACAGGAGCAGAAATCATCCCCTGCTTCTGCCAAATCTACTGCATGACGCTGGGGCTCCCTTGCGGGAGTCCATTCAGGTGGGGGCGCGTATGAAACTTTTCAATCAGTTCTGGGTTCATTCTGGCCTGGACCCATGGGTCTTACAAATAGTGCCCCACGGGCAGGGCCGGTGCAAGGTTTCAAGACACCCTAGGCAGAGCTACACAATAACGCCCCTGTTCCCTCCAATACCCTCCACCCAGCCACTCACATACATAATGGACTTCTTTAAATATTATATTCATTTTTAGATTTATGAACAACATAAATATAAAAATAATAACACTATAAAAAGTAACAATAACAACACTGTCTGCAGGACCACCATGTAATACTAAGAGCATTTTAATGACTGCCAGACAATACGGAGAGCATTTTAGTGACTGTCAAACAATACGCAGAGCATTTTATTTACCACCAGACAATACGGAGAGCATTTTACTAACCGTCAGACAATAGGGAAAGCATTTTAATGACAGCTAGACAATATGAGCATTGTAGTGACCACCAGATAATACGGAGAGCACTTTAGTGACCGTCAAACAATACGGAAAGCAATTAAGTAAACACCAGACAATACGGAGAGCATCACTGTGACCGACATACAATATTGACAGCATTTTAGTGACTGGCCCACAATGCTGAATATAAGAAAATGGACATAAATCTCAGTGAGGCGCAATCTATAAAACATCCCATGATTGTGACAGGAGGGGTAATGCCTTACATGCCATTAGTGATCCTAAATATAACATGGCGATGACATAGATTAGTTGGCCACTGGTTACTACTGCTTGGCCCTCATGAACTCTTATCTCTCTTGAATACATCTCACAAAAGATAGTGTGCACACTCTTAGGGGCAGATTCAATTGTTTTGGGAGTCTAAAAATCCCATCTAAATAGGACTTTTTAGACGCCCAAACAATTGTCACTATTCAATTGTGTTTGGGTGCCCATGCACATTGCGCACGTCGCACCCAAACAGATCAGATTTAGCCACCTAAAATGGGCAAACCCGTCTAGACTTCCTGCTTTGGGCGTACAAACACCCGTTTGTATGCCCAAAGTGCTTAGTTTCCATACATTTTTTTTTCTCGTACCTAAGGAGGCTGCGAGATAAAATGTTAGCCCCGAGGCTACAGGGAGTCTAAACGGAGCAACAATTTAACTGCTTCATTTTGCGCCCCCTGGTGTTAGCTGTGATGTACAGATTTAATGATCCCCCCCCACCCATTAAATATTTCCTCCCTCACCCCCATCCTTTATACAGTAATTTAAATGAAGCTCTCACCCCGACACTATAAAATATATTTAATAAGTTTCTCCCCCACACAAACCTCAGAGCTGGCTTGCGGGTCCCAGCATGGTCAGGCAGATTCAGATCCAACTCCAGTCTTCCAAGTCCTGTACCTCGGCTCCTTCTTGGGGGATGAGACGTCATGACGTCTCATCCTCCAGTGCCAGTAGCACAGCGCCATTTACTAATAATTACTGGCTCCGACGTAGGAGGGGAACAAGCAGCGCTGTGGGTATACAGACAAAGGTGTAGTAGCTGGAGATGATTCTACTACTCTTCCAGAGGTATATATATATATATATATATATATATATATATACACACACACACACAGAGGGAGAGAGAGAGAAAATGGAAGGCACTCCAGGGATTTGGTAAAGAAAGCTGACAGGCAACAGCTGATTAATCCAACGTTTCAGGGATTTTCACCCCTTTATCGAGACTTATAGGTTATAAATCTTGATAAAGGGGTGAAATAGAGTAGATACTATCAACTACATCTGGAAGTGCCAGACATTATATGTGTATATATATATATATATATATATATATATATATATATATATATACCACTCCATGGGTGCAGCACTCTTAGCATATCAGAAGTAAGACGCTGAATTGTGGTTTCAGCAAACAGTGTTTCAGTTCTTGTTAACTGTATGTGTATATATATATACACATACATACATATTTATACATATATATGTATACACACATATATATATAAACAGCCGACTTGTGTCATTTTTTCTTGAACCCTGGAGTGCCGCCATTGGAGGGTTATATTACGTGGAGCCGTGCAGGTTTACATGAGGAAGGCACCGGGTGCAGTATGATATTTATGTCAGCGGAGTGCCGGAGTTGGAGAAATATATATATATATATATATATATATATATATATATATATATATATATATATAGTTGGAGGAAAGCTGGCGGCACTCTCAGGACTTAGTAACTGATAGTAATGTAAAGGCAATCAAAGCCTATAAAGCATCAACGTTTCAGTTTTATTTGAAAAACTTTCGTCAGGATACAGAGCATACAAAAACACATACCTTTATAGAAGAAATCACCCACAGTGTGAACTCGTGATCCGGAGGCTGCGGCTAGGGTGAATGACGTCACAGCAATTGCGACGGGTGCCGAGTCTGCACCGGAGACCCGTGAGCCGTTGCCAGGAGACCATTACAATCAGACGGAGACATACCAGTGTAAATGTGCAACCTCAAAAACATATGACACAGAGGGCATACTGAGCGGGATGTCGTAAAAACAATGATGATTGTGTCAAGTAGCCCCATCATGCTGAAATGAATCCTGCAAATCAGTAATATACGTTATTAGTACCGATGGTGGCAATGCCATGTGTAATCAGCATGAGGAGTGCGGTCACTCATGACACTACTTTTGTCAAAAGTAGTGTCATGAGTGACCGCACTCCTCATGCTGATTACACATGGCATTGCCACCATCGGTACTAATAACGTATATTACTGATTTGCAGGATTCATTTCAGCATGATGGGGCTACTTGACACAATCATCATTGTTTTTACGACATCCCGCTCAGTATGCCCTCTGTGTCATATGTTTTTGTGGTTGCACATTTACACTGGTATGTCTCCGTCTGATTGTAATGGTCTCCTGGCAACGGCTCACGGGTCTCCGGTGCAGACTCGGCACCCGTCGCAATTGCTGTGACGTCATTCACCCTAGCCGCAGCCTCCGGACCACGAGTTCACACTGTGGGTGATTTCTTCTATAAAGGTATGTGTTTTTGTATGCTCTGTATCCTGACGAAAGTTATTCAAATAAAACTGAAACGTTGATGCTTTATAGGCTTTGATTGCCTTTATATTACTATCAGTTACTAAGTCCTGAGAGTGCCGCCAGCTTTCCTCCAACTGTAAATTCCACTTTTAGTGGTAAGGAGGGCACCCAGGCCATTACGCTGTAACAAACGGAGTGCCGGCCACCGCTGCATCTATATATATATATATATATATATATAACATCCATAAAAGCGGCACTTGGAGACTTAGTTTAAGTGATGAAAAAAAGTGCTTTTATTGTAGCATCATCGATCTACGTATCGGGGTCGCAGCCCCTTCGTCAGGATAAATGCTTACATGAAATAAAGTGCTTAAATACCTGGTGAATATCGGAGTCCTCCCCGCTGCTCCCTGTCACGCTGCCCGGTTTCCGGTCCTGCATTCACTACACCCCCGGAAGTGACACAGCTCCGGTCCGTCCGGCTAACGTGCTTGGGCTGTGGAGAGTAACCATAGCAACCATAAACAACTCATGTTCAATGTTACCATTGTGGAAAAACTCAATCACATTGTAACTTAGTACAAAACATAGTGCATAAATTGTAAAACACAGCATTAATGTAACAAACAGCTGCCATATTCATTTGTACAAACAGAATAAAACTTATTAATCATATTAATGCAATTAGCTAATACATTGAAATCTTCTATAAAAAGCATCTCAGATTTAAAGACTCATTCAGGCCCTTCGGGTATTGAGTATCCAGCTCATATATCCATTTGGCCTCAATCTGCAGAAGTTTTTTAGAACGATTACCACCCCTGAGATTTTTTGGAACATGATCTATAATTTTGTAGCGCAAAGTCGCCATACTGTGCCTTGCTTGAACAAAATGGCGAGCAACCGGTTGTTCACTGTTGCCTGTTTTTAAAGCCTCTCGGATGGCATACCGGTGTTGTGCCATCCTGGTCTTAAATTCACAGTCGGTCTTGCCTACATATACCAGTCCACATGGACACGTTAGGAGATAGATTATGAATCGTGAACTACAAGTGAGGAAATGATTAATATTATATTTCCTTCCTGTGTGAGGATGTTGAAAAGAATTCCCCGGGATTAGGTAACTGCACGTAGTGCACCCACTACATCTGTAGCAGCCATTTTTGCGTTTCAAAAAACTCCTAGTATCAGGGCCTGTAGAAAAGCCTGAAATATCGGTCTTAACTACATAATCTCTGACACTACGTTTCTTCGAATAACTAGACAAAAGTTTTGTCTGGTATACTTCTCCCAAATCCTTGTCAGTGGCTACTATTGGCCACAACTGACGTGCCTTTTTGGCTATGTATGTGCTACTGGTGTTGAATTCTGTGACCCATGGGAATCTGCCTTTTAATGATTTTCGTTTATTAGATTTAAGTAATTGTTTCCTTGATATCTTTATTGCTTTCTCCCGTGCCACCCTAAGATCATTCAGCGGATAACCTCTCTGTAAAAATTTATCCTGCATTGCATCTAGCTGAACATCCCTGGTCAGTTCCTGATTGTTAATGCGACATACACGGATGAATTGTGAAAAGGGGAGGCCTTTTACTGTGGATCTTGGATGGAAGCTATCAAATTTAAGCAAGTTGTTTCTATCTGTCGGTTTTGTGAACATACTAGTACTAATAACACCATCTGTAATTTTTACTAATATGTCCAAGAAATGAATCTGTGTCTTATGGGTCTCCATAGTAAATTTAATCGGGCTGTCAGTGTTATTATGCAGTTCTACTAGAGAAATAAGATCAGATTCTTGTCCCAACCAGAATATTAGCACATCATCTATGTATCTCTGATATAATTGTAGACGTGTAGATACATGGATGTCCTGTAAAAAAATCTCTCTTTCAATTTCCCACATAAATGAATTGGCAAAGGCCGGGGCTACAGCCGACCCCATGGCACAGCCAGTGCGTTGTATGTAGAACATTTTATCATATAAGAAATAATTGTGAGAAAGAGAAAACTCTAAGAGAGATCGAAAAAAGTTAATCTCTGGACCTGTATACAGCGGGTTATTTGTAATTAAGTGTCTGACTGCAGCCACTCCCGCCCCATGTGGTATACAAGTATACAAACTCGTGACATCTATAGATGCCAACACAACCTCCTGTCTCAATTGACCCATCTCTTCTAGTTTGCGCAATAATGCTGAGGTGTCTTTGAGATGTGTGGGTGTGTTTTGTATACACGGTTGCAAAAAATAATCACAGTACCGGGAGATGACTTCACACAAGGAGCCCCTGGCTGATATAATAGGCCTGCCAGGTGGATTAGCCATATCCTTGTGTAATTTGGGAATAATATAGAATATAGGCACAATCGGATATTCTACCAACAGGGCTTTCTTAATACCTTCTGAAATTATGTTTGATTTAACCGCATTTTCTCTGACGTCCTAGTGGATGCTGGGACTCCGTAAGGACCATGGGGAATAGCGGCTCCGCAGGAGACAGGGCACAATAATAAAAGCTTAAGGATCAGGTGGTGTGCACTGGCTCCTCCCCCTATGACCCTCCTCCAAGCCTCAGTTAGATTTTTGTGCCCGGCCGAGAAGGGTGCAATCTAGGTGGCTCTCCTGAGCTGCTTAGAATAAAAGTTTAGTTTAGGTTTTTTTATTTTCAGTGAGTCCTGCTGGCAACAGGCTCACTGCTACGAGGGACTTAGGGGAGAGAAGTAAACTCACCTGCGTGCAGGATGGATTTGCTTCTTAGGCTACTGGACATTAGCTCCAGAGGGACGATCACAGGTACAGCCTGGATGGGTCACCGGAGCCGCGCCGCCGTCCCCCTTACAGAGCCAGAAGAGACAAAGAGGTTAGGTGAAATCGGCGGCAGAAGACATCCTGTCTTCAGACTAAGGTAGCGCACAGCACCGCAGCTGTGCGCCATTGCTCTCAGCACACTTCACACTCCGGTCACTGAGGGTGCAGGGCGCTGGGGGGGGAGCGCCCTGAGACGCAATATAACAGTATATACCTTAGGTGGCTAAAACGAATACATCACATATAGCTCCTGGGCTATATGGATGTATTTTAACCCCTGCCATTTTACACAAAAAAGCGGGAGATAAGGACGTCGTGAAGGGGCGGAGCCTATCTCCTCAGCACACAAGCGCCATTTTCCCTCACAGCTCCGCTGGAAGGACGGCTCCCTGACTCTCCCCTGCAGTCCTGCTTCAGAATCAGGGTAAAAAAGAGAAGGGGGGGGCATTTTGGCAGCAAAAAAACTATATATAACAGCAGCTATAAGGGAATAACACTTATATAAGGTTATCCCTATATATATATATATATATAGCGCTGGGTGTGTGCTGGCAGACTCTCCCTCTGTCTCTCCAAAGGGCTAAGTGGGGTCCTGTCCTCTATCAGAGCATTCCCGGTGTATGTGCTGTGTGTCGGTACGCGTGTGTCGACATGTATGAGGAGGAAAATGATGTGGAGGCGGAGCAGTTGCCTGTGTTAGTGATGTCACCTCCTAGGGAGTCGACACCTGACTGGATGATTGTTTTTAAACAATTAAGTGATAATGTCAGCACTTTGCAAAAAACTGTTGACGACATGAGACAGCCGGCAAATCAATTAGTGCCTGTTCAGGCGTCTCAGACACCGTCAGGGGCCCTAAAACGGCCGTTACCTCAGTGGGTCGACACAGACCCTGACACAGATACTGAGTCTAGTGTCGACGGTGACGAGACAAACGTAATGTCCAGTAGGGCCACACGTTACATGATCACAGCAATGAAAGAGGCATTGAACCTTTCTGACACTACAAGTACCACAAAGAAGGGTATTATGTGGGGTGTGAAAAAACTGCCAATAGTTTTTCCTGAGTCAGATGAAATTAATGAGGTGTGTGATAAAGCGTGGGTTTCCCCCGATAAAAAACAGCTAATTTCAAATAAATTATTAGCACTATATCCTTTCCCGCCAGAGGTTAGGGCGCGGTGGGAAACACCCCCTAGGGTGGATAAGGCGCTCACACGTTTATCTAAACAAGTAGCGTTACCATCCCCTGATACGGCCACCCTCAAAGAACCAGCTGATAGGAGGCTGGAAAATATCCTAAAAAGTATATACACACATACTGGTGTTATACTGCGACCAGCAATCACCTCAGCCTGGATGTGCAGTGCTGGAGTCGCAGGGGCAGATTCCCTGACTGAGAATATTGATACCCTGGATAGGGACAATATTTTGTTAACTATAGAGCATTTAAAGGATGCATTGCTATATATGCGTGATGCACAGAGGGATATTTGCACCCTGGCATCAAGAGTAAGTGCTATGTCCATCTCTGCCAGAAGAGCGTTATGGACGCGACAGTGGTCAGGGGATGCGGATTCCAAACGGCACATGGAAGTATTGCCGTATAAAGGGGAGGAGTTATTTGGGGCTGGTCTATCTGACCTGGTGGCCACGGCAACGGCTGGAAAATCCACCTTTTTACCCCAGGTCACTTCACATCAGCAGAAAAAGACACCGTCTTTTCAAACTCAGTCCTTTCGTTCCCATAAGTACAAGCGAGCAAAAGGCCACTCCTTTCTGCCCCGGGGCAGAGGAAGGGGAAAAAGACTGCACCATGCAGCCGCTTCCCAGGAGCAGAAGCCCTCCCCTGCTTCTGCCAAGTCTTCAGCATGACGCTGGGGCTTTACAAGCAGACTCAGACATGGTGGGGGCCCGTCTCAAGAATTTCAACGCGCAGTGGGCTCACTCGCAAGTGGATCCCTGGATTCTACAGGTAGTATCGCAGGGGTACAAACTGGAATTCGAGGCGTTTCCCCCTCATCGGTTCCTAAAGTCTGCTTTACCAAAGTCTCCCTCCGACAGGGAGGCAGTTTTGCAAGCCATTCACAAGCTGTATTCCCAGCAGGTGATAATCAAGGTACCCCTCTTACAACAGGGAAAGGGGTATTATTCCACGCTGTTTGTGGTACCGAAGCCGGACGGCTCGGTGAGACCAATTTTAAATCTGAAATCCTTGAACACTTACATAAAAAGGTTCAAATTCAAGATGGAGTCACTCAGAGCAGTGATAGCGAACCTGGAAGAAGGGGACTATATGGTGTCTCTGGACATCAAAGATGCTTATCTCCACGTCCCAATATACCCTTCTCACCAAGGGTACCTCAGGTTTGTAGTACAAAACTGTCATTATCAGTTTCAGACGCTGCCGTTTGGATTGTCCACGGCACCTCGGGTCTTTACCAAGGTAATGGCCGAAATGATGATTCTTCTACGAAGAAAAGGCATTTTAATTATCCCTTACTTGGACGATCTCCTGATAAGGCCAAGGACCAGGGAACAGTTAGAAGTCGGAGTGGCACTATCTCAGGTAGTGTTATGTCAGCACGGGTGGATTCTAAATATTCCAAAATCGCAGCTGATTCCAACGACACGTCTACTGTTCCTAGGAATGATTCTGGACACAGTTCAGAAGAAGGTGTTTCTCCCGGAGGAGAAGGCCAGGGAGTTATCCGAGCTAGTCAGGAACCTCCTAAAAACAGGACAGGTCTCAGTGCATCAGTGCACGAGGGTCCTGGGAAAAATGGTGGCTTCTTACGAAGCGATTCCATTCGGAAGATTCCATGCAAGAACGTTTCAGTGGGATCTACTGGACAAATGGTCCGGATCGCATCTTCAGATGCATCAGCGGATAACCCTGTCGCCAAGGACAAGGGTGTCTCTCCTGTGGTGGCTGCAGAGTGCTCATCTACTAGAGGGCCGCAGATTTGGCATTCAGGATTGGATCCTGGTAACCACGGATGCCAGCCTGAGAGGCTGGGGAGCAGTCACACAGGGAAGAAATTTCCAGGGCTTGTGGTCAAGCATGGAAACATCTCTTCATATAAACATTCTGGAACTAAGGGCCATTTACAATGCCCTAAGTCAAGCAAAACCTCTGCTTCAGGGTCAGGCGGTGTTGATCCAATCGGACAACATCACGTCGGTCGCCCACGTAAACAGACAGGGCGGCACGAGAAGCAGGAGGGCAATGGCAGAAGCTGCAAGGATTCTTCGCTGGGCGGAAAATCATGTGATAGCACTGTCAGCAGTGTTCATTCCGGGAGTGGACAACTGGGAAGCAGACTTCCTCAGCAGACACGACCTTCACCCGGGAGAGTGGGGACTTCACCCAGAAGTCTTCCACCTGATTGTAAACCGTTGGGAAAAACCAAAGGTGGACATGATGGCGTCACGTCTAAACAAAAAACTGGACAGATATTGCGCCAGGTCAAGGGACACTCAGGCAATAGCAGTGGACGCTCTGGTAACGCCGTTGGTGTACCAGTCAGTGTATGTGTTCCCTCCTCTGCCTCTCATACCAAAAGTACTGAGAATCATAAGAAGGAGAGGAGTAAGAACTATACTCGTGGTTCCGGATTGGCCAAGAAGGACTTGGTACCCGGAACTTCAAGAGATGCTCACGGACGAACCGTGGCCTCTACCTCTAAGAAAGGACCTGTTACTGCAGGGGCCTTGTCTGTTCCAAGACTTACCGCGGCTGCGTTTGACGGCATGGCGGTTGAACGCCGGATCCTGAGGGAAAAAGGCATTCCAGAAGAAGTCATCCCTACTCTGGTCAAGGCCAGGAAGGACGTAACCGCAAAACATTATCACCGCATTTGGCGTAAATATGTTGCGTGGTGTGAGGCCAAGAAGGCCCCTACAGAGGAATTTCAACTGGGTCGTTTCCTTCATTTCCTGCAAACAGGACTGTCTATGGGCCTAAAATTAGGGTCCATTAAGGTTCAAATTTCGGCCCTGTCGATTTTCTTCCAGAAAGAACTGGCTTCAGTACCTGAAGTCCAGACATTTGTAAAAGGGGTGCTGCACATACAGCCTCCTTTTGTGCCTCCAGTGGCACCTTGGGATCTCAATGTTGTGTTGAGTTTTCTAAGGTCACATTGGTTTGAACCACTTTCCACTGTGGACTTAAAATATCTCACATGGAAGGTGTCGATGCTCTTAGCCTTGGCTTCAGCCAGGCGTGTGTCAGAATTGGCGGCTTTATCATATAAAAGCCCTTACTTAATTTTTCATTCTGACAGGGCGGAATTGAGGACTCGTCCTCAATTTCTACCTAAGGTGGTTTCTGCATTTCACATGAACCAACCTATTGTGGTACCTGCGGCTACCAGGGACTTAGAGGACTCTAAGTTGCTTGACGTTGTCAGGGCCTTGAAAATATATGTTTCCAGGACGGCTGGAGTCAGAAAATCTGACTCGCTGTTTATCCTGTATGCACCCAACAAGCTGGGTGCTCCTGCTTCTAAGCAGACGATTGCTCGTTGGATTTGTAGTACAATTCAGCTTGCACATTCTGTGGCAGGATTGCCACAGCCAAAATCAGTAAAAGCCCATTCCACAAGGAAAGTGGGCTCATCTTGGGCGGCTGCCCGAGGGGTCTCGGCTTTACAACTTTGCCGAGCAGCTACTTGGTCAGGGGCAAACACGTTTGCGAAATTTTACAAATTTGATACCCTGGCTGAGGAGGACCTGGAGTTCTCTCATTCGGTGCTGCAGAGTCATCCGCACTCTCCCGCCCGTTTGGGAGCTTTGGTATAATCCCCATGGTCCTTACGGAGTCCCAGCATCCACTAGGACGTCAGAGAAAATAAGATTTTACTTACCGATAAATCTATTTCTCGTAGTCCGTAGTGGATGCTGGGCGCCCATCCCTAGTGCGGATTGTCTGCAATACTTGTATATAGTTATTGTTACAAAAATTCGGGTTATTATTGTTGTGAGCCATCTTTTCAGAGGCTCCTTTGTATTTATCATACTGTTAACTGGGTTCAGATCACGAGTTGTACGGTGTGATTGGTGTGGCTGGTATGAGTCTTACCCGGGATTCAATATCCTTCCTTATTATGGCCCTCATTCCGAGTTGTTCGCTCGGAGTTTTTCATCGCATCGCAGTGAAAATTCTCTAAGTGCGCATGCGCAATGTTCGCACTGCGACTGCGCCAAGTAACTTTACTATGAAGTTAGTACTTTTACTCACGGTGTTTTCATCGCTCCGGCGAACGTAATGTGATTGACAGGAAATGGGTGTTACTGGGCGGAAACACGGCGTTTTAAGGGCGTGTGACTCAAAACGCTACCGTTTCCGGAAAAAACGCAGGCGTGTCTGGGGAAACGGTGGGAGTGCTTGCCCGAACGCTGGGTGTGTTTATGACGTCAGCCGGGACCGAAAAGCACTGAACTGATCGCACAGGCAGAGTAAGTCTGGAGTTACTCAAAAACTGCTAACTCGTTTGTGATCGCAATAATGCGCATACATCGGTCGCACATTTAAGAAGTTTAGATTCACTCCCAGTAGGCGGCGGCTTAGCGTGTGTAACTCTGCTATAATCGCCTTGCGAGCGAACAACTCGGAATGAGGGCCTATGTACGCTCGTCCGGGCACAGTATCCTAACTGAGGCTTGGAGGAGGGTCATAGGGGGAGGAGCCAGTGCACACCACCTGATCCTTAAGCTTTTATTATTGTGCCCTGTCTCCTGCGGAGCCGCTATTCCCCATGGTCCTTACGGAGTCCCAGCATCCACTACGGACTACGAGAAATAGATTTATCGGTAAGTAAAATCTTATTATTTAATAATTCTTCCAATTCACGTTTAAAAGCATTAGTAGGGTCAGCAGATAATACACCATAAGTATTCACATCAGATAAAAGCCTGGTACATTCGATCTTATAACTTTCTATATCTAATACCACTATGCCTCCCCCCTTATCTGCATTTCTGATGACAATGTCCTCCCTCTTGCCCAAGTTCTTTAATGCTTCATATTCGGCTTTAGGCAAATTGGGATAGACTCTGCCATGACACTCATCTTTAGCGGTTTCTAACATTCGGCTAAATGTCCTAATGGATGAATTCACAGTATTCGGTTCAAAATTAGACTTAGACAGTTTTCTCACCTGTGGAGGAATCAATGTACTGCCTGTGTCCACATTAAATGGACCCTGTTTAGCAAAATGTTCTTTTAATTTAAGAGACCTTGTGAGTTTATAAGTCTCTATTTTCCACTGAAATGGGTCCAATGTGCTTGTCGGCACAAATGATAATCCTCTGCTGAGTACTGCCTCCTCCGCTGTGGACAAAGGTTGGAAGAATTATTAAATAATGCGGTTAAATCAAACATAATTTCAGAAGGTATTAAGAAAGCCCTGTTGGTAGAATATCCGATTGTGCCTATATTCTATATTATTCCCAAATTACACAAGGATATGGCTAATACACCTGGCAGGCCTATTATATCAGCCAGGGGCTCCTTGTGTGAAGCCATCTCCCGGTACTGTGATTATTTTTTGCAACCGTGTATACAAAACACACCCACACATCTCAAAGACACCTCAGCATTATTGCGCAAACTAGAAGAGATGGGTCAATTGAGACAGGAGGTTGTGTTGGCATCTATAGATGTCACGAGTTTGTATACTTGTATACCACATGGGGCGGGAGTGGCTGCAGTCAGACACTTAATTACAAATAACCCGCTGTATACAGGTCCAGAGATTAACTTTTTTCGATCTCTCTTAGAGTTTTCTCTTTCTCACAATTATTTCTTATATGATAAAATGTTCTACATACAACGCACTGGCTGTGCCATGGGGTCGGCTGTAGCCCCGGCCTTTGCCAATTCATTTATGTGGGAAATTGAAAGAGAGATTTTTTTACAGGACATCCATGTATCTACACGTCTACAATTATATCAGAGATACATAGATGATGTGCTAATATTCTGGTTGGGACAAGAATCTGATCTTATTTCTCTAGTAGAACTGCATAATAACACTGACAGCCCGATTAAATTTACTATGGAGACCCATAAGACACAGATTCATTTCTTGGACATATTAGTAAAAATTACAGATGGTGTTATTAGTACTAGTATGTTCACAAAACCGACAGATAGAAACAACTTGCTTAAATTTGATAGCTTCCATCCAAGATCCACAGTAAAAGGCCTCCCCTTTTCACAATTCATCCGTGTATGTCGCATTAACAATCAGGAATTGACCAGGGATGTTCAGCTAGATGCAATGCAGGATACATTTTTACAGAGAGGTTATCCGCTGAATGATCTTAGGGTGGCACGGGAGAAAGCAATAAAGATATCAAGGAAACAATTACTTAAATCTAATAAACGAAAATCATTAAAAGGCCGATTCCCATGGGTCACAGAATTCAACACCAGTAGCACATACATAGCCAAAAAGGCACGTCAGTTGTGGCCAATAGTAGCCACTGACAAGGATTTGGGAGAAGTATACCAGACAAAACTTTTGTCTAGTTATTCGAAGAAACGTAATGTCAGAGATTATGTAGTTAAGACCGATATTTCAGGCTTTTCTACAGGCCCTGATACTAGGAGTTTTTTGAAACGCAAAAATGGCTGCTACAGATGTAGTGGGTGCACTACGTGCAGTTACCTAATCCCGGGGAATTCTTTTCAACATCCTCACACAGGAAGGAAATATAATATTAATCATTTCCTCACTTGTAGTTCACGATTCATATAGAGATGAGCGCCGGAAATTTTTCGGGTTTTGTGTTTTGGTTTTGGGTTCGGTTCCGCGGCCGTGTTTTGGGTTCGACCGCGTTTTGGCAAAACCTCACCGAATTTTTTTTGTCGGATTCGGGTGTGTTTTGGATTCGGGTGTTTTTTTTAAAAAACACTAAAAAACAGCTTAAATCATAGAATTTGGGGGTCATTTTGATCCCAAAGTATTATTAACCTCAAAAACCATAATTTACACTCATTTTCAGTCTATTCTGAATACCTCACACCTCACAATATTATTTTTAGTCCTAAAATTTGCACCTAGGTCGCTGGATGACTAAGCTGGGCGACCCTAGTGGCCGACACAAACACCGGGCCCATCTAGGAGTGGCACTGCAGTGTCACGTAGGATGGCCCTTCCAAAAAACCCTCCCCAAACAGCACATGACGCAAAGAAAAAAAGAGGCGCAATGAGGTAGCTGTGTGAGTAAGATAAGCGACCCTAGTGGCCGACACAAACACCGGGCCCATCTAGGAGTGGCACTGCAGTGTCACGCAGGATGGCCCTTCCAAAAAACCCTCCCCAAACAGCACATGACGCAAAGAAAAAAAGAGGCGCAATGAGGTAGCTGTGTGAGTAAGATAAGCGACCCTAGTGGCCGACACAAACACCTGGCCCATCTAGGAGTGGCACTGCAGTGTCACGCAGGATGGCCCTTCCAAAAAACACTCCCCAAACAGCACATGACGCAAAGAAAAATTAAAGAAAAAAGAGGTGCAAGATGGAATTGTCCTTGGGCCCTCCCACCCACCCTTATGTTGTATAAACAGGACATGCACACTTTAACCAACCCATCATTTCAGTGACAGGGTCTGCCACACGACTGTGACTGATATGACGGGTTGGTTTGGACCCCCACCAAAAAAGAAGCAATTAATCTCTCCTTGCACAAACTGGCTCTACAGAGGGAAGATGTCCACCTCATCATCATCCTCCGATATATCACCGTGTACATCCCCCTCCTCACAGATTATCAATTCGTCCCCACTGGAATCCACCATCTCAGCTCCCTGTGTACTTTGTGGAGGCAATTGCTGCTGGTCAATGTCTCCGCGGAGGAATTGATTATAATTCATTTTAATGAACATCATCTTCTCCACATTTTCTGGGTGTAACCTCGTACGCCGATTGCTGACAAGGTGAGCGGCGGCACTAAACACTCTTTCGGAGTACACACTTGTGGGAGGGCAACTTAGGTAGAATAAAGCCAGTTTGTGCAAGGGCCTCCAAATTGCCTCTTTTTCCTGCCAGTATAAGTACGGACTGTGTGACGTGCCTACTTGGATGCGGTCACTCATATAATCCTCCACCATTCTTTCAATGGTGAGAGAATCATACGCAGTGACAGTAGACGACATGTCCGTAATCGTTGTCAAGTCCTTCAGTCCGGACCCGATATCAACATCAGCAGTCGCTCCAGACTGCCCTGCATCACCGCCAGCGGGTGGGCTCGGAATTCTGAGCCTTTTCCTCGCACCCCCAGTTGCGGGAGAATGTGAAGGAGGAGATGTTGTTGACAGGTCGCGTTCCGCTTGACTTGACAATTTTCTCACCAGCAGGTCTTTCAACCCCAGCAGACTTGTGTCTGCCGGAAAGAGAGATCCAAGGTAGGCTTTAAATCTTGGATCGAGCATGGTGGCCAAAATGTAGTGCTCTGATTTCAACAGATTGACCACCCGTGAATCCTTGTTAAGCGAATTAAGGGCTGCATCCACAAGTCCCACATGCCTAACGGAATCGCTCCGTGTTAGCTCCTCCTTCAATGTCTCCAGCTTCTTCTGCAAAAGCCTGATGAGGGGAATGACCTGACTCAGGCTGGCAGTGTCTGAACTGACTTCACGTGTGGCAAGTTCAAAGGGCATCAGAACCTTGCACAACGTTGAAATCATTCTCCACTGCGCTTGAGACAGGTGCATTCCACCTCCTATATCGTGCTCAATTGTATAGGCTTGAATGGCCTTTTGCTGCTCCTCCAACCTCTGAAGCATATAGAGGGTTGAATTCCACCTCGTTACCACTTCTTGCTTCAGATGATGGCAGGGCAGGTTCAGTAGTTTTTGGTGGTGCTCCAGTCTTCTGTACGTGGTGCCTGTACGCCGAAAGTGTCCCGCAATTCTTCTGGCCACCGACAGCATCTCTTGCACGCCCCTGTGGTTTTTTTAAAAATTCTGCACCACCAAATTCAAGGTATGTGCAAAACATGGGACGTGCTGGAATTTGCCCATATTTAATGCACACACAATATTGCTGGCGTTGTCCGATGCCACAAATCCACAGGAGAGTCCAATTGGGGTAAGCCATTCCGCGGTGATCTTCCTCAGTTGCCGTAAGAGGTTTTCAGCTGTGTGCATATTCTGGAAAGCGGTGATACAAAGCGTAGCCTGCCTAGGAAAGAGTTGGCGTTTGCGAGATGCTGCTACTGGTGCCGCCGCTGCTGTTCTTGCGGCGGGAGTCCATACATCTACCCAGTGGGCTGTCACAGTCATATAGTCCTGACCCTGCCCTGCTCCACTTGTCCACATGTCCGTGGTTAAGTGGACATTGGGTACAACTGCATTTTTTAGGACACTGGTGAGTCTTTTTCTGACGTCCGTGTACATTCTCGGTATCGCCTGCCTAGAGAAGTGGAACCTAGATGGTATTTGGTAATGGGGGCACACTACCTCAAGAAATTGTCTAGTTCCCTGTGAACTAACGGCGGATACCGGACGCACGTCTAACACCAACATAGTTGTCAAGGCCTCAGTTATCCGCTTTGCAGCAGGATGACTGCTGTGATATTTCATCTTCCTCGCAAAGGACTGTTGGACAGTCAATTGCTTACTGGAAGTAGTACAAGTGGGCTTACGACTTCCCCTCTGGGATGACCATCGACTCCCAGCAGCAACAACAGCAGCGCCAGCAGCAGTAGGCATTACACTCAAGGATGCATCGGAGGAATCCCAGGCAGGAGAGGACTCGTCAGAATTGCCAGTGACATGGCCTGCAGGACTATTGGCATTCCTGGGGAAGGAGGAAATTGACACTGAGGGAGTTGGTGGGGTGGTTTGCGTGAGCTTGGTTACAAGAGGAAGGGATTTACTGGTCAGTGGACTGCTTCCGCTGTCGCCCAAAGTTTTTGAACTTGTCACTGACTTATTATGAATGCGCTGCAGGTGACGTATAAGGGAGGATGTTCCGAGGTGGTTAACGTCCTTACCCCTACTTATTACAGCTTGACAAAGGCAACACACGGCTTGACACCTGTTGTCCGCATTTCTGTTGAAATACTTCCACACCGAAGAGCTGATTTTTTTGGTATTTTCACCAGGCATGTCAGTGGCCATATTCCTCCCACGGACAACAGGTGTCTCCCCGGGTGCCTGACTTAAACAAACCACCTCACCATCAGAATCCTCCTGGTCAATTTCCTCCCCAGCGCCAGCAACACCCATATCCTCCTCATCCTGGTGTACTTCAACACTGACATCTTCAATCTGACTATCAGGAACTGGACTGCGGGTGCTCCTTCCAGCACTTGCAGGGGGCGTGCAAATGGTGGAAGGCGCATGCTCTTCACGTCCAGTGTTGGGAAGGTCAGGTAGTGTTCATTCTAGGCTGTTTTAGCAGGGCGCCGCGCCCTGCCCGTTTATTAGCAGGCAAAACCCGCCCTGCCCCTTTTGCGGCGCCCTGCTAGAACAGCCACCCGCTTCCTGCCCTCCCAGCGTGTAAAGATGCCGTACGCATGCGCGCGGCATCCATTCACGCATTGGAAGAAAGCTGGGGGAAGCCCAGCACCGCCGGAGGTGCTGGGCACGCCCCCAACAGTGACATCAATGGCCACAGACGCCCTCTATAGCAGCGTCTGTGGGCCGCACCGCCAACTAAAATGACGGGGGCGTGGCCACGCCCCCTAATTTGTATGACCGCAATGTGCCCCCAAACTCCGGCGCCCTGCCCCTGCCTCTGCCTAGAGGGAACACTAGTCAGGCATCGCAACCGACACAATTGGAGTCGGACTCTCCTTGTGGATTTGGGATTTCGAAGAACGCACAGTTCTTTGCGGTGCTACTGCTTTTGCCAGCTTGAGTCTTTTCATTTTTCTAGCGAGAGGCTGAGTGCTTCCATCCTCATGTGAAGCTGAACCACTAGCCATGAACATAGGCCAGGGCCTCAGCCGTTCCTTGCCACTCCGTGTGGTAAATGGCATATTGGCAAGTTTACGCTTCTCCTCCGACAATTTTATTTTAGGTTTTGGAGTCTTTTTTTACTGATATTTGGTGTTTTGGATTTGACATGCTCTGTACTATGACATTGGGCATCGGCCTTGGCAGACGACGTTGCTGGCATTTCATCGTCTCGGCCATGACTAGTGGCAGCAGCTTCAGCACGAGGTGGAAGTGGATCTTGATCTTTCCCTAATTTTGGAACCTCAACATTTTTGTTCTCCATATTTTAATAGGCACAACTAAAAGGCACCTCAGGTAAACAATGGAGATGGATGGATACTAGTATACAATTATGGATGGACTGCCGAGTGCCGACACAGAGGTAGCTACAGCCGTGGACTACCGTACTGTACTGTGTCTGCTGCTAATATAGACTGGATGATAATGAGATGTAGTATGTATAAAGAAGAAAGAAAAAAAAACCCACGGGTAGGTGGTATACAATTATGGATGGACTGCCGAGTGCCGACACAGAGGTAGCTACAGCCGTGGACTAACGTACTGTGTCTGCTGCTAATATAGACTGGATGATAATGAGATGTAGTATGTATAAAGAAGAAAGGAAAAAAAAACCACGGGTAGGTGGTATACAATTATGGATGGACTGCCGAGTGCCGACACAGAGGTAGCTACAGCCGTGGACTACCGTACTGTGTCTGCTGCTAATATAGACTGGATGATAATGAGATGTAGTATGTATAAAGAAGAAAGAAAAAAAAAACCACGGGTAGGTGGTATACAATTATGGATGGACTGCCGAGTGCCGACACAGAGGTAGCTACAGCCGTGGACTAACGTACTGTGTCTGCTGCTAATATAGAGTCTAGACTGGATGATAAATCATTGATAATGAGATTAAATCAATATAATATCACTAGTACTGCAGCCGGACAGGTACTATATATATTTATTATGTAATGACTGATGACGGACCTGCTGGACACTGTCAGGTCAGCACAGCACCGCAGACTGCTAGTCTGCTACAGTAAGCTACTATAGTAGTATGTAATAGTATAAAGAAGAATGAAGAAAAAAAAACCACGGGTAGGTGGTATACAATATTATATATATATATATATATATATATATTATATACAATTATATATATATATATATATATATATACACACACAGAAGTGTCGGCGGCACTCACGGGCTTTTCAAAGCCAAAAGACCAGACCAGTCAATTAGCGCTAATTGACTATTCTGGTCTTTTGGCTTTGAAAAGCCCGTGTGTGCCGCCGACACTTCTGTGTGTATGTATGCTGTTTGTTGCGGAGGGCACCCGGCAAGGTGAATCTCTTGAAAAGCAGTGAGTGCCGAATATCTTGTGTTTATATATATATATATATATATATATATATATATATATATTAAACTGGTGGTGATTGATTATTAAACTGGTGGTCAGGTCACGTTGCAACTTGCAACTAGTACTCCGAGGCCTAAGCAGACAATCACAAAATATATTATTATACTGGTGGTCAGTGTGGTCACAACAATGGCAGTGTGGCACTGACTCTGGCAGCAAAAGTGTGCACTGTACGTTATATTATGTAGTATGTACTCCTGAGTCCTGCTCTCAGACTCTAACTGCTCCCCACTGTCAGTGTCTCCCCCACAAGTCAGATAATACACTTACAGTCACACTATCTAATCTATAAAATAATATCACTTCAGCAAGTAGTATAGTAGTATACAGGAGTATAGTAGTACTCCTCCTAATAATGCTCCCCAAAAATACTGTGTCTCTCTCTTCTCTAAACGGAGAGGACGCCAGCCACGTCCTCTCCCTATGACTCTCAATGCACGTGTGAAAATGGCGGCGAAGCGCGGCTCCTTATATAGAATCCGAGTCTCGCGATAGAATCCAAGCCTCGCGAGAATCCGACAGTGTGATGAAGACGTTCGGGCGCGCTCGGGTTAACCGAGCAAGGCGGGAAGATCCGAGTCGCTCGGACCCGTGTAAAAAAACATGAAGTTCGGGCGGGTTCGGATTCAGAGGAACCGAACCCGCTCATCTCTAGATTCATAATCTATCTCCTAACGTGTCCATGTGGACTGGTATATGTAGGCAAGACCGACTGTGAA
Source organism: Pseudophryne corroboree (assembly GCF_028390025.1). NCBI lineage: Eukaryota > Metazoa > Chordata > Amphibia > Anura > Myobatrachidae > Pseudophryne > Pseudophryne corroboree. The sequence continues at coordinate 14,531,403 of NC_086446.1, forward strand.
TTTAAGACCAGGATGGCACAACACCGGTATGCCATCCGAGAGGCTTTAAAAACAGGCAACAGTGAACAACCGGTTGCTCGCCATTTTGTTCAAGCAAGGCACAGTATGGCGACTTTGCGCTACAAAATTATAGATCATGTTCCAAAAAATCTCAGGGGTGGTAATCGTTCTAAAAAACTTCTGCAGATTGAGGCCAAATGGATATATGAGCCGGATACTCAATAACCGAAGGGCCTGAATGAGTCTTTAAATCTGAGATGCTTTTTATAGAAGATTTCAATGTATTAGCTAATTGCATTAATATGATTAATAAGTTTTATTCTGTTTGTACAAATGAATATGGCAGCTGTTTGTTACATTAATGCTGTGTTTTACAATTTATGCACTATGTTTTGTACTAAGTTACAATGTGATTGAGTTTTTCCACAATGGTAACATTGAACATGAGTTGTTTATGGTTGCTATGGTTACTCTCCACAGCCCCAGCACGTTAGCCGGACGGACCGGAGCTGTGTCACTTCCGGGGGTGTAGTGAATGCAGGACCGGAAACCGGGCAGCATGACAGGGAGCAGCGGGGAGGACTCCGATATTCACCAGGTATTTAAGCACTTTATTTCATGTAAGCATTTATCCTGACGAAGGGGCTGCGACCCCGATACGTAGATCGATGATGCTACAATAAAAGCACTTTTTTTCATCACTTAAACTAAGTCTCCAAGTGCCGCTTTTATGGATGTTCTGTATACGGGAGTATGCACTCTCGTCTAAGAAGGCACGGGAGCAGCTTTTACCTGACGGAGGGAACACACAGGAGTGCCGGGTAACGTGGTTTTATATATATATATATATATATATTATCTACTTACATAAAAATCCAGAGCTTAAAATCCAAATTGAATTGGTAACAGACGTAATAATACAGCCTGAGCCTGTCTTTTGCTGCTGACAGACTGTGATGACAGGTGCACACAACTGGAGAGAGCCTGCACTTTTCTCTATGACTCTCTTCTGAACACAAAACCTGAAGACACTGACAGGGATACTGCCTCCTTCCCTGCAGCTTCTGCGCCCGGCCAGTCACCGAGCCGCAGCCCGCAGCATGGTCAGTGGGGAGCAACTGACTTTACCGCGGATCGGAGGATAGGGGGTGGGAGGGGCGGGTGCGACAGTGTGTGTATGATGGGGGGGGCGCCAGGTAAGCAATCACAAGCTGAGGAGTGTAATCGCGCGGATGGGGGTGTAATATGCGAGATGCGGGGGGAGATTGCAGGGGCCTCACTATATGAGGTTGCTGTTGTGGTGCGGGTGGAAGAAGAGGAGTAGTGAGAGCAGTTTAAGGAATAATAGATAAAGCGTTCATCCACAGTGTGCAGCGCCGCCCTCTAGTGGCCGGCGCCCAAAGGCAGCTGCCTAATGGTGGCGCCGGCCCTGCCCACGGGTACAAACTGGAGTTTCGAGACGTTCCCCCATCCCAATTTTTCAAATCGGCCTTACCAGTTTCTCTCCCAGACACGGAAGTAGTAGCGGCAGCTATACAAAAATTGTGTCAGGATCAGGTCATTATCCTAGTTCCCCTGTCACAACAGGGAGAGGGATTTTTTTCAAGCCTCTTCGTAGTTCCAAAGCCGGACGGCTCGGTCAGACCGATCCTAAACCTAAAATCTCTCAATTTCTGCCTGAAACATAAAGGATGCCTACTTACATGTTCCCATTTATCCTCCGCATCAGGCTTATCTGAGATTCGCGGTACAGGATTGTCATTACCAATTTCAGACGTTTGGTCTCTTCACAGCTCCGACGGTTTTCACCAAGCTGATGGCGGAGATGATGGTCCTCCTTCGACGGAAGGGAGTCAATATAATTTCTTACCTGGACGATCTCCTCATAAAAGCAAGGTCCAGGGACAGGTTGGTGCAGAACCTTGCACTCTCCCTGACTGTACTTCAACAACACGGTTGGATCATGAACTTCCCAAAGTCTCAGTTGATACCGGCGACAAGATTGCCATTTCCGGGAATGATACTGGACACAGAACTACAAAGAGTTTTTCTACCAGTGGAAAAGGCTCTGGAGATCCAGAGGGTGGTCAAACAACTTCTGAAACCAGCAAGAGTTTCGATCCATGCATTCGGCTGTTGGGAAAGATGGTAGCGGACTACGAGGCCATACAGTTTGGCAGATTCCATGCCAGAGTATTCCAATGGGACCTGTTGGACAAGTGGTCCGGATCCCATCTCCACATGCACCAGAGGATAATCCTGTCATTAAAGACCAGAATTTCACTCCTGTGGTGGCTGCACAGTTCTCACCTACTAGAGGGTCGCAGGTTCGGGATTCAGGACTGGGTCCTGGTAACCACGGATGCAAGTCTCCGAGGCTGGGGAGCAGTCACGCAGGGTGTCAGCTTCTAAGGAAGGTGGTCAAGTCAGGAAGCTTGTCTTCACATAAACGTTCTGGGGTTAAGAGCCATTTACAATGGCCTTCTACAAGCGGAGCATCTTCTGCAAGATCTACCTGTACAGATCCAGTCGGACAATGTAACAGCAGTGGCGTACATAAACCGTCAGGGCGGAACAAAAAGCAGAGCGGCGATGTCAGAGGCGACAAAGATCCTCCTTTGGGCGGAAAGGCATGCAAGCAGTCTGTCGGCAATTTTCATTCCGGGAGTGGACAACTGAGAAGCAGACTTCCTCAGCAGACACGATCTTTATCCAGGAGAATGGGGCCTCCACCAAGAAGTCTTCGCAGAGGTGACAAGTCTTTAGGGAGTTCCTCATGTAGACATGATGGCATCTCGTCTCAACAAGAAGCTTCAGAGATATTGTTCCAGGTCGAGAGACCCTCAAGCAATAGCAGTGGATGCACTGGTGACCCAGTGGGTGTTTCAGTCGGTGTATGTCTTCCCTCCACTTCCACTAATACCAAAAGTTCTCAAAATCATAAGAAGAACAAAGGTTCGAGCGATCCTCATTGTCCCAGACTGGCCAAGGAGGGCTTGGTATCCAGATCTTCAAGAATTACGGATAGAAGATCCTTGGCCTCTTCCTCTTCGCGGGGACCTACTTCAGCAGAGGCCGTGTGTGTATCAAAACTTACCGCAGCTACGTTTGACGGCATGGCTGTTGAGCGCCGGATCCTAGCCCAAAAGGGTATTCCCGAAGAAGTCATCCCCACACTTATTCAGGCCAGGAAAGGAGTAATGTCTAAACATTACCAACGTATTTGGAGAAAATATGTGTCTTGGTGTGAATCCAAGAAGGCTCCAACGGAAGAGTTTCAGCTAGGACGTTTTCTCCATTTTCTACAAGCAGGTGTGGATGCGGGCCTCAAATTGGGCTCGATTAAGGTACAGATTTCAGCCTTATCAGTTTTCTTTCAGAAACAATTGGCCTCCCTTCCAGAAGTTCAGACTTTCGTGAAAGGCGTTTTGCACATCTATCCGCCATTTGTGCCTCCAGTTGCACCATGGGATCTTAACGTGGTGTTGCAGTTCCTTCAATCACATTGGTTTGAACCTTTGCAGAAGGTTGAGTTGAAATTCCTCACTTGGAAAGTGGTCATACTGTTGGCCTTGGCTGAGTTGGCGAACTTGTCTTACAAGAGCCCTTACTTGATCTTCCATGAAGATAGGGCGGAGTTGAGAACTCGCAGCAATTTCTTCCTAAGGTGGTTTCCTCTTTCCATATAAACTAACCTATTGTAGTGCCAGTGGCTTCTGACACCTTCACTGATTCAAAGTTTCTGCATGTGGTCAGAGCTATGTCGCTAGAACAGCTCGGATTCGGAAAACACAAGCTCTGTTTGTCCTGTATGCTCCCAATAAAATTGGGTGTCCTGCTTCCAAGCAGACAATTGCGCGCTGGATCAGAGGTACGATTCAGCAAGCTCATTCCATGGCTGGATTGCCGTTACCGAAGTCGGTAAATGCCCATTCTACTAGAAAGGTGGGCTCGTCCTTGGCGGCTGCCCGGAGGGTCTCAGCGTTACAGCTTTGCCTAGCAGCTACTTGGTCAGGGGCAAACACGTTTGCAAAGTTTTACAAGTTTGACATCTTGGCCGATGAGGACCTCAAGTTTGGTCAATCGGTGCTGCAGGGTTATCCGCACTCTCCAGCCCGAAATAGAGCTTTGGTATAACCCCATGGTTCTGAAGTGGACCCCAAGATCCTCTAGGACATAAGAGAAAATAGGCTTTTAATACCTACCGGTAAATCCTTTTCTCCTAGTCCGTAGAGGATGCTGGGCGCCCGACTCGGTGCGTACTTTACCTGCAGTTGCTTGTTTGTAGTTACACAGATGTTGTGTATGGTTATTGTCAGCATGTTGCTGCTATTGTTCATGCCCGTTGGCATGTGTTGTGTTGAATGCCATGTTGTGCGGCATAGTTGAGGTGTGAGTTAGTATGAATCTAACCATCACCTTAACAGTAAATCCTTTCCTCGAAATGTCCGTCTCCCTGGGCACAGTTCCTATACTGAGGTCTGGAGGAGGGGCATAGAGGGAGGAGCCAGTTCACACCCTTGAAAAGTCTTAAAGTGCCCATGTCTCCTGCGGATCCATCTATACCCTATGGTTCTGAAGTGACCCCAGCATCCTCTACGGACTAGGAGAAAAGGATTTACCGATAAGTATTAAAATCCTATATTTCCCAGTGGGGGAGTCAGGAGCCATCAGCCCCTATTATACTCCTGCTCTCCCACTCACATCATGTCACTGTGTGTTACCAGCCCAGAGATCTGACCAGTCTCCTCTGTTAAATCCTAATTTTAACCATTTGTTTCCCTGTTGCATCTAAGTAATGTCTGTATAAAGGTCACCAATGTAACAAAATTGATAGAGGGTTTAGGGTTTATAATATGATAGGTATAACTGGTACACCTATGAAATATGCGAGTATATTGAATTAATAAAATAAATTATATTCCTTATGCACTTAGATATTTAACACCTCCCCACACTCTCTGGTGTATCTTATACATCAGAAGCCATCAGCCCCTATTATTCTCCTGCTCCCCTACCCTGTCCTGCTGCCTCCCCCGCTCTGTGCCCTGCACCATTTCCCTACCCTGTCCTGCTGCCTCCCCCGCTCTGTGCCCTGCACCATTCCCCTACCCTGTCCTGCTGCCTCCCCCGCTCTGTTCCCTGCACCATTCCCCTACCCTGTTCTGCTGCCTCCCCGCTCTGTGCCCTGCACCATTCCCCTACCCTGTCCTGCTGCCTCCCCCGCTCTGTGCCCTGCACTATTCACCTACCCTGTCCTGCTGCCTCCCTGCTCTGTGCCCTGCACCATTCCCTTACCCTGTCCTGCTGCCGCCCCCGCTCTGTTCCCTGCACCATTCCCCTACCCTGTCCTGCTGCCTCCCCGCTCTGTGTCCTGCTCTATTCCCCTACCCTGTCCTGCTTCTTCCCACCGCTCTATGCCCTGCACCATTCCCCTACCCTGTCCTGCTGTCCCCCCGCTCTGTGTCCTGCACCATTCCCTGAACCATTCCCATACCCTGTCTTTTGCCTCCCTACTCTGTGCCCTGCACCATTCCCCTACGCTGTCCTGCTGCCTCCCCGCTCTGTGCCCTGCACCATTCCCCTACCCTGTCCTGCTGCCTCCCTGAACCATTCCCATACCCTGTCTTTTGCCTCCCTACTCTGTGCCCTGCACCATTCCCCTACGCTGTCCTGCTGCCTCCCCGCTCTGTGCCCTGCACCATTCCCCTACCCTGTCCTGCTGCCTCCCCGCTCTGTGCCCTGCACTATTCACCTACCCTGTCCTGCTGCCTCCCTGCTCTGTGCCCTGCACCATTCCCTTACCCTGTCCTGCTGCCGCCCCCGCTCTGTTCCCTGCACCATTCCCCTACCCTGCCCTGCTGCCTCCCCGCTCTGTGTCCTGCTCTATTCCCCTACCCTGTCCTGCTGCCTCCCTGAACCATTCCCCTACCCTGTCCTGCTGACCCCCGCTCTGTGCCCTGCACCATTCCCCTACCCTGTCCTGCTGTCTCCCCCGCTCTGTGCCCTGCACCATTCCCCTACTCTGTCCTGCTGCCTCCCTGCACCATTCCCCTACCCTGTCCTGCGGTCTCCCCCGCTCTGTGCCCTGCACCATTCCCCTACCCTGTCCTGCTTCCTTCCCCGCTCTCTGCCCTGCACCATTCCCCTACCCTGTCCTGCTTCCTTCCCCGCTCTGTGCCCTGCACCATTCCCCTACCCTATCCTGCTGCCTCCCCCGCTCTCTGCCCTGCACCATTCCCCTGCCCTGTCCTGCTGCCTCCCGCTCTGTTCCCTGCACCATTCCCCTACCCTGCCCTGCTGCCTCCCCGCTCTGTGTCCTGCTCTATTCCCCTACCCTGTCCTGCTGCCTCCCTGAACCATTCCCCTACCCTGTCCTGCTGACCCCCCGCTCTGTGCCCTGCACCATTCCCCTACCCTGTCCTGCTGTCTCCCCCGCTCTGTGCCCTGCACCATTCCCCTACCCTGTCCTGCTGCCTCCCTGCACCATTCCCCTACCCTGTCCTGCGGTCTCCCCCGCTCTGTGCCCTGCACCATTCCCCTACCCTGTCCTGCTTCCTTCCCCGCTCTCTGCCCTGCACCATTCCCCTACCCTGTCCTGCTTCCTTCCCCGCTCTGTGCCCTGCACCATTCCCCTACCCTATCCTGCTGCCTCCCCCGCTCTCTGCCCTGCACCATTCCCCTGCCCTGTCCTGCTGCCTCCCTGCTCTGTGCCCTGCAGCATTCCCCTACCCTGTCCTGCTGCCTCCCCCGCTCTGTGCCCTGCACCATTCCCTTACCCTGTCCTGCTGTCTCCCCCGCTCTGTGCCCTGCACCATTCCCCTACCCTGTCCTGCTGCCTCCCCCGCTCTGTGCCCTGCACCATTCCCCTACCCTGTCCTCCTGTCTCCCCCGCTCTGTGCCCTGCACGCATATACTGTATATATGACCACTTGGAGCACTTTGTGTAGTGTGGATGACGTTGTTGATAATTAGGCCACAAGTGTCCCGTGGTTATGTGTGAGGAGGTCTGGATGGATATTGTGGTTCAGCAACGTCACTGGCTGATGAGGCTTCCTGCTCTGTGATGCTGGCTAGGGAATGTTACCCAGCAGAGTCTGCATTATGGGGGATATCCATTGGTGATGTGCTATCTGTATGTCCCTGTGGCCGGGGCTATGACATGTGCTGATAATGTGGTTGTGGCATTATAAGCCAGTGTTGTATCTGTTCCATGAGTGTATTTATTTGTTGATTGTGCATTTGTAATGTGATCAAAGGGGGTTTTCTGCTGCAGGGTCCACAGGTTATCCACAGGATAACATTGGGATATGATGATGCAACAGCGGATTTGCACCAAACGGTCAAAGCTTTTCGGCCTCCCAGCATGCAACGGGCCCGTCCATATATCCCCTCTTCCTAGCTCAGGCATATCAGTTGTTTGTTTGGTGCGGCTGGAGCCGGACTATGGTCAGTGGGCCGCTGGTTTTTTGCAGCCATAAGCTTTCTTATTTTATTTTTATAGTCTTACTATTTTTCTGAGTGAGTTTTCTAAAAGGCGTCTTATAAGCACCTTAGAAAGAGTTGCTCCAGCGACTCTCCGCTGGGTCGCAACAATGCTTACCCACGAGTACAGAGCTGTTTCAGCGGGCGTCTGTGTCGGATATACTAGCAGGTCCAGCATATGTTACCAGGCTGTGGCCGGAGCACGGGGAGAAGGTAAGGCATCGGTTCCGCTTAGAGGGGGAACACGGACACAGCCGCACTGTTTTGGGAGGAGACTACCAAACATTCGCTGACGCGGCTGCCACCTCAGGTGCACCAGCGCTTGGTCTTAGGAATCAGAGGCTCCAGGGGTAGTATGAGTCCGCGATCCCTAGGGTTGATATCAGCAGTGGGGAGTTAGACTGCTGACATCAACCCTGTCCTGCACAAAAGGTAGCGGTGGTTCTCCCTAAATTAATGTCCACAATGACGGGTGCTGGGATCTCCCTAGGCTTAAAGTGACTTTAGATGGTCCCACTGCACGGCTAGACAATACCTGGTCAGAGAATTGGCCTCTTACGCGTTTCGCTGTCATCTGGCAGCTTTATCAAAGGTCTTTAATAAAGCTGCCAGATGTGGACATTAATTTAGGGAGAACCACCGCTACCTTTTGCACATTACAAAGAGAGTAATCTGGACCCTCGCTAGGTGAAATACCCAGCCAATACCACAAGGGAGCTGGTAATTACTGATCTCCAAACTGGATGTCACAGTAACATCTTATTTCTAGGAGGACTATTTGATGACCAGCACATATTGTTTATGCCGGCATTTACATACATTGACTTGCCCCCCCTCCCCCCCTCAAAAAGAGAGGAATTTGAGTAGAGAGATTGGCTATTAGGCTCTTTTTTAATTGTATCAGTATTGTGATGCTGTTATGAATTTGTCATAAATGATGTGTTTTATTAAATGAATGATATATGTTTTTTAACTACACCTGGTATTAAGACATTTTTGAGATGCGCTGTTTTTTTCATACATGCTTCAGTTCCATTCGAGGCCTCTGCAACATCTGATCCTTACCAAATGGAATGGTTTTCATCAGACAATAAAAACAGAGAATATGGTCCTTACTCTGGAAGTAAGGAGGTCATTAGCCTGGTGGCTACAGACATCCCATCTGGACAAAGGGAGACCCTTTTGGATATCAGATTGGGAAATTCTGACAACGGATGCCAGCCTTCAGGAATGGGGAGTGGTGTCAGGAAGGTTTTGTTTCCAGGGGCAGTGGACCAATAAAGAAAGTTGCCTGCCAATAAATATATTGCAACTCTGGGCCATATACATGGTGCTGATTAAGGCAAAGGACATCCTTCAGGGGAAACCAGTTCAGATCCGCACGGACAATGAGACGGCAGTAGCGTACCTCAACCATCAGGGAGTTTCTCGCAGCCAAAAAGCAATAAAGGAGGTAAGTCACACGTTCAAGTGAGCAGAACTTCATCATCGAGCCTTGTCCGCAGTGTTCGTTCCGGGAGTCCTAAACCGGGAAGCAAATTTTCTCAGTTGACATGCCATTCATGCAAACAAATGGGCTCTACACCCGGAGGTCTTCCAGACCCTGGTTGACAGGTGGAGATTGCCGGAGATAGATCTCATGGCGTCCCATCAGAAAAACAAAGTTCCCGCATACGGGTCAAGAACAAAGGATACCAAAGCGATCTTTGTGGATGCCCTGTCGGTGAGATGGGACTTTCATCTGGCCTATGTGTTTCCTCCAATCACCCTATTACCCAGGGTGGTGAGAAAGGTAAAACAAGGACGGAGTGCCATGATTCTAATAGCTCCGGCTTGGCCCAGAAGAGATTGGCACACAGATCTGCAGAGGATGTCCATGGATGCTCCATTTTTACTCACTCAATGTCCAGATCTACTGTCTCATGGTCCTTGTTATCACAGACATCTGGATCGACTGTCTTTGACGGCGTGTCTCTTGAGACCTCTATCATGAAGTCAAGAGGATTCTCACAACAGGTAATTCAAACAATGGCCCTCATTCCGAGTTGTTCGCTCGGTATTTTTCATCGCATCGCAGTGAAAATCCGCTTAGTACGCATGCGCAATGTTCGCACTGCGACTGCGCCAAGTAACTTTACTATGAAGAAAGTATTTTTACTCACGGCTTTTTCTTCGCTCCGGCGATCGTAATGTGATTGACAGGAAATGGGTGTTACTGGGCGGATACACGGCGTTTCAGGGGCGTGTGGCTGAAAACGCTACCGTTTCCGGAAAAAACGCAGGAGTGGCCGGGGAAACGGTGGGAGTGCCTGGGCGAACGCTGGGTGTGTTTGTGACGTCAACCAGGAACGACAAGCACTGAAATGATCGCACAGGCAGAGTAAGTCTGGAGCTACTCTGAAACTGCTAACTCGTTTGTAATCGCAATATTGCGCGTACGTCGGTCGCAATTTTAAGAAGCTAAGATTCACTCCCAGTAGGCGGCGGCTTAGCGTGTGTAACTCTGCTACATTCGCCTTGCGAGCGAACAACTCGGAATGAGGGCCAATGCTCAGAGCAAGGAAACCTTCCTCAGCTTGCATTTATCACCGAATATGGCAAATCTATATTCATTTGTGCAGTGAACGGATATTTGACCCTAGGTCTTTCAGAGTTTCCAGGGTCTTAGCATTCCTTCAGGCAGGAATGGATAACGGTTTAAGGTGGCTTCCTTGAGAGAGCAAGTGCCAGCATTGCTTGTATGGTTCAAAAAGAAAATTGCCAACCTACAGGATGTGCGCACTTTTTTTCCAGGGAATGCTGCGCATTCAACCTCCTTTTGTTTCTTTTACAGTGCCTTGGGATTTCAGTTTAGTCCTAAAGGCCCTTCAGGTTGCCCCATTTGAACCACTTAAAAGCGTGGATCTTAAATGGTTGACAGCTAAAGTTCTCTTTCTACTGGCTATGGCGTCAGCTAGAAGACTGTCAGATTTAGGAACATTGTTATGTCATCGTCCATTTCTGATTTTTTTATCCAGATAGAGCGGTTCTCAGAACTAAATCAGGGTATCTTCCTAAGGTGGTGTCTAAATTCCACTTTAATGAAGAAATTATAGTCAATGCCTTCCAAGGGCCATACTTTTCTGTGGGAGATGCATCGTTGTCCGTGCCTTAAGGATCTACATAGATCGTACCAGTGCTATCAGAAAGACAGATTCTCTCTTTGTTCTCTACGGATTTCACAAGAGAGGATGGCCTGCTGATAAGCAGACACTGGCGAGGTGGCTTCCCGGTGGGGAAGCCAGCAGGGGGATAAGGCCTAAGCTGTAGCTCCTCCCCCAGAGCGCCATTTGGGTAAATGTTCCCGCCCTGGAGCTGCATATCTCTCCCTCACTCCCTGTCTGCCGCCATTACACGGACTGGGACTGTTTGGGCAAATCCTCCTCTGTAAAGACGCCTGATCACCAGCGCTGTGCTTATTACAGGACACTTAAGTATTCTACCTGTCAAGGGACAGTGTTAGTTAAGAAAGAGTGCATACAGTCAGGGTTGTGTAGTACAAACACCCTATGATATACATCCAGTACCTACTATGTTTTGTTATATCTTTTGTTTACATATATATCTCTCTAGCCATACTCAGTACCACTTTGTATTGCTAGTCCAGTGCAGTCTTATTGTTTAACATATCTTCTGCATTGTACCTTTGTGACTATATGTGTGTGTGCATGTAGCTGCTGCGTGGCTGCCATTTAGAGTGTCTCACTCAGCGTGCTATTCCTATATTCTCTAACCTGAGGGGCATGTGTGTCAGGTTTATTTTCTAATATAGGTATATCACAGCACATACTGGTTTTGTATTTTTCTCTGTGTTTCATAGTCCCCATATATCTCTGAGATTCCCTGTTTGTGTAAACACACTATACCAGGGGCTCTGGTTAGTTATATCGCTGCAAATTTTGTACTAGGTTGCCTGTTATTGTGCTTCTTGTTTTGTCAGCTACAAGGGGCAACGGTTCTGGGGCGTCTCCCACGCGGCGTGGTGACGCTGCAGATCATTTTGAGGATAATATGGCAGCGGAGAGTTCAGGTTCTGGGGGTTCCTTACACCCCAGTGGGTCCGTAGCACCGGGGGCCACCACTGACCCACCTTGGGCTACGTTCTCCACGTTGTTGAATACGCTGGTAACTAAACTTACGCCCCCTGTGGGACCTCCTGTGCCAGTACAGCAGTTTATGGTCCCTGCAGTCAATCCGCCATGGGTGGATCAAATCTCCTCTCAGTTACAACATTTGAACCGCTCTATGACTAAAAATAAGTCTCACTCTCGCTCACCTGCCCGCGACTAAGAAGTCTTCTAAATGGGCCATTACTTCCTCACAATCCACCACTATGCCGGATACATCCTCTGAGGAGGATGGGGCATACACTGACCCCACAGACTCTGACTCTGTTGCCTCTGATGGGGAAGGGATATTACTGGTGGACGTACCTGATTTGATTGAGGCTGTCAGGATATTTCTTCAGGTTTCTGATGACCCTGAGCCTGAGGTGGCCTCTAAGACGCCTGATAGGTTTAAACGTAAGAAGGTGGTTATAGCTTGGATAGCCGCTCCCCGAACTACAGCTTTTAAGGCACACCAGTGATTACATGTGGACGTGTCAGAGGGGGCATTGGACAGTAAATAGCCTGATATACTATCCTCAATCATCTTTTTAGATACATGGTTGGAGAGCAGGTGGGGGGATAGTCGCCACGGGTGGGGAGGTAGGGACTGTCTATCAAGATCCCACCGGCAAAGTATCGGGGCATGGTCTGACCATGGTATGGGAAGGATGTCCACTGAGCGGATGTGCTGCAGAGTCCATTTGTCACAGAAAGTGATATCAATGCGTGAGTATGAGTTATGTACCGGTGAATAAAAGGTGTAATCCCTTGCTGAAGGATTCTGGACTCTCCATATGTCGTATAGGTCAAATTCGTTCACTAACGTCCTAAACCCAGTGGAAGCTGGAGAGGGGGGGGGGCGAGCGTAGTGGAATACCTCTCGGAGATCTATCCAAGGTTGGATCTAAGACTAGGTTAAAGTCTCCCACAACTATCAAGGAACCTTTGCGAATTGCTTGAATTTTGGTGAATAATTTGCGCAAAAAGGGAAGTTGGTTGGCATTAGGGGCATATACCGATACTATCGTCACCAGTTTATCAGCTAACAGGCCTTGCACTATGAGGTATCTGCCATTTTTATCAGACGCCTGTGCTTGCAACACACAGGGTGTTTTTGCACCGATTAGAATCGCCACCCCATTACGCTTAAACGGGCCATTTGCAAAATAACGCTGGGGGTATCTTTGGTCGCCAAAGACCGGGGGTTTCAAAGCTGAGAAGTGGGTCTCTTGTACCGCTGCAATATCCACCTTCTGTTTAAAAAAGTATGTAAGGGCCAATCTCCTCTTATTAGGGGAGTTTAACCCCTTAACATTCAAAGACAAAATCCGTACCATGTTTTAGATAGATGAAATGCATGTCAGTAGTCTCCACCAATCGTATAGTGAACCACCGGCCTAACTTATTACCAAATAGTAGATGTTTCCCAGGAAAAAATAGCTGACAAAAAAGAAACAGGGGAAAAGAGGTACATGGGTGTAAACTAAAATTGGGCATAAATAACAGGGGAATAAACCAAGAAGGCCCTGTATATCGGGCCTGCATAGCTACTGCAAGGGGAGGAACAGGTGCAGTAGAATAACAAGAGGAAGGGGGTGATGTGGCCTGACGCCACCACTCATGCCACCCGTTTATATACTATTAAAGTAATTCCGATTTATCACATTCGGGACAGTTAATCAACCGAGGTGCTTAGAATTTATAAATAACATAACCTAAACAGCAATTAAACAGAACCTTTAGGCAGAGAGAGAACGTAAAAACTCAACACATAAATCACATTGACATATCAAAAATTACTTTGTGTATGATTGGGTCGTCGTATAACTCACATAGTCCCAGGGGATAGCCCCAATCGCAAGGTATAGTCCTGAACAGGAAACGACCAACAATCCGGTGTAATCAAGATATTTTAGCCAACAGAAGGGGTCAAAAGATTCAATGAGTAGACCACTCGGCTCGTATTCCAGGGCGACTGCCAAGGCCCTGGGGCTGTTTGACGGAGATGTCCCAGTCCGACAGTAGCTTGATACCGGCGTCCAGAGAGGAAACGACATACGAGGATCCGTCGCTAGTGATGATCAGCTTCACCGGGAACCCCCATCTGTAGGGTATGTCGTTAGCACGTAGTGCTGTCGTTATCGGAGCCAGGTTTCTTCTTTTCGCCATTGTTACAGCTGAGAAGTCTTGGAAGATTTGGAGCCCTCCCAGGACATCAGAATCTCCTACATTTCTTGCCGCTTTAAGAATCTTTTCTTTGGTAGAAAAGAAGTGGACGCGTAGTAGAGTGTCTCTGGGAAGATCGTTAGAGACCGTACGCGGGCGAGGCAGGCGGTGTATACGGTCGATAAGTAAATCACGAGTGTCAGCGTCCGGCAACAGCTTGCGAAAAACGGTCATGGTGTAGCCTTCCAATTCCGAGTTAGTCACAGAGTCCGGAATGCCTCTTATTTTAACGTTGTTCCGGCGGGAACGGTCCTCCATATCCGCCATCTTATCTCGTAGCGCGTCCAGGTCGGCCCTCTGCTGGTCATGTGCGGTGATGAGATCGTTGTGGGATGACACAAGTTCCTCCATCTTATGCTCCAAATGATCTGTACGGTTTCCGACCTCGGTTAAGTCTGTCTTGACTTCTCTAATAGCCGCTGTAAGATCGGTAGTTAAATCAGATTTAAATGCCACCAGAATCTGACATAGAGATTTCACCGTCAGGGGCGCCTCAGAGTCCACATCTATGCCAGCAATCGACATGGTGCCCAATTAATTACTTGATTTCAGCGGGGTCGAGGCAGAAGCTGGGCGTTCTCCCCGCGGGGAAGATGAGGTCGGAGGTGACTTCTGCTTAGGAAAAGACACTTTAGATGGCAGCGCTCCTTTTACCTTTTTAGGTGCCATGACAGAAGAGTACAGAGGTAGTTGTAAAGGACCAGGACAGCCGTAGCGGTGGTTACTTTATTCACAGAGATGCGGGACACGGAGGACCGTCAGGTGTTAGACACATTAAGCATGAGTGGTGGGGGAGGGCAAGAGGGGGTCACATCAGAGATTCACTGCCAGCATCCCACCTAGCTGCCTGCAGCAGAGCCAGGGTGCAGCAGGTGGTGATAAAGGTGCCCTCACTAGGTTGTTTCGGCTCCTGGGGCCTTGCAGGGCCACTGGGTGCACAGGCCCTGTTGTAGTTATGTGGCTGGTGAGTACAGCAGTGCCCGGAGGGTGCGGACGGGGTCAGGCGCTGGGGGTCATGCGGCGGTTCGTCGACCGCTATGGCGTCTCCGTGTTGTGCGGGCCTCCAAGGCCCGGTCACCTCGGTCAAACGGGAGGCAGGGAGGGAGGTAGACAGGATCAGCGGGGAAGGAGCGGGGTGTGCTGTGTGGCCCCTCTCACCTCTGGTCTGGAAGATGGCCGCCTGCGGTAGTCAGGTGCGTCAGTCAGGCACCCGGGGGGCACAGCGTCGGCGGGGGGATCAGGCAGTGGTCCCGCTGTAGGTCCGGCAGAAGGGTGGATCCAGGCTGATGCAGAGCGCCGGTGAGCCCAGGGGGAGAGGTATGTCGTCCCGCACTTCGTCCGGGCCTTCGGGTGGGTCCGGAGCTCGAAGCTGGGCGAGCTCCAAACTCGAGGCCCAGGCTCTTATTAGCTGAGTAGGCCGCGGGCAGAAAAATAGTGCAGCAGCTTCAAATTGCGCCCCCCTACTCAGGATGAGACCCACAGCCGTGGGGTAGGTGTTTTAGGGGGATCTAGGGAGAAGTTACCCTTAATGATAGGGTTTCTTTGCCTGTTTGTGCAGGAGCTCAGCAGTTGCCAGACTTCTCTCCTCAGCGTCCAGGCCACGCCCCCGAGGTGCTTCCTTTTAAAGGAGACATTCTTTTTGGAGAAGATCTCAACAAGATTGTGGCTGACCTGGCTTCCGCTAAAACAGCTTGCCTACGGGGCGTGGCCTGGAAACAGCTCTGAGAGGCTGTGATTTATTAGAGCTCCTGCACCCTCGGGGTTAAAAGCCACCTATTACTGCAGACCCCTGTGGTTATTTACTCTGGCTCAGCTCTGCCCACAGCTGTGGATACCTCCCTGTGCTCAGGGGTACCGCAGAGTGGATTTTTACACAGCTCCCAGCCTGGGGCCTACTCCTTACCCTGAAGCCGGGGCCTCGAGTTGAAGGCCTCCTCAGAAACGAGCTCCAGGACCTGATCACAGCCAAAACGGGACCTGTGGCTGCTGCCCTGCCTGCTCCAACTTGTGGGCACTTCACCTCCTACCTCCACAGACCCCTCGGGCACACTTGGAAGTGGGTTGGCACCCTCTGAGCCCTCAGCAGCTGCAGTTATTCCAGGAGTTCTCCTGCCTGTACACCTGGCAGCGGCCATCTTGGTACACCCAAACTGTAAGTTCAGAGCTTTCTTCAGTGCCAGACCCTCCTATGCACTCTGTAACCAGCGTCCCCCTGCATTTTCACTTGCCTCTGCCTCTCCCCACTAGTGTGCCTGCTCACTCACCCCTCTGAGGCCCTGCACAATCGAGACTTTGCTCCACAGCCCAACTACCTGTGCCCTGTCACAGCCAAGGCACTGTGGACTACGGTCCTGGTGCCTGCCCACGAGTGCCACATTCCCGGTTTGGAGGATCAGTGCCGATACGCCTCTCCCTGCTACCATCTGCTCCTGTGACGGGGTGCTCCCGTTGAATAGTTCCTCCCGATATAGCGCCGCTGGAACTGGCGTCCTTTTCTCACGCAGGTCCGACGCATATCTGCCCCCCACTCCTGTGGCCCATCTCTCTACTAGGAGCTGCCCTCCAGAGGGCCCCGGAGAAGAAAGTGGCCGCTCCTGTCGGCTCATTCTCCACTGTATTAGAGGCAACCAGCAAGACGAAGTGTCCTGTGCGTCTTTAGCTTCGCTTCTCCACGTTGAACTTTCTCTCCCCTGGTGCGGAGCTGATCCCTGTACTGGTGTCACTCATCTACGGCCCTGCCACACTTTCAAGCTAACTGCCCTACAACCCTCCAGGTGCCTAAGGGAGTAAACCCCGAAATGTGAGAGCTGCTTACTCCCTCCACCGCCACTTCTGTTCACTTAATCAACATGTATTGATTGCCAATGTGACTGAGTGCTCCTGTTTCACATATATCCTCCATTCGGTCCCCGTTCCGTCGGTGCACCTCTTTTCAACATCTGGATACTTCCCTGGCGTCGAGGAATGCCTCCAAAAAAGAACAAAGATTCGGTGCCTCCTAAAATCTCCTCCCCCCCCCCCCCCAGAAACCCCTTCAGAACTCCCCTTTACAAAGCGTCCTCTCTCCATCTACCATGCCGGACCCTGGGATGTCGAATCTCCTATCCTCCACTCTCACAGTTTCAGGAGTTGACTGTGAATCTGATGCACCCTTGACAGTGAGATCCCTCTGCCAGATTTTGGCTGCCTTGAGTCAGAACTCTCCAAAGACCTGACCTCTGCTGTCCGTGAGGTCAAGACCGAGCTGGTAGCAATAGGGAACAGAACTGACCACCTGGAACGCAAGGTTGAAGAACTGGTTACATCCCATAACGAACTAGTCTCCTCCCATGACCTCCAGCAACGGGAGCTGGACCAGTTTAAATCAAAAATGGTGGAGATGGAGGACAGGTCGCGAAGAAACAACATCAAGATCAGGGGCATACCGGACTCGGTCACCAACTCTGAGCTAGAACCCTATGCCACAGCCTTATTCAAAAAATTACTCCCTGCTGCGGACTCTGCAGAGCTCCTGATTGACCGCATCCACCGCCTTCCCAGACCTTGCACCGTTTCTTCTGACCTCCCTAAAGACACCCTCCTCCGTGTCCATTTCTTTCCCGTTAAGGAACGTATCATGAGAGCGGCTAGAGAATCCAAAATTTCAGATACCTTAGGGGGTCTTCAAATTTTTCAGGACTTCTCTGCTGTCACCATCGCAAAGAGGCGGGCCCTTGCACCCATCACTCTCGCCCTGAGATCACATGACATCATGTACCGTTGGGGATTTCCTGTTAAATTGATAATTACCTACGAGGATTCTACCTTCATCGTATCCTCCCTAGATGCGGGAGTTAAATTGTTGATGGACTGGGACATTACCGTTCAGAAGTCGGCTGCACCGCCGCGTACTTCTGCTGTTCGCCACGACTGGTCTAATACCTGAGCTATGTGATAGTTATGTTAGGTCCTTCCAATTGTGCTTTGGCCCTCTGAGGCTTTAGACACCTTTCCCTCTACTGAGATGGAAAGCCCTACTGACGTTGCTGCTCATTTCATTTGCCTATTCTTATCCAGGTTTATGTGTTACAGGTTCACTCTTTTTCTTGTTTTTCATTGGTTCTTCTTCTACAATGTTATTAGTTGTCGTCTAGATTTGTCTTATTTGTTAAGGGGCGTTATTCTGTCTTAGTAACACTTACAGACGACCCTGTGCTCTCGCCCCTTATGCTTTTATCCATGTTTTTCTACGTGATTTACTATACATGTTTGCATCTTTTCAGGTTATGTTGAAGTGGCGGTGTCTGCTCCGCCAGCCCGCCTCCAACCCTTTATATACTACTGCAAGTTCCCGTATTTTTGTTCTCCCTCCCCTGCAGTAGTCATGCAGGTCCAATATACCGGACCTTTTTTTTTGTTTTGTTTCCCCACTCCCTGGTTCAGACACCTGCCCCTTTCCCTACTGAGCTCCAGACTCCTCTTTGTTCTACATTTACTGTGGTACTCTGATTTTTTACATGTTCCCACCTACAATGCTCTCTCTCTAGATTTCTTCATTTCATTTCTGACATGTATTTCCAATGTTGAATCTTCTCTCTCTTAATGTTAAAGGACTGAACTCGCCTAACAAACGCAGATTGGCACTCTCTTTTTTCCAACAACAAAAAGCTGATGTAATTGCATTACAAGAAACCCATTTCACCTCTGCTAACCCTCCCCTTTTTAAAAACAGCAACTTCCCTCTAGGATACTTTGCAAATGGCCCGTTCAAACGCAACGGGGTGGCTATCCTGTTTAGCAAACATGTTTCCTTTGTCCTCCATTCTCAGATCTCGGACAAAAATGGCCGATACCTGATTTTAACGGGCCTCCTTGTCGATAAACCAGCTACACTAGTTTGCCTATATGCCCCCAACTCTAACCAAGTACCATTTTTACGTAAACTTTTCCTCATGATACGTAAATCGCTTAAAGGCTCTCTGGTCATATTGGGGGATCATAACTTAGTTTTAGACCCGAAATTAGATAAATCTCGCTATCCCTCTCACCCCATCCCATCTGCCCAATCCGGCCCCTCCCTAGCCTTCCGCAATTTGCTCACAGAATTTGATCTATACGATATATGGAGAACCCGTAATCCCACGGGACGGGAATATACATTCCATTCCTCGGTTCACAACTCCTATTCCAGAATAGATCTAATTCTGTGTGACAAATGGTCTCTACAGAGAACTAGGGATATAGATATCCTTCCAATCAGCTGGTCTGACCATGCCCCCGTCCTCTGGAAATGGAACCTTCATGACATCCAGCACCCTTTACGACAGTGGCGCCTCTACCCTTACCTCCTGAATAACCCTTTGTCCAAGAAACTTATCCTTGACTCCATAAACTCCTATCTAGCTACTAATTCCCCTCTAGACACCTCTACTGTGAACCACTGGTGCGCCTTTAAAGCAGTTACTCGTGGCGCGGCTATCCAGGCTGGTGCCACCCTCAAAAAAACAAGCCCTCCAATTGCAGTCGAAATTAGAAGATGAAGTGATTGCTCTCGAAGCAGAGAATATAGCTAATCCCTCCAGACTTCTTAAAAAATGTACGTAGCCGTCTCCAACAACTGCTGCTTGCTCGTACAGATGCGGCATTGCATAGGATGAGGCAAAATTTTTATCTCCTAGGTAACAAATCTGGTAGACTGCTAGCCCGCAAACTACGAGCCCAACAAGCTAGAAACAAAATAAAATTTCTCTACTCCCCCTCAAAACAAAAAGTCTTAAACCCTAAGGACATAACAAACCTCTTTGCACAATACTATGCCAAACTCTACAACTTGCTGGATGACTCCTCAACTCCCCAACCCACTCCTCTCTCTATTTCTTCTTTTCTAGATGATCTTCCCTTTCCCACTCTTACCCAGGAGCAGTTGTCATCACTTAATGCCCCTTGGTCCCCTGCTGAAATCTCTAAAGCTATTAAAACCTCTCCCCGAAACAAGGCCCCTGGCCCTGACGGGTTTATTGCTGATTTCTATATTGCTTTCCACGATATTCTTACCCCCCATTTGACTGCCCTATTCAACGCGTTCTCGAGTCTAGGCACCCTCCCACCAGAACTGTTGGAAGCACGTATAGTCACCATCCCCAAGCCTGGCAAAGACCCGGCTTACGTACACAACTATCGTCCTATAGCACTGCTCAATTGTGACATTAAACTGTATGCCAAGCTGATTGCGACACGCGTTAACCAATTCCTTCCATTGCTGGTGCACCCGGACCAAACTGGTTTTGTGCCTGGGAGACAAACGTCAGATAATACGCGCAGGGTCTTTAACTTGATTGACTCACTCTCAAATGACCAAGGCCTTCTCTTGCTGTCCTTAGACGCCGAGAAGGCCTTCGATAGACTGAACTGGACATATATGCGTGAAGTTCTTCTTCATTTTGGCTTTAGAGATCGTATCTTGACTTCTGTTTTGGCGCTATATAGCTCCCCCACGGCCCGGGTGCTCAGCAATGGATTCCTCTCTGACTCCTTTCCTATCACCAATGGTACTAGACAAGGGTGTCCCCTCTCCCCCCTAATATTTGTCCTCTCAATTGAACCTCTAGCCATCTCAATCCGGAATAATGCAATTTGGATCTTCCCGACACAAATTAAGTCTCTTTGCAGATGATGTTCTCCTGTTTATTTCTGATCCCATCCACACTCTTCCTCTCTTACACTCTACTTTAGATGCATATAGCCAGGCTTCCTATTATAAGCTCAACACGACTAAGACAGACGCCTTACCCATCAACCTTTCCCACTCCTTGCCATCCCTCCAATCATCTTACCCCTATAATTGGCAGAACCTCATGATAAAATACCTTGGTATTAATATCCCGACCCATACTCCCGAAGTTTTCACTTCCAATCTCTCCCCTCTAATAGAGACGCTTGAGGCCCTGGCGAATTCCTGGGCTTCCTATGAGGTCTCCTGGTTAGGCCGTATGGCTGCTTTTAAAATGTCTCTTCTCCCTAAATTAATGTACCTGTTCCGCACGATTCCATATAACTTTCCAAAGAAGGCCCTCCGGACCTGTTCCTCTATAATGACTAGATATGTTTGGTCCTCGAAGCCGCCTTCCCTGGCACATTCTAAATTAGTCCTGCCTAAAGCACTAGGAGGTCTATACCTACCTACATCCTCCTATATCAGGAAGCCTGTCTCCTGGCTTCTCTTAAACACTATTTAGATGTCAACACCCAGATAGGTTGGGTGGACCTTGAACAGACTCGAGCCCTTCCGTTGCCCATTGCAG
The DNA here is from genome assembly GCF_028390025.1 of Pseudophryne corroboree. Taxonomy (NCBI): domain Eukaryota; kingdom Metazoa; phylum Chordata; class Amphibia; order Anura; family Myobatrachidae; genus Pseudophryne; species Pseudophryne corroboree. Next base: position 14,552,542 of record NC_086446.1, read on the forward strand.
ATTTATTCCGCATTCCCAATAGGCTCCGGCCTGCCTTTCCATACCTGCTTCCATCCACACAAGCTGCGCTAACATCCTGGGACAAACTATCTGCCACTCTACAGACCCCTACCAGTTGTCTCACCCAGATCTCCATCACTACACTCACAAAGATGATACCCCATCTGAATCTCTCTAAATGGAAACAAGCAGGTATAACATGTTTAAGTGCTCTTCTCGACGGACTCTCTCTACTGCCTTTTCCAGCCCTTCAACTTAAATTCTCTCTACCCACTTCAGAACTGTTTCACTACTTGCAAGTCGCACACTGGTGGAGATCGATTCCCAATGCCTCATTGTCATCGGACATGACCTCACAAATGATTTTCTCTCGTCTCTCCTTGAATAAATCCAGGGGTGATATCACATTCTGGTATAACCTACTGATTACTCCTATTTCCCCTTCCAAATCTAACGCACAATTGAAATGGGAATCAGATTTAGGCAGGACGCTATCTCCGATTGACTGGCGAAAAGTTTGCTTAGCCTCCCACTCCAGGTCCCGATGCCTGAACCACACCGAGAAGCACATAAAACGAATCCACAGAATATATTTGACCCCCGACCGACTGCACAGATTTTGGCCCTCCTGCAGTAATAAATGCTGGAGGCTTTGTGGCTCTGTGGGACACATCTTTCACATATTTTGGTCCTGCCCACACCTTCTTAATTATTGGTCTGAAGTTTTTGACCTGATTAATAGAGTTCTCGATACTCGCCTAACCCCGGACCCTGACCTCGCGTTATTACATATTGGCCCTAATTCTGAGTTGATCGCAGCAGCAAGAAAGTTAGCAATTGGGCAAAACCATGTGCACTGCAGGAGGGGTAGATATAACATGTGTAGAGAGAGTTAGATTTGGGTGGGGTGTGTTCAATCTGCAATCTAATTTGCAGTGTAAAAATAAAGCAGCCAGTATTTACCCTGCACAGAAACAAAATAACCCAACCAAATCTAACTCTCTCTGCACATGATATATCTGCTTCCCCTGCAGTGCACATGGTTTTGCCCAATTGCTAACTTTCTTGCTGCTGCGATCAACTCAGAATGAGGGCCATTGTTCCCTCGTCGGGCCCCCCATCTAGCAGATATGTACTAGGTCACATTTTAATTGCCGCTCGCTCTAACTTGGCCCAACTCTGGAAACAACCTGTGCCCCCTACTTTACTAAAAGTAATCCACAAAACGAATCACCACTTTCTTATGGAAACTGAATATTTCCCCCCTCCCGACAGTTCACCCTCTCCAAGGAAAAATTGGTCTCTGTGGCAGCAGTTTGTTACGGCTGGCGAGGGCTCCCATTACTTTCGTAACCCCTCTCCAAGCCACCCTCCTCAGACTAGTTTAATCGAACAACCGGACAGTGAGTAAAGAGTTGCTGTACCAGCTTACTGAAATTCCTCCCCCAATTATTCCAGCCAACACTATCTCCTATAAATGTATCGATTTTTCCTCTGCACATTCCTACATACCTTCCTCCTTTTTCTTTCTCTTCAATAGCCTCTATTCACTATGTTGGATTCTAGGTTTCCCTTTGTAACGCTATTGGTTCTCTCTCCCTCCTCATACTATCGCTTTAGGATCTCTAGTATTGCATCTATAACTGTTGGGCGTATTCTGTCCCTCTATTTCTCGAGAAGGTTCACTTGATTCCTCTCTAGCCCGTGAGAGTACAAGCACTCTGGATTTACTGGATGCTCCCTACCCTCCCCCCCTCCCGTACCCCTCCGTTTGATTTATGTTTTATTGTATACCTATATACCATGTTGTATGATGTACTACTCATCCCCTCTTTTCTTTTCTGTACCCCATAAAAATGTATATTTTTTTCTCAATAAAAATTCTTGAAGTTAAAAAATAAAATAAAAAATATATATATTTTCACATTGTCATTATGGGGTATTGTGTGTAGAATGTTGAGGGAAAAATTAATTTATTCCATTTTGGAATAAGGCTGTAAAATAACAATATGTGGAAAAAGTGAAGCTCTGTGAATACTTTCTGGATGCACTGTATCTATACAAATAAATAGATCAACTGCTTGGTAAAAACAAAACAAAAAAAAACAGCTTGCCTACCAAGTACGGCTCCTTCTGCTCCGAAGGCTAAAAGTACTTTCTCTAACGTCCTAGTGGATGCTGGGGACTCCGTAAGGACCATGGGGAATAGACGGGCTCCGCAGGAGACTGGGCACTCTAAGAAAGATTTAGGACTACCTGGTGTGCACTGGCTCCTCCCCCTATGACCTGCTCCAAGCCTCAGTTAGATTTCTGTGCCCGGCTGAGCTGGATGCACACTAGGGGCTCTCCTGAGCTCCTAGAAGAAAGTATAGTTTAGGTTTTTTATTTTCAGTGAGACCTGCTGGCAACAGGCTCACTGCATCGAGGGACTAAGGGGAGAAGAAGCGAACCTACCTAAGTGGTGGTAGCTTGGGCTTCTTAGGCTACTGGACACCATTAGCTCCAGAGGGTTCGAACACAGGCACCGATCTCGTTGTCTGTTCCCGGAGCCGCACCGCCGTCGCCCTTACAGAGCCAGAAGCAAGAAGAGGTCCAGAAACTCGGCAGCTGAAGACTTCTGTCTTCTCCAAGGTAGCGCACAGCACTGCAGCTGTGCGCCATTGCTCCTCATGCACACCACACACTGCGGTCACTGATGGGTGCAGGGCGCTGGGGGGGGGGGGGGGGCCTGAGCAGCAATTATTACACCTTGGCTGGCAAAACTAACACCATATATAGCCCCAGGGGCTATATAGGTGTATATTAACCCCTGCCAGATACACTAAAATAGCGGGAGAAAGCCCACCGAAAAAGGGGCGGGGCCTTCTCCCTCAGCACACTGGCGCCATTTTCCCCTCACAGCTCCGCTGGAAGGAAGCTCCCTGGCTCTCCCCTGCAGTCCTGCACTACAGAAAAGGGTAAAAAAGAGAGGGGGGGGGGGCACAAATTAGGCACAGTATAAGTATTTATGCAGCTATAAGGGGAAAACACACTTTTATAGGTGATATCCCTGTGATATATAGCGCTCTGGTGTGTGCTGGCATACTCTCCCTCTGTCTCCCCAAAGGGTTTTGTGGGGTCCTGTCCTCTGTAAGAGCATTCCCTGTGTGTCTGCTGGGTGTCGGTGCTGCTGTGTCGACATGTACGAGGAGGAAAATGATGTAGAGGCGGAGCAAATGCCTGTGAATGTGCTGTCACCCCCTGAGGGGTCGACACCGGTGTGGTTGGACTTATGGAAGGAATTGCGTGAAAGTGTCAACTCCTTACACAAAAGGTTTGACGACATAGGATAGCCGGCTACACAGCTTGTGCCTGTTCCAGCGTCTCAAATGTCATCAGGGGCCTTAAAACGCCCGCTACCTCAGGTGACAGATACAGACGTCGACACGGATACCGACTCCAGTGTCGACGGTGATGAGACTAGTGTACCCTCCAATAGGTCCACCTGTTACATGATTGAGGTAATGAAAAATGTTTTACACATTTCTGATAATACCCCAGGTACCACAAAAAAGGGTATTATGTTCGGTGAGAAAAAACTACCTGTAGTTTTTCCTGCATCTGTGGAATTAAATGAGGTGTGTGAGGAAACGTGGACTTCCCCTGATAAGATATTGATAATTTCAAAACGATTATTGGCAGCGTACCCTTTCCCGCTAGAGGATAGGTCACATTGGGAAACACCCCCTAGGGTAGACAAGGCGCTGACACGCTTGTCAAAGAAGGTGGCACTACCGTCTCCGGATACGGCCGCCCTGAAGGAACCTGCTGATAGAAAGCAGGAAAATACCCTAAAGGCTATTTACACACACTCAGGCATTATATTGCGACCAGCGATTGCATCAGCTTGGATGTGCAGTGCTGCTGCTGCGTGGTCAGATTCCCTTTTGGATAATATTGATACCATGGATAGGGACAATATTTTGCTGACGCTTGAGCATATAAAAGACGCAGTCTTATACATGCGTGATGCACAGAGGGATATTTGCCGGCTGGCATCACGAGTAAGCGCTATGTCCATTGCCGCCAGACGGGGGTTATGGACTAGGCAATGGTCCGGTGATGCCGACTCAAAGCGGCACATGGAAGTTTTACCCTATAAAGGGGTGGAACTGTTTGGGGATGGTCTTTCGGACCTCGTGTCCACAGCTACGGCTGGGAAATCTACCTTTTTGCCACAGACTGCCCCACAGCAAAAGAAAGCACCGTATTATCAGGTACAGTCCTTTCGGCCCCAAAAAAGCAAGAGGGCTAGAGGCTCCTCCTTTCTGCCGAGAGGCAGAGATAGAGGAAAAAAGCTGCAACACACAGCTAGTTCCCAGGAGCAGAAGTCCTCCCCTGCGTCCGGTAAGTCCACAGCATGACGCTGGGGCTGCTCAGGTGGACCCGGGCACGGTGGGGGCCCGTCTCAAAACTTTCAACGCACAGTGGGTTCTCTCACAGGTGGATCCCTGGGTCCTTAAAGTAGTACTTCAGGGGTACAGGCTGGAATTCGAGACGTCTCCCCCTCGCCGTTTCCTAAAGTCTGCCTTACCGGCAACTCCCTCTGCCAGGGAGGCAGTGTTGGTGGCTATTCAGAAACTGTATTCACAGCACGTGATTGTTAAGGTACCCCTCCTTCAACAAGGAAAGGGTTACTATTCCACACTGTTTGTGGTACCGAAACTGGACGGTTCGGTGAGACCCATCTTAAATCTAAAATCCTTGAACACTTATATCAAAAGGTTCAAGTTCAAGATGGAATCACTCAGAGCGGTTATTGCAAGCCTGGAGGAGGGGGACTACATGGTCTCCCTGGACATCAAAGATGCGTATCTTCATGACCCCATTTATCCTCCTCACCAGGAGTACCTCAGATTTGTGGTACAGGACTGTCACTATCAGTTCCAGACGCTGCCGTTTGGGTTATCCACGGCGCCGAGGGTCTTTACCAAGGTAATGGCCGAAATGATGATACTCCTTCGCAAGAAAGGTGTTTCAATTATCCCGTACTTGGATGATCTGATAAAGGCGAAGTCCAGGGAACAGTTGTTAGTGGGGGTAGCACTTTCTCAGGAAGTGCTACTACAGCACGGCTGGATTCTCAATATTCCAAAGTCACAGCTGGTTCCGACGACTCGTCTTCTGTTCCTGGGAATGATTCTGGACACAGACCAGAAAAGAGTGTTTCTTCCAGTGGAAAAAGCAGAGGAATTGTCATTCCTGGTCAGAGACATCCTCAAACCAGGAAAAGTGTCGGTACATCAATGCACACGAGTCCTGGGAAAAATGGTCGCTTCATACGAAGCAATTCCATTCGGAAGGTTCCACGCAAGGACGTTCCAGTGGGACCTGTTGGACAAATGGTCCGGGTCACATCTCCAGATGCAACAGCGGATAACCCTGTCGGCAAGGACCAGGGTGTCGCTGCTGTGGTGGCTGCAAAGGGCTCATCTACTAGAGGGCGCAGATTCGGAATACATGACTGGGTCCTGGTGTCCACGGATGCCAGCCTTCGGGGCTGGGGGCGGTCACACAGGGAAGAAATTTCCAGGGGCTGTGGTCAGCTCAGGTGATATCACTGCACATAAATATTCTGAAGCTAAGGGCCATTTACAATGCCTTAAGTCAAGCAAGACCCCTGCTTCAGAACCGGCCGGTGCTGTTCCAGTCAGACAACATCACGGCGGTCGCCCATGTAAACAGACAGGGCGGCACAAGAAGCAGGAGGGCAATGGCAGAACCCACAAGAATTCTCCGTTGGGCAGAGAATCATGTGCTAGCATTGACAGCAGTATTCATTCCGGGAGTGGACAACTGGGAAGCAGACTTCCTCAGCAGGCACGACCTCCACCCGGGAGAATGGGGACTTCATCCAGAAGTCTTCCAGATGCTGGTAAACCGTTGGGAAAAACCACAGGTGGACATGATGGCGTCCCGCCTCAACAAAAAGCTAAAAAGGTATTGCACCAGGTCAAGGGACCCTCAGGCGATCGCTGTGGACGCTCTAATGACACCGTTGGTGTACCAGTCGGTTTATGTTTTTCCTCCTCTGCCTCTCATACCCAAGGTATTGAGAATAATAAGAAGGCGAGGAGTGAGAACTATTCTCGTGGCTCCGGATTGGCCAAGAAGGACTTGGTACCCGGAACTTCAAGAGATGCTTGCAGAGGACCCTTGGCCTCTGCCGCTCAGACAAGACCTGCTGCAGCAGGGACCCTATCTGTTCCAAGACTTACCGCGGCTACGTTTGATGGCATGGCGGTTGAACGCCGGATCCTATAGGAAAAAGGCATTCCGGAGGAAGTCATCCCTACCCTGATCAAGGCCAGGAAGGATGTCACCGCAAAGCATTATCACCGCATTTGGCGGAAGTATGTTGCCTGGTGTGAGGCCAAGAAGGCCCCAACGGAGGAATTTCAACTGGGTCGATTCCTACATTTACTGCAAGCAGGTGTGACTTTGGGCCTCAAATTGGGGTCCATTAAAGTCCAGATCTCGGCCCTGTCGATTTTTCTTCCAGAAAGAACTGGCTTCACTGCCTGAAGTTCAGACTTTTGTCAAGGGAGTTCTGCATATTCAGCCTCCTTTTGTGCCCCCAGTGGCACCTTGGGATCTCAATGTGGTCTTGGAGTTTCTAAAATCACATTTGTTTGAGCCACTTAAGACTGTGGATTTAAAATATCTCACGTGGAAAGTGGTGATGTTGTTGGCTCTGGCTTCGGCCAGACGTGTGTCAGAATTGGCGGCTTTGTCCTGTAAAAGCCCCTATCTGATTTTCCATATGGATAGGGCAGAATTGAGGACTCGTCCTCAGTTTCTCCCGAAGGTGGTTTCAGCTTTTCACTTGAACCAACCTACTGTGGTGCCTGCGGCTACTAGGGACTTGGAGGATTCCAAGTTACTTGATGTAGTCAGGGCCCTAAAAATATATGTTTCTAGGACGGCTTGAGTCAGGAAGACTGACTCGCTGTTTATCCTGTATGCACCCAACAAGTTGGGTGTTCCTGCTTCTAAGCAGACTATCACGCTCTGGATTTGTAGCACTATTCAACTAGCGCATTCTGCGGTAGGATTACCGCAGCCTAAATCAGTAAAAGAACTGTGTTCCCTAATGCACACCGAGTGAATAATATTACTACATAATAATAGTCAGATAATACGGAGATCTTAGTTGCATATATCTGCAGATATAGGGTTAAGCCCTCAGGCCGATCGACAAGGCTTCTCCGTCACTGGGGGTCCCTAATACTAGGTATGGGCCTGGGGTGCAGGACCCCACGATGTCGGCACAGGTCGGCCACCCCAGGTCAGCACACAGGTGAGAATTAATAGGGGTTAATAAGAAGCACAGAAGTGCTATGTAAGTGGTGTGATTAAAATAATATATACAAAGTGATAGGAAAAATAATAAGTGTTAATAAAGTGTTAGGGTGTGCCGACCTGAAGCAGCCCAGCCATACCGACACAGGGGCCACCGCACACCACACCCACCCCATAGACAATTACAAATATATCTGGGTTAAATTCCCAGTGTAAGGCCACATGGTAATGGCACCTACAGCATCTGAGAGCCAGCTTACCTGGGGATACCCCTGGCTTCCCCTATGGCACTTCTGGAGTCAGCAATCCCTCCTAATGCTGACCCATTTATGCCTATCTATGTACAATACACAAAGTGGAAAGCTGCTCAATCAGATTGTAATGTCACTCAGGTGCTAAAAGGGGAGGGGTAATTCTGTGTAGGAAAAAAACTGTGTTCCCTAATGCACACCGAGTGAATAATATTACTACATAATAATAGTCAGATAATACGGAGATCTTAGTTGCGTATATCTGCAGATATAGGGTTAAGCCCCCAGGCCGATCGACAAGGCTTCTCCGTCACTGGGGGTCCCTAATACTAGGTATGGGCCTGGGGTGCAGGACCCCACGATGTCGGCACAGGTCGGCCACCCCAGGTCAGCACACAGGTGAGAATTAATAGGGGTTAATAAGAAGCACAGAAGTGCTATGTGAGTGGTGTGATTAAAATAATATATACAAAGTGATAGGAAAAATAATGATTGTTAATAAAGTGTTAGGGTGTGCCGACCTGAAGCAGCCCAGCCATACCGACACAGGGGCCACCGCACACCACACCCACCCCATAAATAATTACAAATATATCACTAGGTGTGACCCTTGAACAATTGTGCAAGGTGGCTACGTGGTCCTCGGGGAACACGTTCATAAGGTTCTATGCCTTCGATACTTCTGCCTCCCAGGATGCCTCCTTTGGATGTCGGGTTCTTGGGCCCACTTCAGTGCGTACCTTCCCATAAGGAACTGCTTTAGGACATCCCCGATGTTATTCCTTGTGGAGCCCAGTGTACCCCGCAGCAGAAAACAAGATTTATGGTGAGAACTTACCGTTGTTAAATCTCTTTCTACGAGGTACACTGAGCTCCACAAGGCACCCACCCTGACGCACTTTGCTTCTTTGGATTGGTATGGCATTAGCCGCTGACACCCTCTCGTGTAGTGAGTGTGTGGTGTATGTGGCTACTAACTGTTGTCGTCTCTGATATCTGCTATTGCATTGGACTGGTTAACGAAACTGAGCTCCTGTGCACGGAGGCGGGGTTATATAGGAAGTGGTGCTGTGCATCTTGGGAACAGTCAAAGCTTTGAGCCTGTTGGTGCCTTGGATCAAGATCCTTCTCTACACCCTGATGTTATTCCTTGTGGAGCCCAGTGTACCTCGCTGAAAGAGATTTAACAACGGTAAGTTCTTACCATAAATCTTGTTTTCTCCTAAGGCCACAGTATCCCCAGGGATCCCACTCTGACGCACCTGATTTGAGGATCCTTTTACTCACTAACCTCTTTCTTCTTGTATGGAAGGGTGTGTATGTGTATTCTTCTCGCCTGATTAGGGCTCTCTATGATGCTCCTGCCTTGAGCTTTGGAAAAACAACTGATTTGCCTGAGCCAGGCGCGGATATATGGACGGGTTCATTGCATGCTGGGAGGCTGAAAAGCTTTGACCATTTGGTGCAAATCTGCTGTCTCGTCATCATATCCCAATGTTATCCTGTGGATACTGTGGACTTAGGAAAAATACCGTTATCAGCGGTAAGTTCTTACCATAACATATATTTTCGAATGGATGTGCTATTTTTTCTGTAAAAAAAACCAAGGGGTTGATAGCGCAATTAATAACTAACTAATAACTGATGGTCATTATCGTGCTCTTCAATTAGAGCCCGTTTTTTTCAGGGTTAAGTCCCCGATCCTATGTGTTGTTGCGGCTCTGTGGGCTATATCGGTGATTATCCAAAGCATAATCCCCGATAAGCGCTGTGTATCTGGCTACGTGAATAGTCCCCGGGGGATTATTTATGCGGTAAAGTACCACGGCTAATTGAATACCCCCCAAAGTTTGCACGTTGAAATGAATCATCTAAACCACATTGTTAGTAATAGTATGATAGCGGTCTAGTGGTTAGCATTGCTGTCTCACAGCACTGAAGTCATGAGTTTAATTCCCGAACAAGGTGATATCTGTGTGGAGTTTGTGTGTGTTTACACAATTGCTCCAAAAATTATACTTGTAGGTTAATTGGCTTCTAATAATGAATTATCCTGAGTGTGTGCATTGGGAATATAGAGTGTAAGCTTCCCTGGTGGGACTGATGTGAATGACTAAATATTCTCTGTACAGTGTAATATGTGTGCGCTATATAGAGATCTGTAAATAATAATAATACAGCTATTTTATCTCCAGTAGATGGCAGCACAAGCAGGAATGCCTTCGAGGGAGATCTCATCTTATATGCAGATACTAAAACAGAAGATAGCATCACACAGGATTCTCCAGGAGACAGCGCTGTTATGCTAAATATACATCCAGTACCTCACAGCGCAGATATATCATCCAATCCCTCTAATCGTGAGGGCTGTTCTCCTGATAACTCAGCTTTTGTTACACATAGTGCAGCTCATACACCTGATAATATATTTCCCTGTTCCGAGTGTGGGAAATGTTTTACACGGAAATCACATCTTATTAAACATCAGAGAAGTCACACAAGTGAGAGGCCATTTCCATGTTCTGAGTGTGGGAAATGTTTTATACGGAAATCACATCTTGTTATACATCAGAGAAGTCACACAGGTGAGAGGCCATTTCCATGCTCTGAGTGTGGGAAATGTTTTACACAGATTTCACATCTTGTTAGACATCAGAGAAGTCACACTGGTGAGAATCCATTTTCATGCTCTCAGTGTGGGAAATGTTTCACACAGAAATCAAATCTTGTTATACATCAGAGAAATCACACAGGTGAGAAGCCATTTCCATGTTCTGAGTGTGGGAAATGTTTTACACAGAAATCAGATCTTGTTACACATCAGAGAAGTCACACAGGTGAGAGGCCATTTCCATGTTCTGAGTGTGGGAAATATTTTACACTGAAATCAGATCTTGTTAGACATCAGAGAAGTCACACAGGTGAGAGGCCATTTCCATGTTCTGAGTGTGGGAAATGTTTTATAAGGAAATCACATCTTGTTACACATCAGAGAAGTCACACAGGTGAGAGGCCATTTCCATGTTCTGAGTGTGGGAAATGTTTCACACTGAAATCACATCTTGTTACACATCAGAGAAGTCACACAGGTGAGAGGCTGTTTTCATGTTCTGAGTGTGGGAAATATTTTACACAGAAATCAGAACTTGTTACACATCAGAGAAGTCACACAGGTGAGAGGCCATTTCCATGTTCTGAGTGCGGGAAATATTTTACACTGAAATCAGATCTTGTTAGACATCAGAGAAGTCACACAGGTGAGAGGCCATTTCCATGTTCTGAGTGTAGGAAATGTTTTACAAGGAAATCACATCTTGTTAGACATCAGAGAAGTCACACAGGTGAGAGGCCATTTCCATGTTCTGAGTGTGGGAAATGTTTCATACTGAAATCACATCTTGTTACACATCAGAGAAGTCACACAGGTGAGGCTGTTTTCATGTTCTGAGTGTGGGAAATATTTTACACAGAAATCAGATCTTGTTACACATCAGAGAAGTCACAGAGGCGAGAGGCCATTTTCATGTTCTGAGTGTGGGAAATGTTTTACACGTAAATCACGTCTTGTTATGCATCAGATTTCACACAGGAGAAGCATTACTATGAGTTGATACAAAACAGGGTTTAAGCAACACTCCTGTCACAGTATTTTAACACTTTATGTTATCCTTCCACAGATAATTGGAATGTGTGTCATTAATATAAGATAACTAGATCACTTCAGTGAAACTTTTACTAATTTCTTTATTGTATAAATTCTTCAATGTATTACTTGCTTTCTTTTCTTTTTTTATACAAATTTTTTTTATTGAAGAATAGGCATAGAAGATCATATAAACATCATTGGTTGAAAGTATTGAACATGTAACAACATGATGCATAGCTGTTTTGAAAGGCTCTACATAATATGGAAATACAACAAAATGCGTTATAGAGTGAGCACAAAGGAAATAATTCAAAACATGTCAAGCAGAAAGAGGATATGGCTGCAGTACCCAGTGAGCGTATCTTACATAAGAAGGCACAGCAATGGTCTCCATAAGAGTATATATAGGTCTGAGAAAAAATGAAGGTTAGACGTGAACCAATATATCTAAAAGGGCCGCAGAATACCATTAATCCAACCAACAACTGAAAACTATCGATATGCAGCCCGTCCTTCAATAGTAAATTTTCTGTTTTTTATAGAAAGAAAATACAAAGCAGAGTATTTAGGAACAAAAATACAAAATGTAGAAAAACATGGGGGGGATGAAAAAAGAGATCGAGAAGGGGAAGATGGGAAGAGAAGAGGGTGGGGTGACAAACCTATACTAGACAAAGACAGTACATATCCGAAGTCCCGAGAGGAGCAATAATTCTAGGGGATGGTGTTAAGCACCCAGAATCAATGGACAAGGTAATACATTTATAAATATAAGAGCACACTGCATATATATCATAGTAGACTCGGGATCATGGGATCTGTCTAGGCAAAAATCAATAGTGGTCTCAAAGATCTTTTGGATCCTGAGTTGAGTAGACTCGTCATACCTTTGCAACACTACCTCCCATTTCCCATAAAATTGAGGAGCTCGCGATTCCACATCGGGCACCAGAGCCTGTCTCTCGTAGAAAATATTATTTAGTAAAGATGCTCTTAATTCAGCAATAGAAGGAGAATGCCTGTGCAGCCAGTGAGTAAGAAACAATGTCTTAGCTATGGTTAGCATAACAGTTAAAGCAGGGACAATCTTCATTTTCTGAGGGCCTAAATCCCAGTCTGAGAAGCAATAGAAAAGGCAGGCGGCTGGGAGTTTGCAAAGGTGGAGTGAGAACACATCATTAATATTATAATTCATTAACCTGTTCCAAAAAGTTCTAATCTTTCTACAGCCCCAAAAGCTATGGAGTTATGTGGCCTCAGCCATCCCGTACTTAAAACAGCGACCAGAAGAGGCCAGGGTAAAATAGGAGTGTTGTTTCGGGGAGATATAAGCCCTATTTAAAAATGTAAGGTGTGTTTCCTGTAAGGCTGCCGATTTCAAGTACTTAAGTGTGTAGGATAGCGTGGACATAATGGTCGACATAGGTGGGAGATCAGGGACGTCTTGCAACCAGCGACAGTGGAGCTTAGATTGTAAAGTCCGCCTCCCAGAGTCTATGAGAATGGAATATAAATTACGTATCCTATAACCAAGGGTTAAACTTGAGTGTAAGAAGGGAGTTAGGGGATCAGTATCACTATCAAGAGGCATTGCAGTCGGTAGCGACTGTGCAAAATGGCGAGATTGTAGATACATAAAGAAATGGCTATTTGGTAACTCATATTTATTAATTAGAGTAGAGAAGGGGTATATGACACCGCCCGGGTCAAAGATGTCTCGTATAGATGAAATGCCCCTTTCCTTCCATGTAAGGTAAGTTTGGTTTTCAAGGCCAGGTGTGAATTGGGGGTTACCCCAGAAAGTAGTGTATGTGGAGTTAGCAAAATTCCTGTGTAAGCGCTTATTAATAGATTTCCATGCTTTATAAGTGTTGCAGAAGAGTATATTAGACTTAAAATATGGGGGGATCAGTGAGGCGCGGGCATGAAGTAAGGCAGCTGGAGAAAATGGATGGAAAAGGGGGCCCTCAACATCAAGGAGGGTATATACTGATCCACCAAAAAAATCAGTCTACAATATAGCGAAACAGTGCCGCATTTGAGAAAGCAGAGATATCCGGCAGCCCAATGCCTCTCCCCACCCTTGGTAATCGCAACGTGTGACGAGATACTCTAGATTTTTTCCCCGACCAAATACATTTTGTGAAGAGAGAGTCGAACCGTTGGGTATCAGACTTGGACAGCTGCAGTGGGAGCATTTGGAGGATGTAAGACAATTTAGGAAAAACAAAGTTCTTGATAACCACCTCTCTACTGGACAGGGAAAAAGGTAAATCCATCCACCCTTTCAATATTCTCTCTGAAGAAGTGTAGACATGATGGAAATTTGCAGAATAAAGGGCGCTTAAAGTAGGGGGGATCATAATGCCTAGATATTTAAGTGAGGAGCGACAAATAGTGAATTGTCATGGAGGGGGGTGGAAGGGTTGAGGAGTGGGGAGAGCCCAGAAGGAGGAGTCGGGATTTATCGTAGTTGACTCGAAAGCCTGAAAAGGAACCAAAACATTCTATAATAAATTTTATGGCAGGGATAGAAAATTGAGGTTTTGAGACAAACAATAGCATGTCGTCAGCAAACAAACAGTTTTATTTCAGTTGACCCAACCATAATACCAGTATACAAGGGAGCTGTGCGCAAGGCAATGGCTAGCGGCTCAACGGCCATAGCAAATAAAAAGATGTGAGAGAGGACATCCCTGTCTTGTTCCCCTATGAAGAGGAATCTGGGAAGAAAGATAACTATTAGAGACTATTTGGGAAGAGGAGTTAGAATACAGAAGCTGAACTGCACGGTTGAAAGCATCCGGGAGCCCAAACCTGTGCATGGTATCAAATAGGTGGTCCCAGGTGACTAGGTCGAAAGCCTTTTCAGCATCAAGAGATAGAAGGGCAAAAGGCTCTTGACTTTCCGAGGCCTCTAACCATTGCATGACAGCCAACACCTTGCGTACATTTACCGCAGAATGGCGACCCCAGATAAACCCCGTTTGGTCCTCTTTTATTAGGGAAGGCAGTAAGGGTTTGACCCGATCCGCCATAATTTTTGTGTAGAGTTTGTAATACGTATTTAATAGGGAAATAGATCTATACGAAGTAGGGGGACCCTTCCTGGTTTGTGTAGAATTTTCAGAATCGCGAAATTAAAATAAAGAGGGGGGGTGGTCCTGTTAAGAGGAGGTTGAAGAGGGCGCAGAGGGGCTTGACCAGATGGGGAGCTAAAATTTTGTAATATTCATTGGTCATGCCATCGGGCCCAGGGGCTTACCTGTTTTCAGGTTTTTAATTGCGTGCAGCACTTTCTCTTCAGAAATGGGGGCTACCAAGGACTGGAAGGAAGGAGAACACAGCGAGGGGAGTGTGATTGAGGACCAGAAAGATTGTTGTTGTTGCCTATCAACAGTGGGGGCAGAATATAATGAGGAGTAGAAGGAGTGGAGTCTTCAGAGACTTGGCTACTATTATGAACCACCGTGCCATCTGCTTTTTTCAGAGCATGGATGAGCGTTGGTGGGTGTTGGCCTTTTAAAAGATTAGAAAGCAATCTACTAGATCGATTGCCAAACTTATGGAATCTACTTTGAGACATGAATGTTAGTTTAGATTCGATTTGGGTCAAAAGTTTATCAAACAGACTTTTGCTCATAATATTGTTTTTTAGTTGCTGGGGAGGGATTTTGTGTAAATGCCTGGTAAGCGTCAGTAAGTTTCGACTGGGAATCCAGGTATAAAGCTTGGGTGTCCTTCTTATGTTTGGAAGTGTATGAGATAATAGAGCCCCTAAGTACAGGCTTAGAGGCCTACCAATACAGAAGAGGTGAGTCCTCCTCGGTTGTAGCACCACTATGTTTAAAGCCTGCCCATGTGTTAGGATCTCCTGCTCTGTGCTGCCACGTCGCCATGGCAACCGGGAGGCAAGTGTTAGCGAAGTAACCTGAGCGCAGCTGATACTCCGGTCCGGGTTTTTACTGTGCAGTGGTTACAGGCTCTGTGCACGGCAGGGAATCCGGCGCTGGTTTTGTGCTCACAGTCTGTGATGTCTGAGTGGGGCGTGGACAGCACCTGCTATATAAACCATCCTCTCAGGCTAGGCAAATGCTGCTGAATCTTTGTTTGTTAGTCAGTTCCAGAGAGTTAGCTAGTACTGTGTGACTTTGTATTTACTTGTTGCTTACTGCAAATAGGCCTTGGTATTCGGTACTTCATTCTTCCAATCCGGACCTAGCAGTAAGACTGGAGTCAGTTGTTTGACCTGCTGGGGTTCTTTTGCTATTCTGTGAACCCAGTAGGTTTGCGGCTGTACTCCCAGACCTGCTTGCTTAATCCTCCCTCACTGTTCAGGGCGTCCAGGTGTCAGTTTAGTGGCAGTAAGCTGAACCTGTGCCCTGCAAGTGGGGGTTAGGATTGTGGATACTCTCCTTGTGTCTATATTACTATCTCTGACCAAGGAGTTTATTCCCACACCCGTTGGTAACCCTTTGGGGTTTTTTCTGTTGCTCTTAGCAACATCATTTCAGGTGCTCCACATGTTAAATCACTACATTTCGCTTCATTGTCCGCTCTATTCCATCTGAGCATTCCTGACACTAGGGAGACGCCCAGTTCCTGAGCCTTTGGGCTTCTCCGTTCACTTTGTGTTTATTATTTATTCCATCACCTCCTGTGTATGTTATGTTATACTGTCTGTGACTTTGTTTGCTTCGCATCCCTCTCTGTTCATACACCGGTATACTCCTGTTAGCACTGGTGTGCGTAACATATTCAGCAGCCCTACTCCTGTTAAAATTTTGTGGGAATATGGAGCATACCCCTCAAAATACTTTCCAACAGGTGGTCGATCAGGTGCAAGTCCTGACTCAACAATTTAATGAAATGTCCATTAAAATGAACACCCCGCAGGCCGCTAGCGGAGCTCCCGCAGCAGCAGCGGCAAGTTCAGGGGTTAAGGAGCCGAAAGTAAATCTCCCGGATCGTTTTACTGGAGATCGCTCGCAGTTCTTTTGTTTCAAGGAGAGCTGTAAGCTATATTTCAGGCTTAGGCCCCAGTCTTCTGGGTCGGAGATTCAGCGGGTGGGCATAGTGATTTCCTTGCTACAAGGAGACCCACAGGTCTGGGCATATGGGTTGCAGCCTGACTGTCCGTCGCTTAAAAGTGTTGATGCTTTTTTTACGGCACTGGGCATTTTGTATGATGACTGATATAGCTAAATATTTATCTTACTTAAAACCCTTTAAGAGGTCAAAGAACACAGTACGCTATTGGCGTATGGAATACGTAAGGGTACGCACGTTGCGTAAAAATCGCTTAGCCGTAGTCGAGACGCTCAAGCGTCACGTTCGCTCACGGCCAAGAGATCACAGGCAGGCACGCTATTGGCTGCCGACTAATGTAGTGATTCGCTATTAGCGTAGCGGACGCTCGGGACCACGAGGAGATCACCAGCGGCGCAGACGCTCACAATGTTAAACCTTTATAACTATACCATAAAACAATGTGTTATGCAGTAAACCTTGGTGTAGTGATAGGGTGTAAATGTAACACAGTGTAACCTTATTAACTTAAAAGCTGTTCGAGCGTCTCCGACGCTCTGAGAATACTTAGAAATTTAAGAAATACTCAGATACCGATCTTAGGTTCTAACACCTTATATGAACGTTCTACTTGTAAAAGAATAATACAATACAAGTCATACACTACCAATATAACATAGACTAACTAACCAGATAACTACACATGAAATACAATAACAGTACAATAACACTTTAAGAGGAAAAGAGAGAGAAGAGGGGAGAAGAGAGAGAGAGAAATATGGCTCACAATAACAATAAAGACAATATGATTGCGGAGAAAACTTACGCACAAGGGGAACAATCGCATGCGCCTTTCTGAATATCCAGCTCCCGATTATCAGTGATGAGAACCGTTGAAGAGAGTAGTGCTAGATCAGATCGGCTCGTCTATATATACACCACACACAATACAATACAATGGTCCCTACAATCTCATTGTTCATTGGACACAGGAATTCGTCTTCGCATTATAACAAAAGGTCATAGGTTGATTCATACAGGTGGGCTGTGACTATTTCCAACTGCTCAGGTGGGTGGGAAACTAGGTTTCCTGCCGCATGGATAAGTGAGTGCAAATAATAGTAAAAGTACATAAACTTCTTATGTCCATAACTATTCGCACAAGCGATTAATCCGCTTCAAACCAACACCGGAATATTGCTAATTAAATACTCTTCAGATGGATACTAAATACCACTGTATAGCCCTTGTCTGACCCTTCGTATCAAACAAAGAGGGATCTCTTTGTCTATGAACATGCTACATTAACTAAACTTTCAGATTCTATCAAAGAGACCATAATTTACAAAATACATTATATGGTAAAAATATGTAACGATTGAGTCACACGCTAGGCGCACATAAACTCTACCGTAAATGCGCATACCGTGCGGGTGCACGTAACAGCGGTTATGCGTACGCACGGGAGAGCGCACGCATTCGCAGCGCGGACATGTATGAGGTGCAAATATGGCAGTGTGCATCATGATATTTATCTGACTTTGACATGACCCTGACAAGATGGCTTCAGCCGAGGCTCAGATTACGGTCCTTAAGCAAGGGCGACGGCCAGCTGAGGTTTATAGTACAGAGTTTCGGAGGTTGGCTCATGATACCCAGTGGAATGACCCAGCCCTGAGAAACCAGTACCGAAGGGGCCTTTCTGACCAGATAAAGGACCAAGTGGTACAATATCCCTCGCCTGATAGCTTAGATCAGCCCATGCAGTTATCCATCCGGGTGGATAGATGGCTGAGAGAGCGCAGGCTTGAAAGGGAGACCGCAGTTTCCTTTTTTCCCAAGGGAACCTCAGACTCTGAGGAATATTCCGAGGAGCCTATGCAGAAAGGGGCTACCCGCCTCTCCTCGCGTGAGAAGACGCGGAGGAGACAGCAGGGTTTGTGTTTGTACTGTGGGAATAAAGGTCATGTTGTAGTATCATGCCCAGAGAAGCCGGAAAACTTCAGGGCCTGAGGGTGATGGGAAATATCCTGTCAGGCTAGAAGTCAGAATTTCCAAAAAATACTTTTCTCATTCCGGTGACTTTGGAGATCCTCGGCCAAACTGTCAAGACTGAAGCCTTTGTTGACAGTGGGGCCGATGGGGTTTTCATGGACCATCAATTCGCCCTGGAACACTCTGTTCCCTCAGTACCTTTTGGCATCAGAGATTGAGATCTGTGGGTTAAATGGGGAACCATTGTCCCAGGGTAAAATTACCTCATGCACCAGCCAAATTCCTTTGTTTATTGGAGCTACACACTCTGAAAAATTGTCTTTCTATATGACTGTCTGTTCTTTTGCCCCATTGGTTTTGGGGTTACCCTGGTTAAGGGCCCATAACCCTCAATTTGACTGGGTCTCTGGGGAGATTCTTAGTTGGGGTAGTGATTGTTTCAGGAGTTGCTTGAGCCTTCCAGTCAGGCTCTCGCAGCTAAGTTTGCCAGGATGTTATGCAGATTTTGCGGATGTGTTCTCAAAAAAAGTTGCGGAGGTACTACCTCCCCATCGCCCCTATGACTGTGCCATTGATTTGTTGCCAGATGCTAAGCTTCCCAAGAGCAGGTTGTACTCCCTGTCACGTCCTGAGACTCAGGCTATGGCAGAGTACATTCAGGAGAATTTGGCTAAGGAATTTATCAGACCCTCACAGTCCCCAGTTGGGTCGGGGTTCTTCTTCGTGGGTAAAAAGGACGGTTCGTTGCGACCCTGCATCGACTTCAGGGAATTGAACCGTATCACGATTAAAAACTCGTACCCACTGCCTCTCATTTCGGTTTTGTTTGACCAGCTTCGTATTGCCACCATTTTTTCTAAGATTGACCTACGCGGTGCTTACAATCTAATCCGAATAAGAGAGGGGGATGAGTGGAAGACTGCCTTTAATACCCACTCAGGGAATTATGAATATTTGGTGATGCCTTTTGGGCTCTCTAATGCCCCGGCAGTCTCGGCCAAGGTGCTGCGACACCCAGATCCAGAGCGTCCTTTTGTGGTAGAAGTGGATGCCTCTGAGATAGGTATTGGGGCAGTGCTCTCTCAGATGGGGGTGTCTGATAATCGCCTTCATCCCTGTGCTTTTCCCGTAAATTTTTGTCTGCCGAGATGAATTATGATGTGGGTAACCGGGAATTGTTGGCTATAAAGGTTGCACTCGGGGAGTGGAGACACTGGCTTGAGGGGGCTAAGTTTGTGGTCTCAATTCTCACCGACCATAAGAATCTGGCATATTTAGAGTCAGCGAAGCGGCTCAATGCCAGGCAGGCACGATGGGCTGTGTTTTTTGCTCGCTTAAATTTTTTGATAACATATCGCCCTGGGTCAAAAAACATCAAGGCTGATGCGCTCTCGCAGAGTTTTGCTCCAGTCCAAGAGACCACCGAGGAGCCATTGCCCATTGTGTCCCCATCATGTATTAAAGTGGGTAATACCACCCAGGACCTCTTGTCATTAGTCCTTAGAGCACAAGAGCAGGCTCCTCCAGACCTTCCGTAGGTCTCTTGTTTGTGCCTCCTAGGTTAAGACAGCGAGTGTTCCTGGAATTCCATGCCAAGAAGTCGGCAGGGCATCCGAGTATTGTCAGAACTCGGGAGTTGCTGTCTAGGGCGGTGTGGTGGCCCTCAGTGGCTAGGGATGTGGATCATTGGGTTCGGGCATGTGACGTTTGTGCCCGAAATAAAACTCCTAGAGGGGTTCCTGTCAGCCCATTACATCCACTCTCTATTCCATCTAAGCCATGGACCCACATTTCCATGGATTTTGTGGTGGACTTGCCCAAATCCTCGGGGATGACAGCCATTTGGGTTGTCGTTGACAGGTTTTCGAAGATGGCGCATTTCGTTCCACTGGTTGGGTTGCCATCGGCCAGACGCCTGTCTGAGTTATTTATGCAGCATGTTGTGCGCCTCCACGGGTTGCCACTTGATGTGGTCTCTGACCGTGGATCCCAGTTTGTGGCCAAATTCTGGAGGGCATTTTGTTCTGATCTCCAGATTTCTGTGAGCTTGTCGTCAGGCTACCATCCACAGCCTAATGGGCAGACTGAGAGGATGAACCAGTCCTTGGAGCAGTTCCTCAGGTGTTATGTCTCCAAGTGTCATACTGACTGGGTTACTCATCTGTCCATGGCGGAGTTTGCCTATAACAACGCGGCTCACTCTGCTACAGGGATCTCTCCCTTCCTTTGTGTGTATGGGCATCATCCTAAGGCCAATTCTTTTGACCCCCTGGATTCCACGCCTGGTGGTTCCTCTGTGGTTTCGGCCCTTAGGGGTATTTGGAGGAAAGTGAAGAAAGCCCTTGTGTCTGTGTCATTAGTGACCAAAAGGGTTTTTGATAAGCGGAGAAGACCCTGCAGCTTCAAATTAGAAGACTTCGTCTGGTTGTCCACCAAGAATTTGAAGTTGAGACAGCCATCTCATAAGTTAGGCCCCCGGTTCATCGGCCCTTATAAGATCACCAGGGTTATCAATCCGGTGGCATTTCAGTTAGATCTGCCCCGTTCATTGGGTATCAATAAAACATTTCATTGTTCCCTTTTAAAACAGGCGGTTAGTAATCCTTCTTCCAGTGGAAGACCTTCTCCTCTTCTGATACGGGGTCAGAGGGAGTTTGTGGTTGAAAGGGTTCTGGACTCCAAGATGGTTCGGGGTCGGCTGTCATTTTTGGTGCACTGGAAGGGGTATGGCCCGGAGGAGCGGTCGTGGGTGCGCAGTTGTGATCTTCATGCCCCCAGACTGATACGCTCTTTCTTCTCGCAGTTCCCCGATAAACCCGGTGGTAGGGGTTCTTTGACCCCTCGTCAGAGGGGGGGTACTGTTAGGATCTCCTGTTCTGTGCTGCCACGTCGCCATGGCAACCGGGAGGCAAGTGTTAGCGAAGTAACCTGAGCGCAGCTTATACTCCGGTCCGGGTTTTTACTGTGCAGTGGTTACAGGCTCTGCACGGCAGGGAATCCGGCGCTGGTTTTGTGCTCACAGTCTGTGAGGTCTGAGTGGGGCGTGGACAGCACCTGCTATATGAAACCATCCTCCCAGGCTAGGCAAATGCTGCTGAATCTTTGTTTGTTAGTCAGTTCCAGAGAGTTAGCTAGTACTGTGTGACTTTGTATTTACTTGTTGCTTACTGCAAATAGGCCTTGGGATTCGGTACTTCATTCTGCCAATCCGGACCTAGCAGTAAGACTGGAGTCAGTTGTTTGACCTGCTGGGGTTCTTTTGCTATTCTGTGAACCCAGCAGGTTTGCTGCTGTACTCTCCTCCCTCACTGTGCAGGGTGTCCAGGTGTCAGTTTAGTGGCAGTAAGCTGAACCTGTGCCCTGCAAGTGGGGGTTAGGATTGTGGATACTCTCCTTGTGTCTATATTACTTTCTCTGACCAAGGAGTTTATTCCCACACCCGTTGGTAACCCTTTGGGGTTTTTTCTGTTGCTCTTAGCAATATCATTTCCGGTGCTCCACATGTTAAATCACTACATCTCGCTTCATTGTCCGCTCTATTCCATCTGAGCATTCCTGACACTAGGGAGACACCCAGCTCCTGAGCCTTTGGGCTTCTCCGTTCACTTTGTGTTTATTAGTTATTCCATCACCTCCTGTGTATGTTATGTTATACTGTCTGTGAGTTAGTTTGCTTCGCATCCCTCTCTGTTCATACACCGGTATACTCAAGTTAGCACTGGTGTGCGTAACACCATGAAGCCTCCAGCATATTACGGGATTGGATGGAGTTAGCAAGGTGGGACGGGAAACGCCCCTGTCAGGAAAGGTAGTGAGAGTCAACCAGCAGACCGCATGGTCAGATAGAGATACAGGTTCAATTCTGGAATCCTGAACCCTATTAAACATGGAGGTAGATATAAATAGGCAATCCTTGACAGTGTGCCATGAGATGCCGAGAGACCGGTGTAATCATCGTCCACTGGATGACAAGCCCTCCAAACATCCTCAAGACGCAGCTGTGACATCAGATAAGGTAGACCATGTTTAGGGATTGGGCGTCTAGATCTGGAATTAGTGTTTCTATCAAGTGCATTGGAGACAGTAGAATGAAAATCACCTGTGAGTACTAGCTACTTGTGGGAGTGTGGGTGTCATTTAGCGGCAATAGATATAAAGAAGGATTAGGGGCGTATACATTACATAGAAGGAAGCGAGTGTTTTCAAGAGTGGCATCCACAATGAGAAATCTACCATTGGGGTCTGATTGGGAGGAGTGAAGTTCAACATGGACAGTGCGTTTAACTAAGATAATTACCCCACGAGCTTTAGCAGTGAATGGGGCTGACGCCAACACCCTCCAGCCTAAGGCATTGAGTTTTAATATCTCTGGTGGGAGGAGATGGGATTCTTGGAGGAAAGCTACATCTATTTGCAGCTTGGACATGTAGAGCAGAGTTGTCTTCCGCTTCACAGGGGAATGGAATCCGCCAACATTATATGTGCAGAATTTTACACTAGCCATTCAAAAACAGAGAAGGACATGACTCACGGCAGTGCCAGATTAAGGTCCTCATGGGCCTGGAGCTATAATTTATGAATGGCCTATTGTGCGCCGCTGCAGGGGGTGTGACCAGCGTGGTGGGGGTGTGACTACCGATATGGGGGTGTGGTGTGGCTAGCACCATGGAGGGCATAGCTACCCACCTACCTAACTATGGTTTCTTTTTATACTGCGAGCTAACGTACCGGTATATACGGTATTTGGATTGTGGGAGGAAATATAGTATGGGGAGAATATACAAACTCCACGCAGTTAGGGACATGGTGGGAATCAAACCCATGACTTTAGTGCTGTAAGGCAGTAAAGCTAACCATCACACCGTCCGTAGACCTGTTAGTGATGGCAGTCCAATCCACATGGAAATTTTTCCCCCAGAACATTTACAAAATACTATCCTAAGACTAAACTCATTAATGAGCATGTACTGCTTTGGTTTTTTCTAATATGCATTTTCAGTTTCTTTTAACATGCCACTACCATGTAGAAAAAAAAATACGCATTAACAAATATGGTAAAAACCAGGATACAAAAAACAAAACAAAAACAGACAGAATATAATTTGAAGTTTCCAATTAGCTTCATTAGTCACACCCGCTCCCCGCACTCACTACACTACCCCTAACCCTGCACCCGCTTCCCGTACACACTACACTACCCCTAACCCTGCACCTGCTCCCCGTACACACTATACTACCCCTAACCCTGCACCCGCTCCCCATACACACTATACTAACCCTGCACCCGCTCCCTGTACACACTACACTACCCCTAATCCTGCACCCGCTCCCCGCACACACTACACTACCCCTAACCCTGCACCCGCTCCCCGTACACACTATACTACCCGTAACCCTGCACCCGCTCCTTGTACACACTACACTACCCCTAATCCTGCACCCGCTCCCCGCACACACTACACTACCCCTAACCCTGCACCCGCTCCCCGTACACACTATACTACCCGTAACCCTGCACCCGCTCCTTGTACACACTACACTACCCCTAATCCGGCACCCGCTCCCCGCACACACTACACTACCCCTAACCCTGCACCTGCTCCCCGTACACACTATACTACCCCTAACCCTGCACCCGCTCCCCATACACACTATACTAACCCTGCACCCGCTCCCTGTACACACTACACTACCCCTAATCCTGCACCCGCTCCCCGCACACACTACACTACCCCTAACCCTGCACCCGCTCCCCGTACACACTATACTACCCGTAACCCTGCACCCGCTCCCCGTACACACTATACTACCCCTAATCCTGCACCCGCTCCCTGTACACACTACACTACCCCTAACCCTGCACCCGCTCCCTGTACACACTATACTACCCCTAATCCTGCACCCGCTCCCTGTACACACTATACTACCCGTAACCCTGCACCCGCTCCTTGTACACACTACACTACCCCTAATCCTGCACCCGCTCCCAGCACACACTACACTACCCCTAACCCTGCACCCGCTCCCCGTACACACTATACTACCCCTAACCCTGCACCCGCTCCCTGTACACACTATACTACCCCTAACCCTGCACCCGCTCCCTGTACACACTATACTACCCCTAACCCTGCACCTGCTCCCTGTACACACTACCCCTAATCCTGCACCTGCTCCCCGTACACACTACACTACCCCTAATCCTGCACCCGCTCCCTGTACACACTACACTACCCCTAATCCTGCACCCACTCTCTGTACACACTACACTACCCCTAATCCTGCACCCACTCCCCGCACACACTACACTACCCCTAAGCCTGCACCCGCTCCCCGTACACACTATACTACCCCTAACCCTGCACCCGCTCCCTGTACACACTACACTACCCCTAATCCTGTACCCGCTCCCCGCACACACTACACTACCCCTAGCCCTGCACCCGCTCCCCGTACACACTACACTACCCCTAACCCTGCACCTGCTCCCAGTACACACTATACTACCCCTAACCCTGCACCCGCTCCCCGCACACACTACACTACCCCTAGCCCTGCACCCGCTCCCCGTACACACTACACTACCCCTAACCCTGCACCTGCTCCCAGTACACACTATACTACCCCTAACCCTGCACCCGCTCCCTGTACACCCTACACTACCCCTAATCCTGCACCCACTCCCCGAACACACTATACTACCCCTAACGCTGCACCCGCTCCCTGTACACACTACACTACCCCTAACCCTGCACCCGCTCCCTGTACACACTACACTACCCCTAATCCTGCACCCGCTCCCCGCACACACTACACTACCCCTAACCCTGCACCCGCTCCCTGTACACACTACACTACCCCTAATCCTGCACCTGCTCCCCGCACACACTACACTACCCCTAATCCTGCACCCGCTCCCCGCACACACTACACTACCCCTAACCCTGCACCCGCTCCCCGTACACACTATACTACCCCTAACCCTGCACCCGCTCCCTGTACACACTACACTACCCCTAATCCTGCACCTGCTTCCTGTACACACTATACTACCCCTAACCCTGCACCCGCTCCCTGTACACATTACACTACCCCTAATCCTGCACCCACTCCCCGAACACACTATACTACCCCTAACGGTGCACCCGCTCCCTGTACACACTACACTAACCCTGCACCCGCTCCCTGTACACACTACACTACCCCTAATCCTGCACTCGCTCCCCGCACACACTACACTACCCCTAACCCTGCACCCGCTCCCTGTACACACTACACTACCCCTAATCCTGCACCTGCTCCCCGTACACACTATACTACCCCTAACCCTGCACCCGCACACACTACACTACCCCTAATCCTGCACCCGCTCCCCGTACACACTATACTACCCCTAACCCTGCATCCGCTCCCCGTACACACTACACTACCCCTAACCCTGCATCCCCGTACACACTACACTACCCCTAATCCTGCACCCACTCCCCGTACACACTATACTACCCCTAACCCGGCACCCGCTCCCCGTACACACTACACTAACCCTGCACCCGCTCCCCGTACACACTACACTACCCCTAACCCTGCACCCGCTCCCCGTACACACTATACTACCCCTAACCCTGCACCCACTCCCCGTACACACTACCCCTAACCCTGCACTCGCTCCCCGTACACACTACACTACCCCTAATCCTGCACCCGCTCCCCGCACACACTACACTACCCCTAACCCTGCACCTGCTCCCCGTACACACGACACTACCCCCAATCCTGCATCCGCTCCCCGTACACACTATACTACCCCTAACCCTGCACCCGCTCCCCGTACACACTATACTACCCCTAACCCTGCACCCGCTCCCTGTACACACTACACTACCCCTAACCCTGCACCCGCTCCCCGTACACACTATACTACCCCTAACCCTGCACCCGCTCCCTGTACACACTATACTTCCCCTAACCCTGCACCCGCTCCCCGTACACACTATACTACCCCTAACCCTGCACCCGCTCACACTACACTACCCCTAATCCTGCACCTGCTCCCCGTACACACTATACTACCCCTAACCCTGCACCCGCTCCCTGTACACACTATACTACCCCTAACCCTGCACCCGCTCCCTGTACACACTACACTACCCCTAATCCTGCACCAGCTCCCCGTACACACTACCCCTAACTCTGCACCCGCTCCCCGTACACACTACACTACCCCTAACCCTGCACCCGCTCCCCGTACACACTACACTACCCCTAATCCTGCACCTGCTCCCCACACACACTACCCCTAACCCTGCTGGGGGCATATTAATGAGCAATGGGGACATGGTCACCTATGTAATCTGTAAAGGGTGGTTCAGGGTGACAAGGCCGCTAGCAGGATGGTGGCTGTGTCACTAATATACTGAGCACAGTCAGTACCTCACTCCTCCTGCCGCCGCCCCCCGCCACTTGCTGTACAGTGCACAGAGCCATAGCAAACAGTCCCCTCGTGTAATATGGCCACCTATGCACAGCAGCGTACAGCCGTATCCCAGATTACGTATCTTTTAATTGTGTCCTACACGGCTTCTGTAACCCTGTAGGACACACAGTAAGAGAGCCCACATGGCTGCCGCCGCGCACACTGGACCACCTGTGCCCTTTTGCAATGGAGTAGGTTGCGTCCCGTGGCGATAGCACATCCCAGGGGGCTCCTGGCACTCTGCCCCCCTGGCCAGCCCGCCACTGGACTGGACTGAGGGTTCTAGGTGGGAGGGTACTGGGATGGGTGCAGTGGGCTGTTTGGGGAGGGAAGGCAGGGAGACACTGGGATGGGGATCAGTAATGGTGGAGACACTGAGCTGGAGAAGGGGCAGACACTGGATGGGTACACTGACCTGCTGCACCTGCGCATTCACGTACACAACAGCCTCTTAAGCAGCTCTTCCTGCATCATCTGCCATACAGTGTGGGACCGATACAGTGGGGGACCGGTACAGTGCGGGTGGGATACAGTGTGGGACGGATACAGTGCGGGAGGGATACAGTGCAGGTGGGATACAATGTGGGATGGATACAGTGTGGGATGGATACAGTGCGGGTGGGATACAGTGTGGGATGGATACAGTGCGGGGGGGGATACAGTGCGGGTGGGATACAATGTGGGATGGATACAGTGTGGGATGGATACAGTGCGGGTGGGATACAGTGTGGGATGGATACAGTGCGGGGGGGGATACAGTGCGGGTGGGATACAATGTGGGATGGATACAGTGTGGGATGGATACAGTGCGGGTGGGATACAGTGTGGGATGGATACAGTGCGGGGGGGATACAGTGCGGGTGGGATACAATGTGGGATGGATACAGTGTGGGATGGATACAGTGCAGGTGGGATACAGTGCGGGTGGGATACAGTGCGGGTGGGACACAGTGTGGGTGGGATACAGTGTGGGTGGGACACAGTGTGGGTGGGATACAGTGTGGGACGGATACAGTGCGATAGGGATACAGTGCAGGTGGGATACAATGTGGGATGGATACAGTGTGGGATGGATACAGTGCGGGTGGGATGGATACAGTGTGGGATGGATACATTGCGGGGGGGGATACAGTGCGGGTGGGATACAATGTGGGATGGATACAGTGTGGGATGGATACAGTGTGGGTGGGATACAGTGTGGGATGGATACAGTGCGGGGGGGGATACAGTGCGGGTGGGATACAATGTGGGATGGATACAGTGTGGGATACAGTGTGGGATGGATACAGTGCGGGGGGGGGATACAGTGCGGGTGGGATACAGTATGGGATGGATACAGTGCGGGTGGGATACAGTGCGGGTGGGATACAGTGCGGGTAGGACACAGTGTGGGTGGGATACAGTGTGGGTGGGACACAGTGTGGGTGGGACACAGTGTGGGTGGGATACAATGCGGGTCAGATACAGATGGTGTGTGGGACAAAGGGAAGCAAGCTCTTCCCCGACGCACACCTGATTTAAATTGTAGAGCGTTATGCTGTGCGTTGGTGGGCAGAGAGGGGAGGACGTTGGTCTCAGGCAGCGATTGGATAAGATCGCTGCCAGCGGTGAGAGACTGACTGCACAGCACGTCCTGCAGGGCCCACTCATTTTTAAAAACAGGGTCAAATACTGCCTATCTCTGATATCACATACTTGTCTTCTTTTCTAATCTCTCACAGTATCTTTCTTTACTTTTCTAACATAACTTTATCACCTACCTGTCTATCTCAGGTGCATTACTGTTCCTCAGCTGCACTCATTCCTTACATTCCCCCCCTCACTCTCCCTCCCATGTTACTTCTCTCTCTCTTACCTTCTCCTGCCTCTGCTCAGTATAGTGTGTGACATGGATGGATGGCTGGCAGCAGTGTCGAGTCCTGGCCCCGCCCCCTACACGATGTCATGTAGTGGGCGGGGCTTGCAATATCAGGAAGTGCTACACACAGCTCACTGAGCCCAGCCGCCGAGCAACAGACAGCACAGGCTGCAGTATCAGGGATACTGGC
Source organism: Pseudophryne corroboree (assembly GCF_028390025.1). NCBI lineage: Eukaryota > Metazoa > Chordata > Amphibia > Anura > Myobatrachidae > Pseudophryne > Pseudophryne corroboree. Next base: position 14,581,324 of record NC_086446.1, read on the forward strand.
TGCTCGGGGTGCTGCTGTTACCATACGCTGCCTGATCGGAGTTGAGCTCCGATCACGGCAGCCGGACCAGTGGAGGGGTAAGTGCAGGCCTCTGTGGGGACAACGCGATGCAGCCAGTGTTTTTTTTACTGTTAACACTGGCTGCATTGCAGGAGATCCTGTGGGCCTATTTTCAGTGGGGGGCCTGGAGCTGCAGCTCCATCCGCCCCATTGTTAATCCGGCCCTGGGTCTGAGTACCTTCTTTACTCGGGATGCATGGATCCAGGTGGGCCCGTCTTCAGTAAGGACAGCCGTCCTGGTCACTGCCACGACTTCAGTTTCTGGACCATAGGTGAAATCCCCTGGACCTTTATTCCTCGGGAGCACTTTCACAACGACTTTGTCTCCGACTTGAAAAGGATGTGTTGATTCCTGTGGGTTAGAAGGATTTTTACAAACAACCTTGTGTTCAATTTCATCTAGTTTCGTTATAAGGGACCTAACATATTCTTCCTTTATAAGTTCTAAATCACCTTCCTGTACTATTAATGGTTTCTTAGCCCAAGGTGTGGGAAAGGCCTACCCATAAGTATTTCAAAGGGTGAATAACCTAGGGTCTTTTGTGGGGTCATTCTGATTTCTGCTAAGATAATGGGAAGGACCTGTTTCCATTTGTGGAAGGTACCTCCTGTGGCCTTCCTAAGTTTGTCCTACCCCATGGTAGTGAGCAATGAACAAAGGGGCACTTGTTTGGGGTATACAAGGTTTCCCCTCTTTGCAGATTAATCCTGATTTGGGATTTTTCTGCAATACAGGATATATCCAGTCATCCAAATCCTTGTTGGAGGCTGTGGCCTGTAGTTCCGTGATAAGATATTGATCATTAATGGCAGGGGGGGTCATGACAGTCATATGGGACTGGGCAATGGGTTGTAGAGCTGCTTCTTTGGCAGTTCTGTCAGCAAGGGCATTTCCTTCTGATATGTCGTCCTTGCCACCAGTATGGGCCCTACAGTGCAAAATTGCAATGTCAGAGGGCAGTGTGATGGCATGGAGGAGGTTTGTGATAAGTTGTGCATGGGAAATGCCTTTTCCATCGGCTCCTACAAAGCCTCTTCTTGCCCAAATAACTTCATGGTCGTGGACAACGCCATGGGCATATTTGGAGTCTGTGTAAATTGTAACAGGTTTGTTTTGGTACATTTGGCAGGCTCTGATAAGGGCTATGAGCTCTGCAGCCTGTGCCGATTGGTAAGGTATGGGCTTTGCTTCAAGAATGTCATTGGGCAGGCGCACAACGGCATAACCTGCTTGGTATGTGGAGTCATTTGGTCTGCTACAGGAGCCATCAACAAAGACATTGTCTGAACCGGGTATTGGCACAAGGGACATGTCTAATCTCGGGGAGGTCTCTGATTCTATTGATGCTGAGCAGTCATGGTCGTCACGTATGTCATCTTGGGGACCCTTTAGTCCTAGGAGTGCATTAAGAATGGGTGCTGGGCCTGATGACGTGTTTGCATATTTGATGATGAGGGATGGGTTGCTTTGCAATAGGACCTCATACCCACTAAGGCGTTGGGCCGACATATGCTGTGTATGCAAGCCGTTAAGTATTGCTACGACATCATGTATTGTGTGTAGAATTGTTGTGTGACCTAAGGTGAGTGTAGTTGCCATCTCAGCCACCATTGCACAAGCTGCCAGTGCTCTGAGGCAGGCAGGCATACCTTGGACCGACACAGGAATGCCACAGGGTGCAGTTTGCCTCCATGTGAGTTAGTACCCCCACCATGGTTTTACAGTTGTCCCTTGCATATAAATGAAACGGCAGTACAGTTTGGGAGGCTCTGTGCCGGACTTTTTACCAACATACATTTTAGACTTTCATATGCAGTTAACATTTCTTGTGACCATTGAATCTGTTTAGGTTTGTTATTGAGAGTGGCTTGTCTCAAGATATTGTCATAGTAGGAACAATCAGATATCCACTGTCTGCAGTAATTAATCATGCCCAGAAAGGATAGCATTTCCTTCTGAGTAGTTGGGGTGACCAGGCCCAATACAGACTGAATGCGTTGTGGACTGATTTTCCTTTCTCCCTCTGTGAGTACAAAACCCAAATAATCGACATGCTTTTTACACCATTGCATTTTAGTTTTTAGACACCTTGTGTCCACATTCACAGAGCCAGTTTAACAGTTTGACTACAGAGAAGCAGATCATCTGCATACTGTAGCAGGACAGAACCATAGGGGGGGTGCCAGGGAGCCAATGTGGCTTGGAGTACAATGCTATACACAACAGGTGAATAAACATACCTGTGGTAATCTGCACCATGTTAACTGCTTGCCCTCAACAGAAAAAGCAAAAAGTAACTGTGTTTGGGGGTCCACTGGTATGCTGAAAAATGCATTTTTTAAATTAATCACTGAAAAAAATGCAGCATCTACAGGGATGGCTGAGAGGAGTGAGTTTACATCAGGTACAATTGGTGCAATGGGAACAATTAGCTGATTAATTGCTCTAAGATCTTGCACAAACCTTATAGTCCCATCTACTTTTGCTACAGGGTTAACTGGTGTGCAGTATGGGGATACTACATGTCTAAGAATGCCTTGCTCTAAAAATTGCTGTACCATAGGTCTAAGACCTTCTATTTTTTTCTTTTAAACAATGGATATTGTTTCTGGTAAAGGGGTGTACATCAGGTTTCAGTGTGGCCTTGTAGGGGGTACAAGATATTAGGCCAGTGTCATAGGGCCCCTCTGGAACCTATTGTCTTGGGGTGGGCGGAAAGACCTATTTGGCTTTCCCGGGGGGTTCTGGTAGTTATGTGAGGGTATAGTACTGACAGATTTCCTCATTTCAAAACAACCTGCTGCTTCTTTCTCATATAAATGTTTTTCAAAATCTTTAAAATTATCAGAGGTCCAACTGGAAACACTCTGTTTTACAGTTAATGACACTGTTGGCAACAAGTTGTTTATAAATGTAGAAATGAGTAAGTTGTCGGTATTAACTAGGGTGAGACCTGCCTCCTCTGACCAACACTTTTAAATCTCTTCCAGAATTCAGTCACATTCTCACTAGGTTTCTGTTTACAAGCTAGTGCTGCTGGGAGAGACGAGCAGCACATTCCTTGCAGGTCTCTCCCGGGAGGGGAGGGGGGTATTCAGTCTCTTTACTCTGATCTGATCCCATATTACCAATAAGTAACTAACGTGTCTAAACTGAATTAATAACAATCTTTATCATAAAAAAAACATAGATTGTTCCAAACACAGTGTCATATAGTGCGTGTACACTTACCACCCACGCAATATATTTCTAAAAGAATTCACAAATAACAGGGAAGGGGAGCAATAGTCTATGTATGCATTCAGCTGATCTGATCATAAATCATTGGTAACATGTGGGATTACACATTCCCTACACAAACTACCAGAGACAGAACAGAGAAGATAAGGAATAACAGCACAACTTGTGATACCAAATGTACGTACACTTACCACCCGTACAATTAATATCTCTGCAATCGTGGACAATGTTATTTGTTACAAATCAACTTTCAAATGTACTTAAAATCACTGTAAACAACAATGTCCTCTGAGACTCAGCGCCCGTGCACTTACCACCCGTTCACTGAGTGTCCTTAATAGAAAATAATTACAATATGAGTACTTATAAGACAAACATACAAACATTTAGGTGATCAAATCGAGGAGGCGTTGTTATTTGGACTTCTGGTCCATCTATGGTATCCCGGATACCTGTGCCTTTTAAAGATTTCGTGGACCCCTGGTCCTCTTTATTGGTATCCCTGATACCTCTGCCTTTAAAGATTGGTATCCCTAATACCTTTACGTGGCGCCCGGCGCCTTTAAGAAAACAAGTTTATTTTCTGCCAAGTCCCGGACTTGGATTGTATTTTTGGTCACGTGTTCCCGGAACACGGAATGAGTTCAGATCTAGTAGTAATCGCAATCCCTGAACGGAAAAGACAGACAATAAAATTCTCTATCTTACCGGGCAGGGGACGATCGCCTAGATTCCGGACTTTGAGCCCCCAGCTGAAAGGGATTTTAACCCTTTTGTGTGCCCCCTCGATGTAATCACCTCTTTGGTACCAGTGAGAGCAGCTCCTAACCCCATACATAAAACACACAGTTGAGGGTTAAGAATCACTCTGCTTTATTATAAGGTTAACAAAGGTTTATAAAGACAACGTACATGGGTGTAACTGACATGTGTTACACTCTTATTGGCTCGTTAGTAGTTACTAGGCAGAATACAGAAATAGTGCATCAGGTGGATTTCCATATATGGGTTTTCTGCAAGGTCTCAAACCTCTGGGAAAGTTGGTAACAGAAGTAGAAATAACAGGTTTGGTCTGGAATGTAACTCTCCTTGAGAAGGAGACACAGACAAGCCTTGTATTGTATGAACAGATAAGGGTACCCTGTACAGAGTGGTACGTGTCTATCCAAGCACATAACAGTTCATATAGCATATTTAACCCTTCAACGTGTCTGGGTGATGACTGGAGAAGTGACTGCTGGGAATGGAGCATTATACAGTAACACCAGGGTTCGTGTCTGGGTGATGACTGGAGAGGTGACTGCTGGGAATGGGACATTATACTGTAACACCAGGGGTTGTGTCTGGGTAATGACTGTATCACTGTGTGTGTTGGGTGTCTATAAGGTGTCAGGATGTCACTGTATATGTCTCCATGCAGGAGGAGGAGTATATAGAGGAACACAGGGGTCTGTACAAGGACGTGATGATGGAGAATCACCGGCCCCTCACATCACTGAGTAAGAGGAGACTGTCGTGTATTGTACAGGGGAGAGCAGGTATGGGGGCCCCTATATACACACATCACCTGATAATCACATATATACACTGTACTTAGTCACTGTGTGTCTCCTACAGATGGACCCAGTAACAGAGATACCCCAGAGAGATGTCCCCATCCTCTGTATTCCCAGGATTGTACAGAGGAGAATCACAGGATCCCACAGGAGGATCAGGTAGGTGGGAGGAATACATATGATTTACATGCGGCCGGGACACCGGACGCCAGTATACCGACAGCAGCATCCTGGCCACTAATATGCCAGCAGCGAGGAGAGTGCTAGAAAGCCTCATGCGGGCTCGGTAGCTAGCTACGCTCGCCACAAGTTATATCCCTTTATGGGTGTTTGGACTGTCAGTATATGTAGCTATAGTAGAGTAGCTGTGTCTTATGCACTGATATTATACTGTCATTATAGTGTTTTGATTTTATTTTAGGTAGAACGTCTGTCTGATATTAAAACAGAAGATATAGAGGGAGAAGAAGAGACGTATGTGACAGATATAACGACAGAAGATATAGAGGGAGAAGAGACGTATGTGACTGATATGAAGGCAGAAGATACAGAGGGAGAAGAAGAGACGTATGTGACTGATATGAAGGCAGAAGATATAGAGGGAGAAGAAGAGACGTATGTGACTGATATGAAGGCAGAAGATATAGAGGAAGAAGAAGAGACGTATGTGACTGATATGAAGGCAGAAGATATAGAGGGAGAAGAGACGTATGTGACTGATATGAAGGCAGAAGATACAGAGGGAGAAGAAGAGACGTATGTGACTGATATGAAGGCAGAAGATATAGAGGGAGAAGAAGAGACGTATGTGACTGATATGAAGGCAGAAGATATAGAGGGAGAAGAAGAGACGTGTGTGACTGATATGAAGGCAGAAGATATAGAGGGAGAAGAAGAGACGTATGTGACTGATATGAAGGCAGAAGATACAGAGGGAGAAGAAGAGACGTATGTGACTGATATGAAGGCAGAAGATACAGAGGGAGAAGAAGAGACGTATGTGACTGATATGAAGGCAGAAGATATAGAGGGAGAAGAAGAGACGTATGTGACTGATATGAAGGCAGTAGATATAGAGGGAGAAGAAGAGACGTATATGAGGGGTGATCAGCAGTGTAAGGAGGATGAAATCCCTACAGATATCAGCAAAGGTGAGTAATAATCACTTTTCTCTGACGTCCTAGTGGATGCTGGGAACTCCGTAAGGACCATGGGGAATAGTGGCTCCGCAGGAGACTGGGCACAAAAGTAAAGCTTTAGGACAGCCTCGGAGTCCGGTCCCAGAGCCACGCCGCCGGCCCCCTTACAGAGCCAGAAGCAAGAAGAGGTCCGGAAAATCGGCGGCAGAAGACATCAGTCTTCACCAAGGTAGCGCACAGCACTGCAGCTGTGCGCCATTGCTCCTCATACACACCTCACACTCCGGTCACTGAGGGTGCAGGGCGCTGGGGGGCGCCCTGAGCAGCAATAAAAACACCTTGGCTGGCAAAAATACATCACATATAACCCCCAGGGCTATATGGATGTATATTAACCCCTGCCAGAATTCATCAAAAAGCGGGAGAAAAGTCAGCCGAGAAGGGGGCGGAGCCTATCTCCTCAGCACACTGGCGCCATTTTCCCTCATAGCTCCGCTGGAAGGACGTCTCCCTGACTCTCCCCTGCAGTCCTGCACTACAGAAAAGGGTAAAACAAGAGAGGGGGGCACTAATTAGGCGCAGTATTAATAAAATAGCAGCTATAAAGGGAAAAACACTTCTGTAAGGTTATCCCTGTATATATATAGCGCTCTGGTGTGTGCTGGCATACTCTCCCTCTGTCTCCCCAAAGGGCTAGTGGGGTCCTGTCCTCTATCAGAGCATTCCCTGTGTGTGTGCTGTGTGTCGGTACGATTGTGTCGACATGTATGAGGAGGAAAATGATGTGGAGGCGGAACAAATGCCTATAATGCAGATGTCACCCCCTAGGGAGTCGACACCTGAGTGGCTGAGTTTATGGAAGGAATTACGTGACAATGTCAGCTCTTTACAAAAGACGGTTGATGACATGAGACAGCCGGCAAATCAGCCTATGCCTGTCCAGGCGTCTCAAAAGCCATCAGGGGATCTAAAACGCCCATTACCTCAGATGGCAGACACAGACGCCGACACGGATACTGACTCCAGTGTCGACGAGGAAGAGACGAATGTGACTTCCAGTAGGGCCACACGTTACATGATTGAGGCTATGAAAAATGTTTGATATATTTCTGATAATACCAGTACCACTAAAAAGGGTATTATGTTTGGTGAGAAAAAACTGCCTGTAGTTTTTCCTGCATCTGAGGAATTAAATGAAGTGTGTGATGAGGCGTGGGTTTCCCCCGATGAAAAAACTGTTAATTCCTAAAAAGTTATTAGCATCATACCCCTTCCCGCCAGAGGATAGGGCACGTTGGGAAATACCCCCTAGGGTGGATAAAGCGCTCACACGCTTGTCTAAACAGGTGGCACTACCGTCCCTGGATACGGCCGCCCTTAAGGAACCTGCTGACAGAAAGCAGGAAAATATCCTAAAATGTATATACACTCACACGGGTGTGATACTGTGACCAGCAATCGCCTCAGCCTGGATGTGCAGTGCTGGGGTGGCTTGGTCTGATTCCCTGACTGAAAATATTGATACCCTAGATAGGGACAGTATATTACTGACTATAGAGCATTTGAAAGATGCATTTCTATATGTATGCGTGATGCACAGAGGGATATTTGCCGACTGGCATCAAGAGTAAGTGCGCTGTCCATTTCTGCCAGAAGAGGGTTATAGACAAGACAGTGGTCAGGTGATGCTGATTCCAAAAGGCATATGGAAGTATTGCCTTATAAAGGGGAGGAGTTATTTGGGGTAGGTCTAACAGACCTGGTGGCAACGGCTGGGAAATCCACATTTTTACCCCAGGTAGCCTCTCAACATAAGAAGACGCCGTATTATCAGGCGCAGTCCTTTCGGCCCCATAAGGGCAAGCGGGCAAAAGGCTCCTCATTTCTGCCCCGTGGCAGAGGAAGAGGAAAAAGGCTGCAGCAAACAGACAGTTCCCAGGAACAGAAGCCCTCTCCCGTTTCTGCCAAGTCCTCAGCATGACGCTGGGGCTTTACAAGCGGACTCAGGCACGGTGGGGGCCCGTCTAAAAAATTTCAGCGTGCAGTGGGCTCACTCACAGATGGACCCCTGGATCCTTCAGGTGGTATCTGAGGGGTACAAATTGGAATTCGAGACGTCTCCCCCTCGCCGTTTCCTAAAGTCTGCTTTACCGACGTCTCCCTCCGACAGGGAGGCGGTATTGGAAGCCATTCACAAGCTGTATTCCCAGCAGGTGATAATCAAGGTACCCCTCCTACAACAGGGAAAGGGGTATTATTCCACGCTGTTTGTGGTACCGAAGCCGGACGGCTCGGTGAGACCTATTTTAAATCTGAAATCCTTGAACACTTACATACAGAGGTTCAAATTCAAGATGGAGTCACTCAGAGCGGTGATTGCGAACCTGGAAGAAGGGGATTATATGGTGTCTCTGGACATCAAGGATGCTTACCTCCATGTCCCAATTTACTCTTCTCACCAAGGGTACCTCAGGTTTGTGGTACAGAACTGTCACTATCAGTTTCAGACGCTGCCGTTTGGTTTGTCCACGGCACCCCGGGTCTTTACCAAAGTAATGGCCGAAATGATGATACTCCTTCGAAGGAAGGGAGTTTTAGTTATCCCTTACTTGGACGATCTCCTGATAAGGGCGAGATCCAGGGAACAGTTGGTAGTCGGGGTAGCACTATCTCAGCTGATCCCGACGACACGTCTTCTATTCCTAGGGATGATCCTGGACACAGTCCAGAAAAAGGTGTTTCTCCCGGAGGAGAAAGCCAGGGAGTTATCCGAACTAGTCAGAAACCTCCTAAAACCAGGCCAAGTATCAGTGCACAAGGGTCCTGGGAAAAATGGTGGCTTCTTACGAAGCAATTCCATTCGGCAGATTCCACGCAAGAACTTTCCAGTGGGACCTGCTGGACAAATGGTCCGGATCGCATCTTCAGATGCATCAGCGGATAACCCTGTCACCAAAGACAAGGGTGTCTCTCCTGTGGTGGTTGCAGAGTGCTCATCTTCTAGAGGGCCGCAGATTCGGCATTCAGGACTGGGTCCTGGTGACCACGGATGCCAGCCTGCGAGGCTGGGGAGCAGTCACACAGGGAAGAAATTTCCAGGGCTTGTGGTCAAGCCTGGAGACATCACTTCACATAAATATCTTGGAGCTAAGGGCCTTTTACAATGCACTAAGCCAAGCAAGACCTCTGCTTCAAGGTCAGCCGGTGCTGATCCAGTCGGACAACATCACGGCAGTCGCCCACGTAAACAGACAGGGCGGCACAAGAAGCAGGAGGGCAATGGCAGAAGCTGGGTGGAAAATCATGTGATAGCACTGTCAGCAGTGTTCATTCCGGGAGTGGACAACTGGGAAGCAGACTTCCTCAGCAGGCACGACCTCCACCCGGGAGAGTGGGGACTTCACCCAGAAGTCTTCCACATGATTGTAAACCGTTGGGAAAAACCAAAGGTGGACATGATGGCGTCCCGCCTAAACAAAAAATTGGACAGGTATTGCGACAGGTCAAGGGACCCTCAGGCAATAGCCGTGGACGCTCTGGTAACACCGTGGGTGTACCAGTCAGTGTATGTGTTCCCTCCTCTTCCTCTCATACCAAAAGTACTGAGAATTATAAGACGGAGAGGAGCACGAACTATACTCGTGGCTCCGGATTGGCCAAGAAGGACTTGGTACCCGGAACTTCAAGAGATGCTCACGGAGGACCCGTGGCCTCTACCTCTAAGAAGGGACCTGCTCCAGCAAGGACCCTGTCTATTCCAAGACTTACCGCAGCTGCGTTTGACGGCATGGCGGTTGAACGCCGGATCCTGAGGGAAAAAGGCATTCCGGATGAAGTCATCCATACCCTGATCAAAGCCAGGAAGGATGTAACCGCAAAGCATTATCACCGCATTTGGCGAAAATATGTTGCGTGGTGCGAGGCCTGTAAGGCCCCGACGGAGGAATTTCAACTAGGTCAATTCCTGCATTTCCTGCAAACAGGAGTGTCATTGGGCCTAAAATTGGGGTCCATTAAGGTTCAAATTTCGGCCCTGTCGATTTTCTTCCAGAAAGAACTAGCTTCAGTTCCTGAAGTTCAGACGTTTGTAAAAGGGGTACTGCATATACAGCCTCCTTTTGTGCCTCCAGTGGCACCTTGGGATCTCAATGTAGTTTTGGGGTTCCTAAAGTCACATTGGTTTGAACCACTTAAATCTGTGGAGTTAAGATATCTCACATGTAACGTGGTCATGCTGTTGGCCCTGGCCTCGGCCAGGCGCGTGTCAGAGTTGGCGGCTTTATCCTGTAAAAGCCCTTATCTGATCTTCCATTCAGACAGGGCGGAATTGAGGACTCGTCCTCATTTTCTCCCTAAGGTGGTTTCAGCGTTTCATCTGAACCAACCTATTGTGGTACCTGCGGCTACTAGTGACTTGGAGGACTCCAAGTTGTTGGGACGTAGTCAGGGCCCTGAAAATATATGTTTCCAGGACGGCTGGAGTCAGAAAATCTGACTCGCTGTTTATCCTGTATGCACCCAACAAGCTGGGTGCTCCTGCGTCTAAGCAGACTATTGCTCGTTGGATTTGTAATACAATTCAGCTTGCACATTCTGTGGCAGGCCTGCCACAGCCAAAATCTGTAAAAGCCCATTCCACAAGGAAGGTGGGCTCATCTTGGGCGGCTGCCCGAGGGGTCTCGGCTTTACAACTTTGCAGAGCAGCTACTTGGTCAGGGGCAAACACGTTTGCTAAATTCTACAAATTTGATACCCTGGCTGAGGAGGACCTGGAGTTCTCTCATTCGGTCCTGCAGAGTCATCCGCACTCTCCCGCCCGTTTGGGAGCATTGGTATAATCCCCATGGTCCTTACGGAGTTCCCAGCTTCCACTAGGACGTCAGAGAAAATAAGAATTTACTTACCGATAATTCTATTTCTCGTAGTCCGTAGTGGATGCTGGGCGCCCATCCCAAGTGCGGATTGTCTGCAATACTTGTACATAGTTATTGTTAACTAAATCGGGTTATTGTTGTTGTGAGCCATCTATCCAGAGGCTCCTCTGTTATCATGCTGTTAACTGGGTTCAGATCACAAGTTGTACGGTGTGATTGGTGTGGCTGGTATGAGTCTTACCCGGGATTCATAAATCCTTCCTTATTGTGTACGCTCGTCCAGGTACAGTATCCTAACTGAGGCTTGGAGGAGGGTCATAGGGGGAGGAGCCAGTGCACACCAGGTAGTCCTAAAGCTTTACTTTTGTGCCCAGTCTCCTGCGGAGCCGCTATTCCCCATGGTCCTTACAGAGTTCCCAGCATCCACTATGGACTACGAGAAATAGAATTATCGGTAAGTAAATTCTTATTATTACATATTCTCCTTGCTCAGTCACTACAGCAATCTCTTATATTACACCATCCTCTATCAGTACAAACTAATGAGGGAAATATATTTTCCCAGTGGGGTAGTCAGGAGCCATCAGCCCCTATTATACTCCTGCTCTCCCCCTCACATCATGTCACTGTGTGTGTTACCAGCCCTGAGACCTGACCAGTCTCCTCCCAACACCCTCTGGTGTATCTCATACATCAGGAGACGACAGCCCCTATTATACTCCTGCTCTCCCCCTCACATCATGTCACTGTGTGTTACCAGCTCAGAGATCTGACCAGTCTCCTCCCCACACTCTCTGGTGTATCTCATACATCAGGATCCATCAGCCCCTATTATACTCCTGCTCTCCCCCTCACATCATGTCACTGCGTGTTACCAGCCCAGAGATCTGACCAGTCTCCTCCTCACACTCTCTGGTGTATCTCATACATCAGGAGCCATCAGCCCCTATTATACTCCTGCTCTCCCCCTCACATCATGTCACTGTGTGTTACCAGTGGCCATGCTGTGTACTAAAAAAATAAAATGTGTATGTATATATGTGTATGTGTATATATATATATATATATAGAGAGAGAGAGAGTTTCAAAAAGATATAGATCAGTGTGCTTCTCCCAGTCCAATATTTCTGTACCCTGATGTAGTCCACAGGGTTCCATGAAGTCCAATGTAGGCTTTATAGCCTCAATCTCACGCACTCCACTTCTTTGGGCGGCTGCTCATTTCCTCAAATTGCTACTAGTTAGATAGCCAAAGAATCTGTGAACAAGAGGGAGAGGAACAAGCGCCTATGGCGTAGTAATTCTTTTCAGGGTGCCCACACCCACCAATAAAAAAAATGCGTACCAGATTATGACTAGAATTACAGTTTATCAATCCACTGCTTCATATACTAGTATCCGGATCTGATCGTAGCAGCAAATTTGTTAGCAGTTGGGCAAAAACCAACAAAATATCAGCAAAATATTTTAGTGCAAGACGTCTCTTACGAGGAGAATTGAGACCTTTTACATTAAGACTTAAAAACTTCCCCATAATAGAGAGAGATCATATCATGGTATGAAACCTCTAGGATCATCTGTGGAAAGTCCAATAGAGTGTAGGACATCTGCATTCTTCAAAACTATCAAATAACAAAGAAAATAAAATAGGGAAGAAAAATGGGAGACTAACAGAAATAGCGTCCATAAAGGAGCTAAAGATTCCGTCACTAGGGTACTGTGACAGAAAGGTGGAAAAAGGTGGCGGTCAGGCCTAAAAGTGGGACCCACCGACTACCCCAAGTAGCCATACGAGAGTGCAAAATATAATCATCATAGTAACAATTGTAGAAAGAAATATCTAATATAGCATAACAGAGTACTATTCTTATTCTCAATGTAACCAAAGGAGGTGAAGGCCAAGAACATGGCCTGATATCCAATTTAGGTGCTACCAACACAGTTATAAGGGCAGCAGGATATGAGATGAATCAGCCATGCTTTGCCTGAACACCCAAGCATTCTAGAAAGGTATAACGAAACGTAAGTAGGAAGAATGTCAGACCGTAGTCCATATAGCAATTAAATAGCACAGGAAATAAAGAGAAAAAAATGTTTTCAACCCATATCAAGACCCTTGCCCAATAATTTAGTCCCATTTGGCACACGTTACAGTAGGAAGCAAACTCAGAGTGTCTACTGCAGTCTTACTCCTTTAGGGTTTAGGTAAAGTGTCATGAATGACTGTCAACAGGAATGTCCCACTGTCTCCTGCATGGTCCACAGTAGTATCTGCAGGATATACATTGGGATATAAGGTAGCGTCAGTGGAATGGCACCAACAATCAAAGCTTTCGGCCTCCCAAAATGCAACGGGCCAGTCTCCTATATCCCTGCCTTCTGGCTCAGGCAATTTTTTTTGTTTTTGGGTGTGGCATGAGCCGGACCACGGTCTAAGGCTGCTGATTTTTTGGCCAGCTATAAGCTTTTTCTCTGACGTCCTAGTGGATGCTGGGAACTCCGTAAGGACCATGGGGATTAGCGGCTCCGCAGGAGACTGGGCACAAAAGTAAAGCTTTAGGACTACCTGGTGTGCACTGGCTCCTCCCCCTGTGACCCTCCTCCAAGCCTCAGTTAGATTTTTGTGCCCGGCCGAGAAGGGTGCACACTAGGGGCTCTCCTGAGCTTCTTAGTGAAAGTTTAGTTTTAGTTTCTTTATTTTCAGTGAGACCTGCTGGCAACAGGCTCACTGCTTCGAGGGACTAAGGGGAGAAGAAGCGAACCTGCCTGCTTGCAGCCAGCTTGGGCTTCTTGGCTACTGGACACCATTAGCTCCAGAGGGACCGAACACAGGCCCAGCCTCGGAGTCCGGTCCCAGAGCCGCGCCGCCGGCCCCCTTACAGAGCCAGAAGCAAGAAGAGGTCCGGAAAATCGGCGGCAGAAGACATCAGTCTTCACCAAGGTAGCGCACAGCACTGCAGCTGTGCGCCATTGCTTCTCATACACACCTCACACTCCGGTCACTGAGGGTGCAGGGCGCTGGGGGGCGCCCTGAGCAGCAATAAAAACACCTTGGCTGGCAAAAATACATCACATATAACCCCCAGGGCTATATGGATGTATATTAACCCCTGCCAGAATTCAGCAAAAAGCAGGAGAAAAGTCCGCGAAAAAGGGGCGGAGCCTATCTCCTCAGCACACTGGCGCCATTTTCCCTCACAGCTCCGTTGGAGGGAAGCTCCCTGGCTCTCCCCTGCAGTTACTACACTACAGAAAGGGTTAAAACAAGAGAGGGGGGCACTAATTAGGCGCAGTATAAATAAATAGCAGCTATAAAGGGAAAAACACTTCTGTAAGGTTATCCCTGTATATATATAGCGCTCTGGTGTGTGCTGGCATACTCTCCCTCTGTCTCCCCAAAGGGCTAGTGGGGTCCTGTCCTCTATCAGAGCATTCCCTGTGTGTGTGCTGTGTGTCGGTACGATTGTGTCGACATGTATGAGGAGGAAAATGGTGTGGAGGCGGAGCAAATGCCTGTAATGCAGTTGTCACCCCCTAGGGAGTCGACACCTGAGTGGCTGAGTTTATGGAAGGAATTACGTGAAATGTCAGCTCTTTACAAAAGACAGTTGATGACATGAGACAGCCGGCAAATCAGCTAGTGCCTGTCCAGGCGTCTCCAAAGCCATCAGGGGCTCTAAAACGCCCGTTACCTCAGATGGCAGATACAGACGCCGACACGGATACTGACTCCAGTGTCGACGATGAAGAGACGACTGCGACTTCCAGTAGTTCCACACGTTACATGATTGAGGCTATGAAAAATGTTTTACATATTTCTGATAATTCCAGTACCACTAAAAAGGGGTATTATGTTTGGTGAGAAAAAACTGCCTGTAGTTTTTCCTGCATCTGAGGAATTAAATGAAGTGTGTGATGAAGCGTGGGTTTCCCCCAATAAAAAACTGTTAATTCCTAAAAAGTTATTAGCATCATACACCTTCCCGCCAGAGGATAGGGCACGTTGGGAAACACCCCCTAGGGTGGATAAAGCGCTCACACGTTTGTCTAAACAGGTGGCACTACCGTCTCCGGATACGGCCGCCCTTAAGGAACCTGCTGACCGAAAGCAGGAAAATACCCTAAACTGTATATACACTCACACGGGTGTGATACTGCGACCTGCAATCGCCTCAGCCTGGATGTGCAGTGCTGGGGTGGCTTGGTCGGATTCCCTGACTGAGAATATTGATACCCTAGATAGGGACAGTATAATACTGACTATAGAGCGTTTAAAAGATGCTTTTCTATATATGCGTGATGCACAGAGGGATATTTGCCGACTGGCATCAAGAGTAAGTGCGCTGTCCATTTCTGCCAGAAGAGGGTTATGGACAAGACAGTGGTCAGGTGATGCTGATTCCAAAAGGCATATGGAAGTATTGCCTTATAAAGGGGAGGAGTTATTTGGGGTAGGTCTAACAGACCTGGTGGCCACGGCAACGGCTGGGAAATCCACATTTTTACCCCAGGCGGCCTCTCAACATAAGAAGACGCCGTATTATCAGGCGCAGTCCTTTCGGCCCCATAAGGGCAAGCGGGCAAAAGGCTCCTCATTTCTGCCCCGTGGCAGAGGAAGAGGAAAAAGGCTGCAGCAAACAGCCAGTTCCCAGGAACAGAAGCCCTCTCCCGTTTCTGCCAAGTCCACAGCATGACGCTGGGGCTTTACAAGCGGACTCAGACATGGTGGGGGCCCGTCTCAAAAGTTTCAGCGTGCAGTGGGCTCACTCACAGGTGGACCCCTGGATCCTTCAGGTGGTATCTCAGGGGTACAAACTGGAATTCGAGACGTCTCCCCCTCGCCGTTTCCTAAAGTCTGCTTTGCCGACGTCTCCCTCAGACAGGGAGGCGGTATTGGAAGCCATTCACAAGCTGTATTCCCAGCAGGTGATAATCAAGGTACCCCTCCTACAACAGGGAAAGGGGTATTATTCCACGCTGTTTGTGGTACCGAAGCCGGACGGCTCGGTGAGACCTATTTTAAATCTGAAATCCTTGAACACTTGCATACAAAGGTTCAAATTCAAGATGGAGTCACTCAGAGCGGTGATTGCGAACCTGGAAGAAGGGGATTATATGGTGTCTCTGGACATCAAGGATGCTTACCTCCATGTCCCAATTTACCCTTCTCACCAAGGGTACCTCAGGTTTGTGGTACAGAACTGTCACTATCAGTTTCAGAAGCTGCTGTTTGGTTTGTCCACGGCACCCCGGGTCTTTACCAAGGTAATGGCCGAAATGATGATACTCCTTCGAAGGAAGGGAGTTTTAGTTATCCCTTACTTGGACGATCTCCTGATAAGGGCAAGATCCAGGGAACAGTTGGTAGTCGGGGTAGCACTATCTCAAGTAGTGTTGCGGCAGCACGGTTGGATTCTCAATATTCCAAAATCGCAGCTGATCCCGACGACACGTCTTCTTTTCCTACGGATGATACTGGACACAGTCCAGAAAAAGGTGATTCTCCCGGAGGAGAAAGCCAGGGAGTTATCCGAACTAGTCAGGAACCTCCTGAAACCAGGCCAAGTGTCAGTGCATCAGTGCACAAGGGTCCTGGGAAAAATGGTAGCTTCCTACGAAGCAATTCCATTCGGCAGATTACACGCAAGAGCTTTCCAGTGGGACCTGCTGGACAAATGGTCCGGATCGCATCTTCAGATGCATCAGCGGATAACACTGTCACCAAGGACAAGGGTGTCTCTCCTGTGGTGGTTGCAGAGTGCTCATCTTCTAGAGGGCCGCAGATTCGGCATTCAGGACTGGGTCCTGGTGACCACGGATGCCAGCCTGCGAGGCTGGGGAGCAGTCACACAGGGAAGAAATTTTCAGGGCTTGTGGTCAAGCCTGGAGACATCGCTTCACATAAATATATTGGAGCTAAGGGCCATTTACAATGCCCTAAACCAAGCAAGACCTCTGCTTCAGGGTCAGCCGGTGCTGATCCAGTCGGACAACATCACGGCAGTCGCCCACGTAAACAGACAGGGCGGCACAAGAAGCAGGAGGGCGATGACAGAAGCTGCAAGGATTCTCCGATGGGCGGAAAATCATGTGATAGCACTGTCAGCAGTGTTTATTCCGGGTATGGACAACTGGGAAGCAGACTTCCTCAGCAGGCACGACCTCCACCCGGGAGAGTGGGGACTTCACCCAGAAGTCTTCCACATGATTGTAAACCGTTGGGAAAAACCAAAGGTGGACATGATGGCGTCCCGCCTAAACAAAAAATTGGACAGGTATTGCGCCAGGTCAAGGGACCCCCAGGCAATAGCTGTGGACGCTTTGGTAACACCGTGGGTGTACCAGTCAGTGTATGTGTTCCCGCCTCTTCCTCTCATACCAAAAGTACTGAGAATTATAAGACAAAGAAGAGTAAGAACTATACTCGTGGCTCCGGATTGGCCAAGAAGGACTTGGTACCCGGAACTTCAAGAGATGCTCACGGAGGATCCGTGGCCTCTACCTCTAAGAAGGGACCTGCTCCAGCAAGGACCCTGTCTATTTCAAGACTTACCGCGGCTGCGTTTGACGGCATGGCAGTTGAACGCCGGATCCTGAAGGATAAAGGCATTCCGGATGAAGTCATCCCTACCCTGATCAAAGCCAGAAGGATGTAACCGCAAAACATTATCACCGCATCGGTGATACATAGTTATTGTTAACTAAATGGCGAAAATATGTTGCGTGGTGCGAGGCCAGTAAGGCCCCGACGGAGGAATTTCAACTAGGTCGTTTCCTGCATTTCCTGCAAACAGGAGTGTCTATTGGGCCTGAAATTGGGGTCCATTAAGGTTCAAATTTCGGCCCTGTCGATTTCTTCCAGAAAGAACTAGCTTCAGTCCCTGAAGTTCAGACGTTTGTAAAAGGGGTACTGCATATACAGCCTCTTTTTGTGCCTCCAGTGGCACCTTGGGATCTCAATGTAGTTTTGGGGTTCCTAAAGTCACATTGGTTTGAACCACTTAAATCTGTGGATTTAAAATATCTCACATGGAAAGTGGTCATGCTGTTGGCCCTGGCCTCGGCCAGGCGCGTGTCAGAGTTGGCGGCTTTATCCTGTAAAAGCCCTTATCTGATTTTCCATTCGGACAGGGCGGAACTGAGGACTCGTCCTCAATTTCTCCCTAAGGTGGTTTCAGCGTTTCACCTGAACCAACCTATTGTGGTACCTGCGGCTACTAGTGACTTGGAGGACAAGCTGGGTGCTCCTGCGTCTAAACAGACTATTGCTCGTTGGATTTGTAGTACAATTCAGCTTGCACATTCTGTGGCAGGCCTGCCACAGCCAAAATCTGTAAAAGCCCATTCCACAAGGAAGGTGGGCTCATCTTGGGCGGCTGCCCGAGGGGTCTCGGCTTTACAACTTTGCAGAGCAGCTACTTGGTTAGGGGCAAACACGTTTGCTAAATTCTACAAATTTGATACCCTGGCTGAGGAGGACCTGGAGTTCTCTCATTCGGTGTTGCAGAGTCATCCGCACTCTCCCGCCCGTTTGGGAGCTTTGGTATAATCCCCATGGTCCTTACGGAGTTCCCAGCATCCACTAGGACGTCAGAGAAAATAAGAATTTACTTACCGATAATTCTATTTCTCGTAGTCCGTAGTGGATGCTGGGCGTCCATCCCAAGTGCGGATTGGCTGCAATACTTGTACATAGTTATTGTTAACTAAATCGTGTTATTGTTGTTGTGAGCCATCTTTTCAGAGGCTCCTCTGTTATCATGCTGTTAACTGGGTTTCATATCACAAGTTGTACGGTGTGATTGGTGTGGCTGGTATGAGTCTTACCCGGGATTCAAAATCCTTCCTTATTGTGTACGCTCGTCCGGGCACAGTGTCCTAACTGAGGCTTGGAGGAGGGTCATAGGGGGAGGAGCCAGTGCACACCAGGTAGTCCTAAAGCTTTACTTTTGTGCCCTGTCTCCTGCGGAGCCGCTAATCCCCATGGTCCTTAAGGAGTTCCCAGCATCCACTACGGACTACGAGGAATAGAATTATCGGTGAGTAAATTCTTATTTTTTCTTTAATTTATTTTTATAGTCTTATTCTTTCTGAGCGATCTTTCTAAAAAGCGTCTTATATGCACCTTAGAAAGAGTGACTCCAACAACTCTCTGCCGGGTGGCGATAACGCTTTCCCACGTGTACAGTGCTGTTTCAGCGGGCGTCAGTGAGGATGTACTAGCAAAGTCCAGTTGTGGCTGGAGGACAGGGAGAAGGTAATGCGTTGGTTCCGCACCAGCGCTAGGCCTCAGGAATCATAGGCTCCAGGGATTAGTAAGAGGCCGGGATCCAGGTTGATGTCAGCAGTGGGGAGTAAAACGCTCCATTGTGCGCCCCTCCGCCCGGTTCATGACCAGTTTTCTCCGAGTTTCCCGCCATGAACTGATTTCCTGCTTCCGTCTGAGACGCTAGATATCCAACGGACCCAGTCGCAGCATAGGCGGCTGTGTCACTTGGGCGTCTGTGTTCACTGATAACATATATGTTCACTTGTGCGTCGGGGTTCACTATTTGCAGTTGGATCCTCTCAGTGTTGGATAACATATTGATCTATCCTGGAATCGGGGTTAAGTCTCCCTGTATCCCACTCTACTGAGGCAGGTGATACAGCACTAAGGGGGTCATTCAGATCTGGTCGCTCGCTAGCTATTTTTTGCAGCGCTGCAAACGCATAGACACCGCCTATAGGGGAGTGTGATTTAGCTGTGCAAGTGTGCGAACGCGTGTGCATCCGACCGGTACAAAAGGAGCTTGTGCAGTTTTTTTAGTAGCTCAGAACTTACTCAGCGCTTGCGATCACTACAACCTATTTGTGTCCGGATTTGACGTCACAAACCCGCCCAGCCACGCCTGCATTTTCCCCGACACGCCTGCGTTTCTCCAAACACTCCCTGAAAACGGTCAGTTGACACCCAGAAACGCCCCTTTCCTGTCAATCTTCTTGCGAATGGCGGTGCGAATGGAAGCGTTGCTTAAACCTGTGCAAGGCATCGTTTCTGTGTGTACTTGTGCGGCACGCATGCGCATTGCAGTGCATACGCATGCGCAGTGATAGCCAGTTTGCACCGCTGCGAAAAACGGCAGTGAGGGATCAGATCTGAAGGACCCCCTAAGTCTCTACCTACCATTAGGGTACATGTAGTTGGATAAGTGCCTGATGCATATGAGTCTGGTAAACTGTTACTGCTGTTTCTTTCACTGTGCGACTGAATACGTTAAGTGTCCTATATAAGGTAATTCAGTAATATGTTTCTCCTACACACCTGAAATGTATCTGTTGTTGAATATGTGCTTATATTGCTTATTATACTAATGTATAACTTGTGACTGATTGCTAGTGCGGCTGCTGACCTTTACTATACTATATTTCTGTCAGTTTTGCGGTTTCTTTATATCCGATCCTCAATGCTGGTGCAAGGCAGGGAGGGAGCAGATTGTATATCACTTTAGTAAGCTTACAATGAATGCGTTCACAAATTCTGTAGTTAACACCATACAGGTGTGTGATTACCATGTCTAAGAGAGGCAAGGGTGAGGAGGATACACTCTCCACAGCAGCACAATCATGTTTGTCATGCAAAGCAGGGTTAACCTCTCAAGATCTGGTACAAAATGGATTATGTGCAAATTGTTATAGCTTCCACCAAAGCCTCCTTAATAATCCAAGGCAGGCACAGGTACAATCAGAACCTCCATGGACTTCTTTTGCACAAACATTATACAATATAGCTGAGCGGATAATACCAGCTCCAATACCAGGGATAAGTTACATCCAGTCCAGGAATCTGCAGCCTTTCAACAAAACAGGCTGAAAGGCCTGTGGAATGTAAATCACACAGACATGAAACAACATCTTCACAGTCTACACAGGTTTCAGAAGGGGACACTTCGGACGATGAGGATGATTTTTTGTATTCTGGGTCTGCATACAGAGATGAGGATGAAGGTCCCAGCTCATTAGATATACCTGAGCTAATTAATGCTATGAAAGCCATTTTATCCTTAGAGGAGGCTGCAGTGCTTTTGTTAAAATCCAAGGCACCTGTGTTTAAATGTCCCAAAACGGTCAGAACTGAATTTCCGGAGTCAAAACAGCTGACGGAAATCATGCAAGAGACATGGGTCACACCCAGTAGGAAGCTCGGAATTCCTAAAAAAGGGAATTCTCATTATCCTCTTCCGGCAGGGGTTTGTTTGAAAAGGGAGGTTGCTCCCAAAATAGATATGCACATAATTCGGTTGGTGTGTAAATCGACATTACCTCTGACTTCAACATCATTAAATGATATAACGCAGTGGTTTCCAAACTTTTTTGAATCACGGCGCCCTGGAGTATCTGAATTTTTTTCGCGGCACCCCTAGGCCAAACATTTCTTATTGAGATATATAGAAATAAATATTAAATTAAGTAAATTATGTTTATATGTCATCCAGAGGTTCAGTTATGTGTTGAGGGACAAGATTTGTTTCTGTTTGTCCCAATAGTTTATGACTGGCAGCCACCAGCACTAGTTTTGCCTATTATATTGACCATAAATAATTTGAATTGGTCCTGGACCACCAATCCACGGCACCCTGCATGTGTCCCGAGGAACCCCAGGGAGCCACGGCACACAGTTTGGGAACCACTGATAATACGGATGGAGAAATAGATGGTTTTCTAAAACCAGTTTATTCCTTGTCAGGGGCAGTTGTTAGGCCGGCCATGGCTTCAGCCTGGATGGCGAAAGCAGTGATGGCCTGGGCTGATGCATTAGAACATGCCTGGCCAACCTGTGGTTCTCCAGCTGTTGTGAAACTACACATCCCAGCGTGCCCTGCCACCGTTTTAGCATTCCCTAATAGCAGAAGTGTGGCAGGGCATGATGGGACTTGTAGTTTCACAACAGCTGGAGAGCCACAGGTTGGCCAGGCCTGCATTAGAAGATGATCTTTCATTGGCGTCTAGAGAACAAAAGTCCCATATTGCACATATTAAACAAGCAGCTGTCTTTATGGAAGAAGCAGCCTTGGATATGGGTACTATAGCTTCTCAAGCACCAGCCTCCGCAGTAGCAGCATGCAGAGCTGTCTGGCTACGTACATGGAAGGCTGACTCATTGTCCAAAAAAGAACTGGAGTCTTTGCCTTTTACTAGAAAGATTCTTTTTGGTAAAGAGTTAAACAATATTCTGGCATCAGAAGCAGACTCGTAAGGGCCCTACACATTTCCCGATGCGCCGCCGAGGTGCCCGACGGCCGACGAGTGACTCGGCGGCGGGGGGACAGTGACGGGGGGAGTGAAGTTTCTTCACTCCCCCCGTCACCCGGCTGCATTGAAGTGCAGGCAAATATGGACGAGATCGTCCATATTGGCCTGCATGCACAGCCGACGGGAGATCAGCGATGAACGAGCGCGGGGCCGCGCATCGTTCATCGCTGGAGTCTCCACACTGAAAGATATGAACGAGTTCTCGTTCATTTATGAACGAGATCGTTCATATCTTTCAGAATATCGGCATGTGTGTAGGGCCTATAAGAAAGTGAAGTTTCCTTCTACCTACAAGTCTAAACCTAGGTTTCCAGCTTTTCAGTCCTTTCAGACCCAAGGAAAAGCGAAAGGAAAGGGTTACGGCAAACAGTCCCGATCGGATAAGTCTGTAAAGAGTAAAAAGCATTGGGCTACCAGAGGGCCTGCTTCCAAACCAGAAGATAAGCCATCAGCCTCTGTACATTGCTGCATTCATCTTTCCCTACTTTCCGGATGCACTGTACATTTGGGTGCATCATTTTCATATGGAGACTTTACGTTCCATTATCTTGGACGTGGAGCCGGGGGCCCTAGATATCAAGGATGCTTACCTGCGTGTACCTATAGCAGGGATGGGGAACTTTGGGCCCTCCAGCTGTTGTTGAACTACACATCCCATCATGCCCTGCGTCAGTTTTTGCATGGCCAAATAGCAAAAACTGTTGCAAGGGATGCTGGTATGTGTAGTTCAACAACAGCTGGAAGGCCGAAGGTTCCCCATCCCTGACCTATAGCACCGTTCCATCAGTGCTATCTCAGGTTTGCTATCCTCAGGCAACATTTTCAGTGTCAGGCCCTACCATTTGGACTGGTTACAGCTCCAAGAGTGTACACCAAAATGATGGTGGCTTATCTCCGTCGTCAGGGGACAAGAATTTTCCCATACCTGGGCGACCTGTTAATCCTGGCTCATTCCCAGGAAACTCTCCAGAGCAATCTGCAATTGACAATAGCCTGTTTACAAAGCCACGGCTTGCTCATAAATTGGGCGGACATCCCTGGTTCCGTCTCAACGCAGGATGCAGCTGGAGGCTGTATTGGATTCCAGGATTCAGAGACTTTTTCTACCTCTGAACAAAATATCCACAATACAGTCAAGGATTCAGTAGCTACTACACAATCAAAGAGTATCCATTCAGGCAGCAATGTAAGTATGGATCTATGGTGTCAACATTCGACATGGTGGAATATGCTCAATTCCATTCGAGGCCCCTTCAACGTCTGATTCTTTCCAGATGGAATGGGCTACATCAGACGATAAAAACTCAGACTATGGTCTTTCCTCAGGAAGTAGGGAGGTCGTTGGCCTGATGGCTATGGACATCCCATCTGGACAAAGGGCGACCCTTTTGGATCTCTGAGTGGGAGGTTCTGACAACGGACGCCAGTTTTCAGGGTTGGGGAGCCGTGTCAAAAAAGTGCTGCTTCCAGGGGCAGTGGACCAAGGAAGAAAGTTGCCTGCCGATAAATATATTGGAACGTCGGGCCATATACTGTATATGGCATTCACTCAGGCAAAGGACATACTTCAAGGAAAACCGGTTCAGATTCGCTTGAACAATGCGACAGCAGTAGCGTACCTCAATCATCAGGGAGGAACTCGCAGCCAAAAGGCAATGAAGGAGGTAAGCCGCACGTTAAGGTGGGCAGAACTTCATTATCCTGCCTTATCCATGTTACGATCCTGATGCTCAGGACAGGGAAGGTCTTAAACGGTGAGACCTGAGCAGCAGGACGTTATGCTGGGAGAGGAAAACGGAATGGCAATAGCCCCTGGCACCCTACCTCCGTTGTTTTACCAGTGCTGTCAGTTCACTCTTGCGAGACTATGGTTTCTTGGGCCCATGGCAGCCGCGTTTGAAGGGCGGATTAAGTCTGCCCAACTCCGATGCCCCCTCAGGTCTTAAGGAGAGACAAAGAGTGAACTGAGACAGGGTAATAAGAAGGGGCCCTCTAACTGAACAACAAGGCCAGGGGCTAATGGCTAACTTAAAACTAAAAGTATGCTCGGCACGCCGCCAAAGGAAAAGGACTACAAAGAAAACCACTGTCCACTTCCCCACACGGCACCGCCGAGCTCCGGGGAGGACAGTGAAAGCGGAAACCTCCGCAAATGCACCAATACAAAGAAGTAAGTACTAAGTGGCATAGGCCGCAACACGCGGCTGATGCCGCTACTCACGAAACCGGGCGAGAACCCCAGATGACAGCAACAGGTTCACAAGGACTAGAAGGATTCCCAGCACCGGCTTCGGATCTCCAAGGTACAAGAGAGCAGGAAACAAGATCCACCAAATGCAGCTGACAGGAACAGAGTTCTGCAGGGCAGGAACAGCAAACAGGAAGCTGTCGCCGGCGTTTGTGTGAGGCACTGAGGAGGCATTTAACGGGGAACCCTCCAATAAGAGTACAGAGCCTAATTACACAAAATGTCGTGCAGCTGCCTTGCTGCACGTTCAGAGAAAACATGTGTGCCTAATTAATTACTGCAACAGGGAACGCGGTCCGCCTGTGGCGTCCCCGTTGCTATAGACCCGGCGGCTCGGCGCGCACGGCGTCCTAGCGTTGCTAGGTACCCGGCGGCTCAGCGCGCACGGCGTCCTAGCGGGCAGGGAGGAAGGTGCAGCGGCCGCGGTCGTCGCTCGGAAACAGACCGAGCGGCGCCGTGGACCGTGGCACCTGACAGTACCCCCCCTTGAGGAGGGGTTAAAGAACCCCTAAAGCCAGGTTTCTGAGGAAATTCCTGAAAGAATAATCTCTTGAGTTTAGGGGCATGTAGATCCTTATCCAGGACCCAAGACCTTTCCTCCGGACCATAGTCTTTCCAGTGAACCAAAATATAAAGCCGGCCCCGAGAAACTTTTGAATCTAAAACCTTCTCCACCAAAAACTCTTGATGCCCCTGAACATCCACCGGAGATCTACCCTGGGAAGTCCTCCGAGGAAATCTCCTGGAAGAAAAGTACTGTTTCAAAAGGGAACAGTGAAAAGTATTGTCAATTCTGAGAGATCTCGGCAAGCGTAGCCGAAAGGCAACTGGGTTGACCTTCTTTTTAACGATAAGGAATGGTCCAATAAATTTAGGTCCCAATCTAGCCGAGGGTTGTCGGAGCTTGATGTTGCGAGTTGACAACCACACCTTATCTCCCACCTTAAAAGTGCAAGGACGTCGGAGCCTATCAGAAAATGTATTTTCTCGGAAGGCAGCTTTTCTCAGGGCAAGGTGCACTTTTCTCCAAATTGTTCTGAGATGGGAGGTTAAGGTCAACGAGGAGACTGGAGAATGATGGAAAAAAGAGTTGGCTCTAGGATGAAAACCAAAGACTGAAAAGAATGGGGACTCCTTGGTGGAAGAATGACAAGAGTTATTATAAGCAAACTCGGCCAAAGGAAGAAATTCAGACCAATCATTCTGCAGTTTGGCCGAATACAAGCGTAAATATTGTTTTAATGACTGGTTGACTCGTTCGGTTTGCCCGTTAGATTGTGGATGGTACCCAGATGTTAATGAGAGTTTCATATTTAATGAGGCACAAAAACGTTTCCAGAAATGGGCAATGAATTGCGCACCCCGATCAGAGACAATATCCCTGGGCAACCCATGGAGCCTAAACACATGACGGAGAAACAAGACTGCCACCCCTTGAGCAGAGGGTAATCGGGGAAAAGCAATGAAATGAGCCATCTAACTAAAATGATCCACTACCACCCAAATGACTCGAAATCCGTCTGAAAGGGGAAGGTCCACCACGAAATCCATGGATATATGAGACCATGGCCTGAGAGGAACGGCTAAAGGTATGAGTTGCCCGATCGGCAACGAACGAGGGACCTTATGCTGTGCACAAACCTGACAGGAATGGACAAATTCCCTTATGTCTTTAGAAAGACTGGGCCACCACACCGAGCGAGAGACTAACTCCAAGGTCTTTGTGATACCTGGATGCCCAGAGACTTTGTTGTCATGAAACTCAGCTAAAACAGTGCCTCTCAAAAATTCAGGGACAAAGAGACGACCAGCAGGAGTAAGTCTAGGAGCCTGCTGTTGAAGCTGAGTTAACTGAGTAAATAAATCCTGTGTGAGGCCTGCCCGGATGACAGATGATGGAACTATGGGGGTAGTAACAGGATTGTTATTGTGAACCGGAAGAAAGCAACGTGACAGGGCATCAGCTTTCGTATTCTTGGAACCAGGCCTAAAGGTGATAATAAACCTGAAACGAGTAAAAAACAATGCCAAACGTGCCTGCCGAGCATTAAGCCATTTAGCTGACTCAATATACTGCAGGTTCTTATGGTCAGTAAATACTGTAATAGCATGCCTAGCTCCCTCCAGCCAATGCCTCCACTCCTCGAAAGCCCATTTAACTGCCAGTAATTCTCAATTACCAACGTCATAGTTGGATTCTGCGGAGGAGAATTTCCTGGACATGAAGGCACAAGGATGTAATTCCTGAGACTCCGGATCTTCCTGAGAAAGGATAGCCCCCACTCCAACCTCTGAGGCATCAACCTCAACAATAAAGGGGAGCTCCGGATTAGGGTGTCTGAGGACAGGAGCCGAGACAAAGGCCTGCTTCAAGGCCCGAAAGGCAGACTCCGCTTCAGGCGACCAATTGGAAGGATCCGCTCCTTTTTTAGTCAATGCTACTATAGGAGCGACCAGATCAGAAAAGGTATGAATGAATCGCCTATAATAATTTGCAAACCCTAAAAAGCGCTGAATTGCTTTTAAATTTGTGGGTTGCGCCCAATTAAGGATGGCCTGGAGTTTTTTCAGTTCCATGAAAAATCCCTGGGGAGAAATAATATACCCTAAGAAGGACACTTCTGTGATGTGAAAATCACACTTCTCAAGCTTAGCATATAAATGATTCTCTCATAGTTTTTGAAGGACCAGAAGCACCTGGGCAACATGTTGTTCCATAGATTCAGAGTATATCAAAATGTCGTCTAAATAAACGACTACGAACTTCCCAAGGAAGTCACGAAGAACATCATTGATGAGGTCTTGAACCGCAGGAGCATTAGACAGCCCAAACGGCATCACCAGGTATTCATAGTGACCCGACTGAGTGCTGAGAACCGTCTTCCACTCATCCCCAGATCTTATGCGGATGAGGTTGTAAGCTCCTCTAAGATTGATTTTTGAGAAGATAACGGCAGAGCGTAACTGATCAAAAAGTACTGAAATCAATGGCAAAGGGTAGGTGTTTTTAACAGAAATTTTATTCAGAGCCCGAAAATCAATACATGGTCTGAGCGACCCATCTTTTTTCTCAACAAAAAAAAAACCTGCACTCAGTGGAGATTTTGAAGGCCTAATAAAGCCTTTTTTCAGGCTCTCCTGAATGTAATTATCCATAGCCGTGGTTTCTGGACCGGACAGGGCATATAATCTCCTTTTAGGTAAAGTGACACCTGGAACTAAATCTATCGCACAGTCATAGGACCGATGGGGAGGCAGAACGTCCGCATTGCCTTTAGAGAAAACATCGGCAAAATCCTGATATTCCTCAGGAATAAGTTCTGGGATGACTGCCGCAACCCGGACTGGATGGGAAATACATTCCTTGACACAAAAAGGACCCCATTGGAAAATCTCCCCAGACCGCCAATCAATGATGGGATTATGAAAGGCAAGCCAGGGGTGACACAAAACTACTGGAACTGCCGGACAATGTGTAAGGTAAAATTCTATATCTTCTGAATGTAGGGACCCCACTGTCAGCAATACTGGAGGTGTGCGGTGAGTAATTATCCCATTGGAAAGCGGACCCCTATCCAAGCCGTGCATGGTGATACGTTTATCTAAGGGTATCTGAGGAATACCTAAAGCCTTAGCCCAAGCTAAATCCATAAAATTTCCTGCAGCTCCACTGTCGACGAAAGCCGACACCAACAAACTGAGGCTGCCAGAGGAAATCTTAACAGGAACTAATAGAGAATCATTAGAGGAGATTAGCTGCAGAGCCAAGTGAACCCCCTCACAATTCACTTGGTCAGAGCGTTTCCGACTTGTTCGGGCAGTTACGAGCAATATGTCCCTTACCACCACAATACAAACAAAGACCAGAACTTAACCTTCTGGATCTTTCCTCTGGGGACAGCCGGGAGAGACCCATTTGCATGGGCTCCTCGACGTCCTCGGGAAAGGTATAAACACAAGGATTAGGCCTAAGAGTTGTACCTCTTTCAGCCCTCCGCTCTCGGAGACGACGATCTATTTTAATAGCGAGCTCCATGAGTTTGTCTAGAGTCTCAGGAGCGGGGTACTGAAGGAGACTGTCTTTAATAACTTCAGACAAACCGAGGCGAAACTGACTGCGCAGGGCTGGGTCATTCCAGCCACAGTCGTTCGACCAACGGCGAAATTCGGTACAATACACCTCTGCTGGATTTTTAC
Organism: Pseudophryne corroboree; assembly: GCF_028390025.1. NCBI lineage: Eukaryota > Metazoa > Chordata > Amphibia > Anura > Myobatrachidae > Pseudophryne > Pseudophryne corroboree. Next base: position 14,609,931 of record NC_086446.1, read on the forward strand.
CTTGCTTAAGGGCACGCAGGTGACTCTCAGCTGATGCCTCTCTATCTGGGTCATCATAAAGCAGGCCTAAAGATTTAAAAAAGGCGTCTACTGACAACAAGGCAGGATCATCTGTTCTTAGCCCAAACGCCCAGGTCTGAGGATCACCCTGGAGCAACGACATAACAATCCCAACCCGCTGAGACTCGGTACCAGAGGAACGGGGCCTTAAACGAAAATAAAGCTTACAAGCTTCCTTAAAATTAAAAAATTATTTTCGGTTACCCGAAAAACGGTCAGGTAAATGCATTTTTGGTTCTGGGACCATACTCGGGGAGGCTCGCAAAAGATCTTCCTGCGATCTCACCCGAAGAGTAAGGTCCTGAACCATCTGAGTTAGTTCCTGAATTTGGTTAACCAAAAGCTGACTGGGATTTGGCCCTAAACCTGCCGGATTCATGGAGCCGAATTTTTAGACCCACCAAAACAATGGAAAAAATTAAACTCCCCCTTTTTTTGGGGGGGGGCCGGTGATAATGTTATGATCCTGATGCTCAGGACAGGGAAGGTCTTAAACGGTGAGACCTGAGCAGCAGGACGTTATGCTGGGAGAGGAAAACTGAATGGGAATAGCCCCTGGCACCCTACCTCCGTTGTTTTACCCGTGCTGTCAATTCACTCTTGCGAGACTATGGTTTCTTGGGCCCATGGCAGCCGCATTTGAAGGGCGGATTAAGTCTGCCCAACTCCGATGCCCCCTCAGGTCTTAAGGAGAGACAAAGAGTGAACTAAGACAGGGTAATAACAAGGGGCCCTCTAACTGAACAACAAAGCCAGGGGCTACTGGCTAACTTAAAACTAAAAGTATGCGCGGCACGCCGGCAAAGGAAAAGGACTACAAAGAAAACCACTGTCCACTTCCCCACACGGCACCGCCGAGCTCCGGGGAGGACAGTGAAAGCGGAAACCTCCGCAAATGCACCAATACAAAGAAGTAAGTACTAAGCGGCATAGGCCACAACACGCGGCTGATGACACTACTCACGAAACCGGGCGAGAACCCCAGATTACAGCAACAGGTTCACAAGGACTAGAAGGATTCCCAGCACCGGCTTCGGATCTCCAAGGTACAAGAGAGCAGGGAACAAGATCCACCAAATGCAGCTGACAGGAATAGAGTTCTGCAGGGCAGGAACAGCAAACAGGAAGCTATCACCGGCGTTTGTGTGAGGCACTGAGGAGGCATTTAACAGGTAACCCTCCAATAAGAGTACAGAGCCTAATTACTCAAAATGTCGTGCAGCTGCCTTGTGGCGCCATGGACCGCGGCACCTGACAATCCGCAGTGTTTGTTTCGGGAATTCTAAACCGGGAAGCGGATTTTCTAAGTCGACACGCCATTCCTGCAAACGAATTGGCCTTACACCCACAGTTCTTCCAGATTCTGGTAAATAAGTGGGGGCTGCCAGAGATGGACCTCATGGCTTCTCGGCAGAACAACAAAGTTCCTGCATATGGGTCAAGGACAAAGGATCCCAAAGCGATCTTCGTGGATTCTCTGTCAGTGAAATGGGACTTTCATCTGGCCTATGTGTTTTCACCAATCACCCTGTTGCCCAGGGTTATTCGGAAAGTCAAACAAGGAAAGGGCGCCGTGATACTTATAGCTCCGGCATGGCCCAGAAGTCATTGGTACACAGATCGGCAGAGGCTGTCCGTGGATACTCTGTTTCTACTGCCTCAACGTCCAGATCTACTGCCTCAGGGTCCTTCTAATTACAAGCACATGGATTGGCTGTCTGACGGTGTGGCTCTTGAGACATCCATTCTGAAAGCAAAAGGATTTTCACAACAGGTAATTCATACAATACTTAGAGCAAGGAAACCGTCCTCTGCTCACATTTATTACCGGGTAAGCATATATTCAGTGGTGCAGTGCCAGGAAATTTGAACTTGGGTCTTTCAGAGTTTCCAGAGTCCTAGCATTCCTTCAAGCAGTTATGGACAAAGGTCTCCAGGTCGCTTCCTTGAGAGTTCATTGACTGTATGGTTTCAAAAGAAAGTTGCTAACCTACAGGGGGGTATATTTACTAAGGTCCCGATTTTGACCGAGATGTCTTTTTTTCTTCAAAGTGTTATCTCGGGAATTTACTAAGCAAAAATCTTGGCAGTGATGAGGGCATTCGTAATATTTTGGAAGTCCTAGGAAAAAATTACGAATCAATACACCATCGGTCAAATACGCCTGCAATTTGGTAGAAATCGGTAATTTACTAAAAAGTGTAAATCACAAACACTGCCGACAATAGCCAAACACTGTCGTGCTGAAATACAAATCGTGAAAAAGTGCTATTAAAAAACAGACCTGCTTTTTTATCCCGTGTTTGGATAGGCATGCACGGATCCATGAGATCCGTGCATGTTTATTAGTGGGAAGGGGATGGGAAAGTGTTGTTTTTTTTGTTTTTTTAAATGCGTGGGGTCCCCCTTCCTAAGCAAAACCAGCCTCGGGCTCTTTGAGCCGGTCCTGGTTGCAAAAATATGGGGGGAAAAATGTCAGAGGTTTCCCCATATTTAAACAACCAGCACTGGGCTCTGCGCCTGGTCCTGTTTCCAAAAATACGGGGGACAAAAAGCGTAGGGGTCCCCCGTATTTCTGAAACCAGCACCGGGCTCCACTAGCCAGATACATAATGCCACAGCCGGGGGACACTTTTATATAGGTCCCGGCGGCCCTGGGATTACATAACCAACTAGTCACCCCTGGCCGGGGTACCCTGGAGGAGTGGGGACCCCTTCAATCAAGGGGTCCCCCCCTCCAGCCACCCAAGGGCAAGGGGTGAAGCCCGAGGCTGTCCCCCCCATCCAAGGGCGGCGGATGGGGGGCTGATAGCCTTTGTTAAAAGTTATGAATATTGTTTTTAGTAGCAGTACTACAAGTCCCAGCAAGCCTCCCCCGCAAGCTGGTACTTGGAGAACCACAAGTACCAGCATGCGGAGGAAAACCAGGCCCGCTGGTACTTGTAGTACTACTACTAAAAAAATACCCCAATAAAAACATAAGACACACACCTTGAAAGTAAAACTTTAATGCATACATCCACACCTCCATATACACATACGTACCTATGTTCACACGAGGGTCGGTCCTCTTCTCGATGTAGAATCCATGGTGTACCTGTTGAAAAAATTATACTCACAAAATCCAGGGTAGCAGGCTCTTCTTCTTGTAATCCATTTGTAATCCAGGTACTTGTTAAAATAAAAAAACGGACACCCGACCTCGCACTGAAAGGGGCCTCATGTTTTCACATGGGACCCCTTTCCCCGAATGCCAGAAACCCCCTCTGACTTATGTCTAAGAGGGTTCCATCAGCCATTCAGGGAGCGCCACATTGTGGCACCCTCCTGATTGGCTGTGTGCTCCTGTGCTGTATGACAGGCAGCACCCGGCAGTGTTACAATGTAGCGCCTATGCGCTCCATTATAACCAATGGTGGGAACTTTGTGGTCAGCGGTGAGGTGTCCCCCGGCTGTGGCATTATGTATCTGGCTAGTGGAGCCCGGTGCTGGTTTTTAGAAATACGGGGGACCCCTACGCTTTTTGTCCCCCGTATTTTTGGAACTAGGACCAGGCGCAGAGCCCGGTGCTGGTTGTTTAAATATGGGGGAACCTCTTGACATTTTTTTCCCCATATTTTTGCAACCAGGACCGGCTCAAAGAGCCCGAGGCTGGTTTTGCTTAGGAGGGGGGACCCCACGCATTTTTTTTAAAGATTTTAACACTGATTTAATTTTTTTAAAAGGTGCACAATGAAGCCCAGCACGGATCTCTCAGATCCGGCCGAGATTCATTGTATTAAAGTCGGCAGTGTTTTACAAGACACTCACGTAAAACACTGCCAAAAAAACCGAATGACATCGGTAAAACCGAAAATGCAGAATACAGCAGCTTAGTAAATTAGTCGTACTAAACTCAAAAAGTTGCAACTTTACACTTTCGATGTCATTCGTGATTGAACTTTGACCTCAAACGGGAAAATACGAATTTTAGTAAATATACCCCAGGATGTTTGCACTTTTTTCCAAGGAATACTTCACACCCAACCTCCTTTTGTTCCTCCTACAGCTCCTTGGGATCTAAATGTAGTCCTAAAGATGCCACATTTGAAACACTGAGTCAAGTGAATCTTAAATGGTTGACAGCTAAGGTTCTCTTTCTACTGGCTATTGCTTCAGCTAGAAGAGTTTCAGATTTAGGGCATTGTTATGTCATCCTCCTTTTTTGATTTTTCATCCAGATAGAGCAGTTCTCAGAACCAAATCTGGATATCTTTCTAAGGTGGTCTCTAAGTTCCACCTTAACAAAGAAATTGTAGTTCTGGCTTTCCAAGGGCCGGACCTTTATGTGGGAGATGCACCTTTAGACGTAGTCCGGGCTTTAAGTATCTACATGATTCGTACCAGTGCCATCCGAAAGACAGACACTCTCTTCATTCTCTATGGGTTCCATAAGCGAGGATGGCCTGCTGACAAGCAAACACTGTCGAGTTGGCTCGGATGACTATCTCGGAAGCTTATTCTCAAGCTTATCTCCCTGTTCCAGCTTATGTCTCTGCTCATTATACTCGTAAGGTAGGTCAATCTTGGGCAGCACGCCGTGGTGCCTCAGCTGAATGGATATGTAAGGCAACCACATGGTCTTCCATTAACACATTCAAATGATATTATGCCTTTGCCTCTCAGGACACTGCATTCAGATGAAGGATTCTCCTGTCCAATCAGGAGCGTCCCCTCCACTAAATTTGCTTTGGGACATCCCAGTGTATATCCTGTGGATACTACTGTGGACCCTGCAGGAGAAATAAGTAGTTATGGTAGACTTACCGTTGATAACTTTATTTCTCTGAAGTCCACACTTACTAACCTCTTCCTTCTTGTATGGAAGTGTGTGTGTGTGTGTGTGTGCGTGTGTGTGTGTGTGCGTTCTTCTCGCCTGATAAGGGCTCTCTATGATGCTCCTGCCATGAGCTTTGAAAAATAACTAGAAAATAACCAGGAGGCGGGGATAAAGGATACTGGCCCGTTGTGTCAAAGTCGAAAAATATTGTAGCACACACACCATGTACTAACCACGCACACATGACCGTTGCGCGTATGGTCGCTCCCGCGGTTCTGCGCGTGGTATGGGTATTTACAGCGGAGTTTGTGAGCGTATAGAGGGTTATCAGAACATTACATATTTAATCCAAATAGTGCACATTATACACATAGCCCCCCGTGCACCACATCAGCCAGTATCAACAGTTTAAATGATTCCAGGACTCGGGGATTCGCCTTTACATGATAGGAAGGGACAGACTAAGGTTATAAGGTGGTGTCTAGTATCCAGCTGTAGGGTATTCTAAGGGTAACATTCCGGTGTTGGTTAGAGGAAGATTGCATGTTCCTGCGTATAGTTATGTGCAGAAGTAGAATATAGATATAAACTGTATTTACTGTATATTATGTATGCGTCGGGAATCCAGAGGAGACCACCCACAAGAGCAGTTGAGAAAGACATCGCCCTCCTTTTCGAATCAACCTGTGAACTCTCCTGTAATGTAAAGATGCGTCTCTGTGTCCAATGGACAAAGGGGTTACAGTATCCATTGTATTGTTTATGGAAGTAGTGTATAAAAAGCCTGTTGCTGCCTGGCTGGTCAGAAGACTCTTAAGGCTGTCTACTTGATGAGCGGAGGACTGGACCAGGGTGCGCAAGCGAATATTCTCACGTATGTACATTGACTGTAGCCATTTCTCTGACGTCCTAGTGGCTGCTGGGAACTCCGTAAGGACCATGGGGAATAGCGGCTCCGCAGGAGACTGGGCACAACTAAAAGAAAGCTTTTAGACTACCTGGTGTGCACTGGCTCCTCCCACTATGACCCTCCTCCAAGCCTCAGTTAGATTTCTGTGCCCGGCTGAGCTGGATGCACACTAGGGGCTCTCCTGAGCTCCTAGAAAGAAAGTATATTTTAGGTTTTTTATTTTACAGTGAGACCTGCTGGCAACAGGCTCACTGCAACGAGGGACTAAGGGGAGAAGAAGCGAACCTACCTGCTTGCAGCTAGCTTGGGCTTCTTAGGCTACTGGACACCATTAGCTCCAGAGGGATCGACCGCTGGACCCGTCCTTGGTGTTCGTTCCCGGAGCCGCGCTGCCGTCCCCCTTACAGAGCCAGAAGCAAGAAGAGGTCCGGAAAATCGGCGGCAGAAGACTTCAGTCTTCACCAAGGTAGCGCACAGCACTGCAGCTGTGCGCCATTGCTCCTCATGTACACCTCACACTCCGGTCACTGATGGGTGCAGGGCGCTGGGGGGGGGCACGCCCTGAGCAGCAATATTAAGACCTTGGCTGGCAAAATAATCACAGTATATAGTCCCAGAGGCTATATATGTGATAAATACCCCTGCCAGAATCCATAAAAAAGCGGGAGAAAAGTCTGCCGAAAAAGGGGCGGGGATATCTCCCTCAGCACACTTGCGCCATTTCTCCCTCACAGCTCAGCTGGAAGGAAGCTCCCTGGCTCTCCCCTGCAGTCTGCAACATACAGAAGGGTAAAAAAGAGAGGGGGGGCACTAAATTTAGGCGCAGTATAATAATTATAGCAGCTATAAGGGGATATAATTCAGTTAGTCCCTGTATTATATAGCGCTCTGGTGTGTGCTGGCATACGCTCTCTCTGTCTCCCCAAAGGGCTTTGTGGGGTCCTGTCCTCTGAGCATTCCCTGTGTGTGTGCGGTGTGTCGGTACGGCTGTGTCGACATGTTAGATGAGGAGGCTTATGTGGAGGCAGAGCAGATGCCTATAAATGTGATGTCACCCCCTGCGGGGCAGACACCTGAGTGGATGGATTTATGGAAGGAATTACGTGCAAGTGTCGACTCCTTACATAAAAAATTTGACGACATGCCAAATGCGGGACAGCCGGCTTCTCAGCTCGTGCCTGCCCAGACGCCTCAAAGACCATCAGGGGCTCTAAAGCGCCCGCTACCTCGGATGGCAGACACAGATGTCGACACGGATACTGATACCAGTGTCGACGACGAAGAGTCTAATTTAATGTCCACTAGGGCCACTCGTGGCATGATTGAGGCAATGAAAGAGGTATTACACATTTCTGATATAAACCCAGGTACCACAAAAAAGGGTATTATGTTTGGGGAGAAAAAACTACCAATAGTTTTTCCCCCATCTGAAGAATTAAATGAAGTGTGTGAAGAAGCGTGGGCTTCCCCCGATAAAAAATTGGTAATTTCTAAAAAGTTACTAATGGCGTACCCTTTCCCGCCAGAGGATATGTCACGTTGGGAAACACCCCCTAGGGTGGATAAAGCGCTCACACGTTTGTCAAAGAAGGTGGCACTACCGTCTCCGGATACGGCCGCCCTAAAGGAGTCTGCTGATAGAAAGCAGGAGGCGATCCTGAAGTCTGTATATACACACTCAGGCATTATACTGAGACCAGCTATTGCTTCAGCATGGATGTGCAGTGCTGCAGCTGCGTGGTCAGATTCCCTGTCGGAAAATATTTGCACCCTAGACAGGGACACTATTCTGCTAACCATAGAGCATATAAAAGACTCAGTCTTAAAATTGAGAGATGCACAGAGGGAGATCTGCCGGCTGGCATCTAAAATAAGTGCAATGTCCATTTCTGCCAGGAGAGGCTTATGGACTCGGCAGTGGACAGGGGATGCAGATTCGAAAAGGCACATGGAAGTTTTGCCTTATAAGGGTGAGGAGTTATTCGGGGATGGTCTCTCAGACCTAGTTTCCACAGCAACAGCTGGGAAGTCAGCATTTTTGCCCCATGTTCCCTCACAGCCTAAGAAAGCGCCGTATTATCAGGTACATTCCTTTCGACCCCAGAAAAACAGGCGGGGAAAAGGCGGGTCCTTTCTGTCCAGAGGCAGAGGTAGGGGAAAAAGGCTGCAACAAACAGCAGGTTCCCAGGAACAAAAGTCCTCCCCCCGCTTCTTCCAAGTCCGCCGCATGACGGTGGGGCTCCACAGGCAGAGGCAGGTACGGTGGGGGGCCGCCTCAAAAATGTCAGCGAGCAGTGGGCTCGCTCACCGGTGGATCCCTGGATCCTTCAAGTAGTATCTCAGGGGTACAAGCTGGAATTCGAGGCGTCTCCCCCCCGCCGTTTCCTTAAATCTGCCTTGCCGACAACTCCCTCAGGCAGGGAGGCTGTGCTAGAGGCAATTCACAAGCTGTATTCCCAGCAGGTGATAGTCAAGGTGCCCCTACTTCAACAAGGACGGGGTTACTATTCCACACTGTTTGTGGTACCGAAACCGGATGGTTCGGTGAGACCCATTTTAAATTTGAAATCCTTGAACACATACATAAAAAAATTCAAGTTCAAGATGGAATCGCTCAGGGCGGTTATTGCAAGCCTGGACGAGGGGGATTACATGGTATCCCTGGACATCAAGGATGCTTACCTGCATGTCCCCATTTGCCATCCTCACCAGAAGTACCTCAGATTTGTGGTACAGGATTGCCATTACCAATTCCAGACACGCCGTTTGGACTGTCCACGGCACCGAGGGTGTTTACCAAGATAATGGCAGAAAAAATGATACTCCTTCGAAAAAAGGGAGTTTTAATTATCCCGTACTTGGACGATCTCCTTATAAAGGCGAGGTCCAAGGAGCAGTTGTTGGTCGGAGTAGCACTATCTCGGGAAGTGCTACAACAGCACGGATGGATTCTAAACATTCCAAAGTCACAGCTGGCTCCTACCACACGCCTACTGTTCCTGGGGATGGTTCTGGACACAGAACAGAAAAAAGTGTTTCTCCCGCAGGAGAAAGCCAAGGAGCTGTCATCTCTAGTCAGAGACCTCCTGAAACCAAAACAGGTATCGGTGCATCACTGCACACGAGTCCTGGGAAAAATGGTAGCTTCCTACGAAGCAATTCCATTCGGCAGGTTCCATGCAAGAACCTTTCAGTGGGACCCCTTGGACAAGTGGTCGGGATCGCATCTTCAGATGCATCGGCTGATAACCCTGTCTCCAAGGAGCAGGGTATCTCTACTGTGGTGGCTGCAGAGTGCTCATCTTCAAGAGGGCCGCACATTCGGCATACAGGACTGTGGCCTTCGAGGCTGGGGGGCAGTCACACAGGGAAGAAATTTCCAAGGACTTTGGTCAGGTCAGAAGTCGTCCCTACACATAAATATTCTGGAACTGAGGGCCATTTACAATGCCCTAAGTCAGGCAAGGCCCCTGCTTCAAAACCAGCCGGTACTGATCCAATCAGACAACATCACGGCAGTCGCCCATGTAAACCGACAGGGCGGCACAAGAAGCAGGATGGCAATGGCAGAAGCCACAAGGATTCTCCGATGGGAGGAAAATCACGTCTTAGCACTGTTAGCAGTGTTCATTCCGGGAGTGGACAACTGGGAAGCAGACTTCCTCAGCAGACACGACCTACACCCGGGAGAGTGGGGACTTCATCCAGAAGTCTTCCAACTGATGGTAAACCGTTGGGAAAGGCCACAGGTGGACATGATGGCGTCCCGCCTAAACAAAAAACTATAGAGATATTGCGCCAGGTCAAGGGACCCTCAGGCAATAGCTGTGGACGCTCTAGTGACACCGTGGGTGTACCAGTCGGTTTATGTATTCCCTCCTCTGCCTCTCATACCAAAGGTACTGAGAATAATAAGAAGACGAGGAGTAAGAACGATACTCGTGGTTCCGGATTGGCCAAGAAGAGCTTGGTACCCAGAACTTCAAGAAATGATATCAGAGGACCCATGGCCTCTACCGCTCAGACAGGATCTGCTACAGCAGGGGCCCTGTCTGTTCCAAGACTTACCGCGGCTGTGTTTGACGGCATGGCGGTTGAATACCGGATCCTAAAGGAAAAGGGCATTCCGGAGGAAGTTATTCCTATGCTGATAAAAGCCAGGAAAGAAGTAACTGCAAACCATTATCACCGTATTTGGCGAGAATATGTTGCGTGGTGTGAGGCCAGGAAGGCCCCAACATAGGAATTTCAGCTGGGTCGTTTTCTGCACTTCCTACAGTCAGGAGTGACTATGGGCCTAAAATTGGGTTCCATTAAGGTCCAGATTTCGGCTCTGTCGATTTTCTTCCAGAAAGAACTGGCTTCACTGCCTGAAGTTCAGACATTTGTAAAGGGAGTGCTGCATATTCAGCCCCCTTTTGTGCCTCCTGTGGCACCTTGGGATCTCAACGTGGTGTTGAGTTTCCTAAAATCACATTGGTTTGAACCACTTAAAACTGTGGATCTGAAATATCTCACGTGGAAAGTGGTCATGTTATTGGCCTTGGCTTCGGCCAGTCGTGTGTCAGAATTGGTGGCTTTGTCATGTAAAAGCCCTTATCTGATTTTCCATATGGATAGGGCAGAATTGAGGACTCGTCCCCAGTTTCTCCCTAAGGTGGTATCAGCTTTTCACTTGAACCAACCTATTGTAGTGCCTGCGGCTACTAGGGACTTGGAGGATTCCAAGTTACTGGACGTAGTCAGCGCCTTGAAAATGTATGTTTCCAGGACGTCTGGAGTCAGGAAAACTGACTCGCTTTTTATCCTGTATGCACCCAACAAACTAGGTGCTCCTGCTTCTAAGCAGACTATTGCTCGCTGGATTTGTAGCACAATTCAGCTGGCGCATTCTGCGGCTGGATTGCCGCATCCTAAATCCGTAAAGGCCCATTCCACGAGGAAAGTGGGCTCATCTTGGGTGGCTGCCCGAGGGGTCTCGGCTTTACAACTTTGCCGAGCTGCTACTTGGTCAAGGGCAAACACGTTTGCTAAATTCTACAAATTTGATACCCTGGCTGAGGAGGACCTTGAGTTCTCTCATTCGGTGCTGCAGAGTCATCCGCACTCTCCCGCCCGTTTGGGAGCTTTGGTATAATCCCCATGGTCCTTACGGAGTTCCAGCATCCACTAGGACGTCAGAGAAAATAAGATTTTACTCACCGGTAAATCTATTTCTCGTAGTCCGTAGTGGATGCTGGGCGCCCATCCCAAGTGCGGATTGTCTGCAATACTTGTATATAGTTATTGCCTAACTAAAGGGTTATTGTTGTGAGCCATCTATTGAGAGGCTCAGTTATATTTCATACTGTTAACTGGGTATAGTATCACGAGTTATACGGTGTGATTGGTGTGGCTGGTATGAGTCTTACCCGGGATTCAAAATCCTTCCTTATTGTGTCAGCTCTTCCGGGCACAGTGTGCTAACTGAGGTTTGGAGGAGGGTCATAGTGGTAGGAGCCAGTGCACACCAGGTAGTCTAAAAGCTTTCTTTTAGTTGTGCCCAGTCTCCTGCGGAGCCGCTATTCCCCATGGTCCTTACGGAGTTCCCAGCATCCACTACGGCTACAAGAAATAGATTTACCGGTGAGTAAAATCTTATTTTTACTCTGTTGTATTTCTGTAGTGTATGAATTGTATTGTTATCTCCTTTCAAATAATCCACTGTGGCGTTAGAACCCAGTGGTTAACTACAAATCAGTGTTGTGTCCTCTTTTCCCTGCTAGGGTTTAAAGCGTATTTAACTGTATAAGGTTTGCAAGTGTATTGATAAGGTGTGTACGCACTGCGGATACTTTGTGCAGTAAGCGCTGCTTAAGGTTTAAAGTGTAACATCATTGCAGTGCTTTGCTGCATAAGGTTTAGAGTGTAAGTATATCATTGCATTGCAGTACTAACAAGGTTTGAAGTATATCAAGAGTGTGTGCGTGCGGTGTGTACTTTGTACTCCCGGCGCGGCATTTGTACGCTAAGTCCGTATAAGCTACGGGACTCTGTACGCAAATAGCGTACAAGGTACATAGCGTGTGTATTAAGTCTAGTGGCTCCACGGTAAAACTGTGTTTAAAGGTATAGCTTTATGGTTTAAGATAATATCAACATTATCAGTTGCATTCTGGGAGGCCGAATGCTGTGATCGTTGGTGCCATTCCACTGACGCTACCTCATATCACAATGTATATCCTGTGGATACTGTGGTTTTTACGGAGAAATAGAGTTATAGACGGTAAGTCTACCATAACTACTACTTTTTCAGAATAGCAGGGCCATATTTGGGTGAATATCAGTGCTAAGGCGCCGTTTCGCATCACAATAAGCTTAGTAGGTAAGCCCTATTTGCATTGCACATTTCCTTTGCGTAAAGCTGTAGCCATTAAGTGGAATAGACGCCTCTTGACCAGCGTCGCAGGAGAAATATCTGGAAATATCTGCAGATTATCCAGGCACTCAGCTGTGGAAGAGGAAGACAAAGTAGCACGTAGAATGCGTTCTGTAATATGAAAAAGTGGACCCTGTCCCTTGGTGCTTGGATAGGGGTCTGTTTGGACTTTGTGAGTCTATGGATCCTATCAATAAGAAGGTCCGCAGCAGAAGCCTTCTGTGAAAGTTTCTGAATGAGGTCCGTGGCATAGTCATAAAGCTCAGCATTTGTAACAGAATCAGGAATGGCCATTATTCTGATATTATTTCTCCGAGACCTGTCTTCTAAATCAATGACTTCATCACGAATTAGACCATGTCTTCCTGAAGGGTGTCGTGCTGAAATCAGGTCTTTCTGAGACGCATCAATCTCTTTCATCTCAGTCTGTACGAATGCCAATCTCACTAATATCGGACCTCAAAGCCTGAATATTAGAGTTAAATTCTGAGATTATTTCAGTCCTTAAATGTAAATAACAGAGTAACAGGACCATCTAGAGTGTCTTAAGACGTCTTCAGCCATTACAGCTGGGCTGTGCGACTGACAAGAAGAAGCAGATGATGTTGTAGCGGTCTCAGAAGGACCACCTGAATTCGAGGTACCAAAGAGATGGATAGGTGGGGCCGATTTGGTACCTTTTAACCTTTTTTGTGAGGCATGGTAAGCCGGCTACAAAGAGACTGATCTCTCAGAGATAGGAAAATACCAACAATCTCTAAATAAAAGGAGCAGTAGTACGTTGTCAAGATGACTCAGTTCAAAATGACATTCTTAGTCGGGGTGAAGGTAGTATCCAAGGCAAAATTTCAAGTTAACAGGATGTAATGCAACTCAAATAACACAGTAATGAGTGAGAAATTCCACTAGAGGTAAGCGTGATAGACGTGAAGTACTCAGCACAGAGAGACACAAATGGCAAAATATATTCAGTGAATAAATCCACAAAATAATATACTGTGAGGTTGTAATCAGAGTCTAATGAGCTGTACTCAGACGATACTTGATACTGGGCTCTGCATGTAGACTGAGAGGAAGTAGATTATAGTGGTACCATATACATAGAAGGTAGTTTCACCTCCAGGCAAATGCTTCAATGTAGTGTAGTGACCCCGGTCCAGCCGTCAGGACACTTATTTAGCAGCTTATATCAATTTTATTGAAGGCAGAAGGCAAAGCATGCGATGGCTGGGCACCAGGATCCAAAATGGCAGCCACCTCACTTCCCAATATCACTGCCGGGCTCCGGTGACTGTGGGCAGCCCATTCTGTCCCCAGCAGTAGCGGGAGTTGTGCACCTGTGTGAGCGGGAGAGCAAGTGTTCCTGCCTGAGCAAAAGCGCCTCCAAGTCAGGAGTCCGGAGCGTGCAGGAAAGACTGGGCACACTTAGCCCCAGAATACAGCCCGAGGCTTCAGCGGCGTCACTAGGCTGAGACAGTGAACAATGACCAGAGTGAGCTGAACGAGCTGCTTTAGGGCAGGAAGAGTGGGGGACTTAATAGATTGGGTGTTGGTCCCAGCGGCGGCTGAGAGCTATCAGGTAGGGTAGATAAGAAGCCACTTAGCGAGGAGAGCTCCAGAAAGCACATCTGGATGGACTCAGGCCACGCCCCTCTTATTTATTATTTTATATACTTACAGGGTGACAGGTTTGGTACATCCCTGCAAAGGCAGATCCAATCTCTTTCTCATCAGACTCTGCTGTCTTCCCTGCACTCTCACTCAGATGTTCACTGCTTTCAGAAGCACACACATGAGAAGCAGAAGTATGGCGGCAGCTGTATAGATTCTGATATGTAATTCTCTGTATCGTACCGTACACACATCATTCTTATTACTAATGAGAGTATAGAGGTAAGGCACTGATGATGGGGGTGTAAGAGTGTAACCTAGCAGATGTATGATGATTGCAGGGTATTATATGGTGTATTGCATGTAAAGTACCTTGTTCCACACCTGCTCTGCTGTAGCAATATACCTTATAATAGGATTTTAATTATCTACCAGTAAATCATTTTCTCGTAGTCCGTAGAGGATGCTGGGGTTCCATTTAGTACCATGGGGTATAGACTGGTCCCTTGGGAGCCATGGGCACTTTAAGAGTTTAATAGTGTGGGCTGGCTCCTCCCTACACAGATAGTGGTGAGATTCACACCAGCTCACACGTACGCAAAGAAAAGCCAAGCCAACTAGCTTGTAACGATTCAGCAACGGCTGAACAATAATACTTAACCAAATAACAATGCAGTACTTAACCAAATAACAATGCAGGAAAGCGAAGCACTGGGCGGGCGCCCAGCATCCTCTATGGACTACGAGAAAAGGATTTACCGGTAAGTAATTAAAATCATATTTTCTTTTACGTCCTAGAGGATGCTGGGGTTCCATTTAGTACCACGAGAATGTACCAAAGCTCCCAGTACGGGAGGGAGAGTGCTGAGGTTCCTGCAGAACAGATTGACCAAACTTTAGGTCCTCAGAGGCCAAAGTATCGAACTTGTAGAACTTAGCAAACGTGTTCGACCCTGACCAAGTAGCCGCTCGGTAAAAAGTTGTAAAGCCGAGACACCCTGGGCAACCGCCCAGGAAAAACCCACTTTACGAGTAGAGTGGGCCTTAACAGATTTTGGACACTACAGGCCTGCTGTAGAATAAGCATGCTGGATAGTAAACCTGATCCAGCGAGAAATCGTCTGCTTAGAAGCAGGACACCCAATCTTGTTGGGATCATAAAGGACAAATAGAGCGTCTGACTTCCTGTGACGAGAAGTTCTCTTCACATAAATTTTCAAAGAACTCACAACATCCAAGTACTTTGAGGTGATTGAGGAGTCAGTAGCCACTGGCACCACAATAGGTTGGTTGATATGAAAAGCTGATACAACCTTTGGAAGAAATTGCTGACACTTTCTGAGCTCAGCTCTATCCTCATGGAAAATCAAGTAGGGGCTCTTGCATGACAATGCCCCCAATTCTGACACACGTCGAGCAGATGCCAATGCCAACAGTGTGACCGCCTTCCAAGTAAGAAACTTGACGTCCACCTCCTGTAAAGGATCGAATCAATACGATTGCAGTAACTGCAGCACCACATTAAGATCACAAGGTGCCGTAGGAGGCACAAAGGGTGGTTGGATGTGCAGAACCCCTTTTAAGAAAGTCTGAACCTCATGGAGCGCATCCAATTGTTTCTGGAAGAAAATGGACAGGGCCAAAATCTGTACCTTTATGGAGACCAAGCGTAGGTCCACATTCACGCCTGTTTGCAGAAAGAGGAGAAACCGTCCCAGTTGAAAGTCCACCGTAGGAAATTTCTTGGATTCACACCAAGACGCATACTTTTTTCCAAATGTGATGGTAATGTTTAGACGTTACTCCCTTTACTGGCCTGTATCAGGGTAGGAATGACCTTTTTCAGAATGCCCTTCCGAGCTATGGTCTGGCGTTCAACTTCCATGCGTAGCTGCGGTAAGTCTTCATAGGCGAATGACCCCTGTAGTAGAAGGTCCTCGCAAAGAGGAAGAGGCCTTGGATCCTCCAGCAGTAATTCCAGAAGATCCGCGTACCAACCCCGTCTTGGCCAGTCCGGAGCAATGAGGATCGCCTGAACACTTGTTCTTTTTATTAGTTTGAGAATCCTTGGGATGAGTGGAAGTGGAGGGAACACAAACACCGATTGGAACACCCACGGAGTTACCAGGGCGTCCACCGTCACTGCTTGTGGATATCTCGACCTGGAACAGTACCTCCAAAGCTTCTTGTTGAGGCAGGAGGCCATTATGTCTATCTGAGGTACACCTCATCAACTTGTTACCTCTGCAAACACCTCTGGGTGGAGGCCCCATTCTCCTGGATGGAGATTGTGTCTGCTGAGGAAGTCCGCTTCCCAGTTGTCCACTCCCGGTATGAAGAGAGGTATGCAGTGAGAAAATGACGCTGATGAGTGCTGGATCCACTCTGAGGAGAAGTCCCCGCCCCCTATAATGGCGCGTTCTCCTGCAATTAGTTGATTATACTGGCCTGATGTATTTTATAGCTAACAGCGGTATTAGCCCCTGATAGCTATAGTTGACCAGTGTAGGGTGATTGTGCTGGCCCAGGCATCGTACACAGTGTGCCACTGAGCCTTAAGGAGCGCAGCCTGTCAGAGCTGCGCTCACACTCTTGTGCCGCCATTCCTGCCGGCGACCCGCTTCCCGGGCCGCCGTCGCTGTTCTCCCCACTCTTCATTCTTCTGGCTCTGTTGGGGGTGGCGGCCGTGCTGCAGGAGTGAGCGGTTGCCTCGTGGGCTTGAGATCAGCACCCTCAGGAGCTCAGTGTCCTGTCAGCGGAGATAGAGAACCATTAACTTCAGTTTCTACTCCCCCTCCCCCCACCCCCTAAGTCCCACGAAGCAGGAAGGCTGTTGCCAGCAGCCTTCCTGTATCCTAAACTCTTAGAACAACAATAAAACTAGAAAAACTCCTAGGAGCTCCCCTAGCTGTGACCGGCTCTTCCAGGCACATTTTCTAAATGGAGTCTGGTAGGAGGGGCATAGAGGGAGGAGCCAGCCCACGCTGTGAAACTCTTAAAGTGCCCATGGCTCTCAAGGTACTAAATAACCCCAGCATCCTCTCGGACGTGAGAGAAATAAGGGTGAGTAACACATGTACAGGCTTACCAGCGTATGAGCACACACATAAAGGAATGCTACCTTACCAATGCTTCCAGGAGTAACGTTAGGAGACATTTCTCTTATCTATCAGCTCATATGACTGATGTTAATGTTCATCTAGAATCTCCAATTCATACGATATATTCCCCATCCATAGTTTTACATTGGTGCTGACATAAGACTTGGCGAGTGACTACATCTCCATTTATACTTCATGGTTAGTTACCAGTACAAGAGAGATATATCTAAGTCTTGTTATAATATCACATTTGTTATTGTGAGTGTTCTCAGGAGGGTGGACACAATGATAGTCTGAGACACAATATTATAAAGCCTTCATTAAAAGTAATGTTTTATTATACACACACATTTACAATTAAGTGTCCCAGAGAGTCGTATTCTCCTATTGTTTACAAGATTAATATTGTTACAGAAAATGTCCCATTTCCATAATGTATTTTATTTCCAGCAGATGGACACACAAGCAGGAATATCTCAGAAGGACATCTAATGTTATCCCCGGATTGTGAAAAAAAAGATAATGACAGTAGACCGGATTCTTCAGAAGATGACCCCATTACCCCAATTATACATCCAGCTCTATCAGCTGATCCCTCTGATCCTGGGAAATGTTCTCCTGATCACTCTGATATTGGTGCATCTGTTACAGCTCTGACAGTAGATACAGTGTTTCCCTGTTCTATAGATGCCAAATGTTTTACACAGAACACAAACCTTATTACCCATCAATCAGCTAAGGCAGGTGAGAGGCCATTTCCATGTTCTGAGTGTGGTAAGTGTTTTCCATACAAATCAGTTCTTGTTAATCATCAGAGAAGTCACACAGGTGAGAAGCCATTTTCTTGCTCTGAGTGCGGGAAATGTTTTACCCTGAAATCAAATCTTGTTGCACATCAGATAAGTCACACAGGTGAGAATCCATTTCCATGTTCTGAGTGTGGGAAATGTTTTACATCCAAATCAGCTCTTGTTAGACATCAGAGAAGTCACACAGGTGAGAAGCCATTTTCTTGCTCTGAGTGCGGGAAATGTTTTACCCTGAAATCAAATCTTGTTACACATCAGAGAATTCACACAGGTGAGAATCGATTTCCATGTTCTGAATGTGGGAAATGTTTTACCCAGAAATGACAACTTGTTACATATCAGAGAAGTCACACAGGTGAGAGGCCATTTCCATGTTCTGAGAAATAAATCAGCTCTTGTCGCACACAATAGACATCACTCAGGTGAGGAACCATTTTATTCTTCTGGAGTATACTTATCATTGCCATGTAACGTTCTTCAAGGTTCTTATCCTATCTCCCAAGCTTTTTGCAATACACGTGCTACCACTGGGTGAAACAGACGTCATGTCCTCGTTTACCACTGCTATGCCGATGACCGGTCTTTTGCTCTGGGTACTGAGAACCCAATACCAATCCTAAATGTCTAGCTGAGCTCCAGGTGTGGGTGATGCCAGTTGGCTGTGACTCCGTCCTAGTGTAACAGTTCCATATGATAGAAGCTCACGACAAAGGGCAGGGCTACAGCTCAGCTTTGCCTACCAACCAGACTTACACTTGGGGGTTCTGAGTTACAAAATGCTTATCCGGTGTGGAATCTTGGTGTCCTGGATGGTGGAGTGACACTTAGACATCAGGTATTAGCCACAATCAGATCCTCATCTGAGGAACATAGCCAGACTCCAGCACTTATTTCCCTCAGAAGAACTACATACAGTCATACATGCATTTGTATCATCACACATAGAACACTGTAATGCCCTCTACCTGGGTCTCCCAGCAGAAGAATTGCAGCACTTGTAGCCTGTACAGAATGCAGCAGCCAGGCTGTTACCTAACCAGCCCGTTCCTGCCACATACCACCCATTCTCTGCTCCCTCCACCAGCTGCCTGTAAGATGGTGACTCTGGGCCTGATTCAGGTTGGTTTGCAGTGTGCGATCCAACCAGAATTATTGAGAAAACGTTGCGGACGCATGCGCAGCACCCGTCCTGCGCATGCGCCCTCATTTTCTTTGGGGGGAGCAGAACATGTGATTGGCCCTGCCTGTTAATCAGGCAGAGGCAGTCGCTGGGGGGCGGGCAACGCTCCATTTCCAGGGATTAGACTGGGCATTGTAGGACAAACGAGGGCGTGATCACGTCTGCTACGTGACATCACAAGCAGCTGCCACGATCGAGAAGAACGTGGTGTGCCAACTGCGGGTGCAGCTAAGCTGAACCAATAGGAGGCTTCACTAATTTCTATGATGGAGCAGAAATTGTGAGGCGATCGCAATTTCTGCTTCATCAAAGGTGGAGGCGGCAGTCAGCATGCTAGGAAAAGGATTGCAAATGCTGCTAATTAGAAGCACCCTATTACAGAATCTTACTGACTCTCCGAGCCTTACATGACCAGGGCCCATGGTACCAGAAGCAGCTTCTGCCTCCTTACTGCCCTGGTTACAGCCATCTGTTGATGAAGGACTGTTAGCAGTACCATAAATGCTCAAGCAGTGCTTAGATGTCAGGGGGAGACAGGGTGGGTGGCAGTAGTCGCGGGGCTGCTGGAGGCAGTGTGTAAGTGGGTAATATTGTCCCCAATCAGCGCTGAGGTGGCAGACAGGATGAGTGGCAGTAGTGGAGGCAGTGTGTAAGTGGGTAATATTGTCCTCAATCAGTGCTGAGGTGGCAGACAGGATGAGTGGCAGTAGTGGGGGCAGCTGGAGGCAGTGTGTAAGTGGGTAATATTGTCCTCAATCAGTGCTGAGGTGGCAGACAGGATGAGTGGCAGTAGTGGGGGCAGCTGGAGGCAGTGTGTAAGTGGGTAATATTGTCCTCAATCAGTGCTGAGGTGGCAGACAGGATGAGTGGCAGTAGTGGGGGCTACTGGAGGCAGTGGGTAATATTGTCCCCAATCAGCGCTGAGGTGGCAGACAGGACAAGTGGCAGTAGTGGGGGCTGCTGGAGGCAGTGTGTAAGTGGGTAATATTGTCCCCAATCAGTGCTGAGGTGGCAGACAGGGCAAGTGGCAGTAGTGGGGGCTGCTGGAGGCAGTGTGTAAGTGGGTAATATTGTCCCCAATCAGTGCTGAGGTGTCAGACTGGAGACAGGGCGGATGGCCGCAGTGCAGTACCAGGGGTTGCTGGAGGCAGTGTGTAAGTGGATAATATTGTCCCCAATCAGTGCTGAGGTGTCAGACAGGACGAGTGGCAGTAGTGGGGGCTGCTGGAGGCAGTGTGTAAGTGGGTAATATTGTCCCCAATCAGCTCTGAGGTGGCAGACAGGACGAGTGGCAGTAGTGGGGGCTGCTGGAGGCAGTGTGTAAGTGGGTATTGTCCCCAATCAGCGCTGAGGTGGCAGACAGGATGAGTGGCAGTAGTGGGGGCAGCTGGAGGCAGTGTGTAAGTGGGTATTGTCCCCAATCAGCGCTGAGGTGTCAGAGGGGGAGACAGGGCGGATGGCCGCAGTGCAGTACCAGGGGCTGCTGGAGGCAGTAAAGAGGTGTATGGGTCCCGCACAGAACCAATTGATAATTAGACTTAATGATGATTATGCTTCCTTATTTCTAATTAATCCCTTGTATGTGATAATTTATTGTTATTTGCTGTGTCAGCCTTTATGTGTGTCCTGTGTAATAATCCTGAAAGTAGTGGTGATACCGATCTCATATCATTTGTAACTTGGAAAAGATGAGATATGAGGTGCACTCTGGAAGCTTGTAGAGGGTTAATCAGAGATAGACGCAGATGTGACATCACTCAGCCCCCTGGAAAATGGTCCTGGCCCGTGTTCACCCCTCAGGGATGCGACCGCAATGTGTGTGGCCGCTGCGCATGTGAATTTTGCCACCACCAGCAAACTGCTGCGGGCAGCTATTGCAGCTGGGTCTGAATGTCCCCCCTTAAGGCTTTTGGCTCTCCTGATATGTATCTGTTTTACTTACCTGCAATACTAAAACATAACTTGAATTGTTTCTGTGCTTTAAAGGATATTTCTCATACGTCCTAGAGGATGCTGGGGTCCACTTTAGTACCATGGGGTATAGACTGTTCTGCAGGAGCCATGGGCACTTTAAGACTTTTTCAGAGTGTGAACTGGCTCCTCCCTCTATGCCCCTCCTCCAGACCTCAGTTTAGAAAATGTGCCCAGGCAGACTGGCCGCACTCTAGTGGGGCTCTACTGAGTTTCACTGAAAGACTTTATGTTAGGTTTTTTATTTTCAGGCAGACTGCTGGCAACAGTCTCCCTGCCTCGTGGGACTTAGGGAGAAGAAGTAGGAAACAACTTCCTGCATAGTTTCATGGCCCTGCTTCTTGCTGACAGGACACCATTAGCTCCTGAAGGGTACTGAACACTAGCTGCGGCTATGCGCTCACTCCCACAGTACGCCGTCACCTCCCTAACAGAGCCAGAAGTCAGAAGACGCATGAGTATTATTACCGGAGATCTGCCAGAGGGACCTCCGGTCATTGTGACGGCTAAAGGTACCGCACAACGAGCGGGAATGCTGCGCGAACATGCTATCAAAACTCAGGCACACAGCGGGTGCAGGGTGCGGGGGGGCGCCCTGGGCAGCATACAATCCTACTCTGACTGTCAAAAAGTGGCATATTGGACCGTGGCTCAATCCTACACCCCTGCCAGTATAAATTTTTGTCAAATAAGCTGAGGGTAAATGCGTAATTACAGGGGCGGGGCTTCCTCCTCAGTCAGCCAGAACACTGCTCAGCGCCATTTTCTCCAAGCAAGGTTGCAGGGGAAGAAACGCTGGTCCTCCTCCACTTCTGAATCAAGTATCAGGGTGAAAAAAGGGGGGAAAGTGTAATATTGAGGTACTCAAACTATTATTGGCAATATATAAGCACTGGAAAGTCTCTGTGTACAAAGTACGCGACACAGGGATTTTTTCTTTAGGCGCTGAGTTGTGGACTGGCCATTCCTTTCTGCGTCCCTCTGACAGATTTTACTGTGGGTCTGTCCCCTATAATCCCCAGAGTGTCTGTGGTGCGGTTGTGCACGTGTGTGACATGTCTGAGGCAGGGTGCTCCTCCCCTGAGGAAGCCATTTTAGGGACAGAGTTGTAATGTGGTGACACTGCCGGCACACCATGAGCCTGAATGGGTGAAAGAATTACATGAAAGTGTGAATCATATCAGTAAGAGATTGGATAAGTCTGAGTCTCATGCAGAAACCTGGAGAAAGTCAGTCTGTGGAAGATGTGATTTGTCAAAACTCTGCTTTTTCATCCACAGTGGACCCCTCTGGGTCCCATAAGAGGTCATTTACTCAGGTAATACAGACTGACACCGACACGGACTCTGATTCCTGTGTGGACACTAGTGATTCCAGGGAAATAGATCCAAACTTAGCAAAAAAACATTCAGTACATGATTGTGGCTATAAAGGAGGTGTTAGACGTTACGGAGACCCCGCTTTACCTCAGCAGAAGGTTTACCTTTATAAAGAAAAGAAAATTAATGTAACTTTTCCTCCTTCTCATGAACTGAACACTCTCTTTGAGGGTGTCTGGGCAAACCCTGAAAAGAAATTTCAGATCCCCAAAAGGATTCAGGCTGCTTATGCTTTCCCAGCAGAGGACCGGAAAAGGTGGGCGTCACCCCCGTTTTAGACAGTGCCCTGCCACGATTAACAAAAAAGGTAATTCTCCCTGCTCCTGGGACGGCTTCACTCAAGGAGCCGGCAGACCGCAAGTTGGAGACTACGTTAAAATCTATGTGGCCAATGGGACGCTACTCAGGCCTACCATTGCCTGTGCGTGGGTGAGTAGTGCTATTGAAAAGTGGTCAGATAACTTATCATCTGAAATTGACAATAGATAGAGAAGAGGTTCTCCTACCATTGGGTCATATTAAAGACGCTGCAGGGTACATGCGTGAAGCCATGAGAGATCTTGGTATCAAGAGCAACTACCATGGCAGTTTCGGCACGGAGAGCGTTGTGGATTCGTCAATGGAATGCTGACACAGATTCCAAAAGGAATATGGAGTCTCTCCCGTATAAAGGGGAAGCCTTGTTTGGAGACGGGATGGATACTTTAGTTTTTGTGGCTACCGCAGGTAAATCGACTTTCTTGCCTTATGCTCCTACGCCGGTGAAAAAGCCATATCACTTTCAGATGCAGTCCTTTCGGCCCAATAGATACAAAAAGGGAAAAGGTTCCCCTTTCTTTGCGGGTAGAGGAATGGGAAGAGGAAAATAGTCCACAGCGTCTCCAGGATCACAGGAGCAGAAATCATCCCCTGCTTCTGCCAAATCTACAGCATGGCGATGGGGCTCCCTTGCTGGAGTCCGCTGAGGTGGGGGCAAGTGTGAAACTTTTCAGTCAGTTCTGGGTTCATTCTGGCCTGGACCCGTGGGTCTTACAAATAGTGTCTCACGGGTACAAACTGGAGTTTTAAGACGTTCCCCCGCACGATTTTTCAAATCGGCCTTCCCAGTTTCTCTCCCAGACAGGGAAGTGGTAACGGCAGCAATACAAAAATTGTGTCAGGATCAAGTCATTGTCCTGGTTCCCCTGTCACAACAGGGAGAAGAGTTTTATTCAAGCCTCTTCGTAGTTCTGAATCCGGACGGCTCGGTCAGACCGATCCTGAACCTTAAATCTCTGAATCTCTACCTGAAAAGGTTCAAATTCAAGATGTAATCTCTCAGGGCAGTGATCTCCAGTCTGGAGGAAGGGGATTTCATGGTGTCAGTGGACATAAAGGATGCCTACTTACATGTTCCCATTTATCCTCCACATCAAGCTTATCCTGAGATTCGCGATACAGGATTGTCATGACCAATTTCAGACGTTGCCGTTTGGACTCTCCACGGCACCGAGGGTGTTCACCAGGGTGATGGTGGAGATGATGGTCCTCCTTCGTTAGAAGGGAGTCAGTATAATTCCTTACCTGGACAATCTTCTAATAAAAGTGAGGTCCAGGGAACGGTTGGTGCAGAACATTGCACACTCCAACAACACGGTTGGATCATAAACCTTCACAAGATTGGGTGTCTTGCTTCTAAGCAGACCATTGCGCGCTGGATCAGAGGTACGATTCAGCACGCTCATTCCAAGGCAGGATTGCTGTTACCGAATTTGGTGAATGCACATTCTACTAGAAAGGTGAGCTCTTCCTGGGCGGCTACCTGGGGTGTCTTGGCGTTGCAACTTTGCCGAGCAGCTACTTGGTCAGGGGCAAACACGTTTGCCAAGTTTTACAGGTTTGATACCTTGGCCGATGAGGACCTCAAGTTTGGTCAATCGGTGCTGCAGGGTCATTCGCACTCTCCCGCCCGTTCTGGAGCTTTGGTATAACCCCATTGTACTAAAGTGGACCCCAGCATCCTCTAGGACGTATGAGAAAACAGGATTTTAATACCTACCGGTTAATCCTTTTCTCCTAGTCCATAGAGAATGCTGGGCACCCGACCCAGTGCGTACTTTACCTGCAGTTGTTAGCTGTAATTACACAAGAGTTGTGTTACGCTTCTTTTCAACATGTTGCTGTAAATTTGTTCATGCCGTTGACATGTTTTATGTTGAATGCCCTGTTGTACGGCATGGCTGAAGTGTGAGCTGGTATGAATCTCACCGTTCACTTTAAAATAAATCCTTTCCTCAAAATGTCCGTCTCCCTGGGCACAGTTCCTATACTGAGGTCTGGAGGAGGGGCATAGAGGGAGGAGCCAATTCACACACTGGAAAAGTCTTAAAGTGCCCATGGCTCCTGCGGAACTGTCTATACCTCATGGTACTAAAGTGGACCCCGGCATCCTCTACGGACTAGGAGAAAAGGATTTACCGGTAGGTATTAAAATCCTGTTTTTATCCATGTTGTGCACAGAGTAAAGTATTTTTTAAGTTTAAAATATAGATGGACAAAAATGTGTGTATTAAATATATGAAATAAAGTCATTTAAAAACAAAAGATTTCCGTTGAGTCTTTTTATTTGTGTATTATCTTATTATCAGATAATTGTCGCTATGGTGACAGAAACAATTTCCTGTTAATGTGTCATTGTATTGTTACTTTTGTGTCCACATAATATCAGTGTTGCTGTGTATAAATATCTCTGGTGTGTAAAGGTGGGTACACACGCTGCCATTGTGACTGTGCCATTTCCCTTGAACTGGCCAAGGCCCAGAACCACCAATAATGACTATATGTACTTGTGATTTTTTATCTGTGTAAATAAATAGTGACAGGAATTTTATATCAGTGCATTCATGTGGAGTGGGGGCGGTGGCCTGTCAGGAAGCTGCTATTACATCATGTGATTTCCTCTGATTTCCATATTCCCTTTGTGTGTGTGTGTGTGTGTGTGTGTGTGTGTGTGTGTATATATATATATATTTATTTCATTTGTTTATTTTTGTTTTAAATAAGTTATGTCTGTTCAAAGGTTCAGTTTGTTTTTTTACTGGTAGGTGAATTAGGGTTGTTGTATTTAAAAAAAAAACTTACCTGACCGTTGCCTGGAAATGTCCATGTATGAAGCTATGGGAGATACCTGCAGCAGTCCCTTCTACTTACATTTGGGAGGTACGGTTGTTTTGGGGGAATCTGCAGCAAATATTAAATGATACATTGGCCCCATAACGTCTCGCTGACCCTCTGATTTTTACAAAAATATGTTACACAAAATGACATTTACATTAACAACCATTAATTAAACAAGAAAAACAAAAACAAAAATTCCAAAGAAACTTTACATATAAAAAAAATAGAAGAAAATCACCAATTCTGGTCTGGACTCAGTGGGGTAAATTTACTAAGGTGGGAGATTTTTAGAACTGGTGATGTTGCCCATGGCAACTAGTCAGATTCTACTTACCATTTATCTAACTGCTTCTAGCATATAATAGATATAATCTGATTGGTTGCCATGGGCAACATCACTAGTTCTAAAAATGTCCCACCTTAGTAAATTTTCTTCATTGACTCTATCGCGAGAACAAGAGCCTTTTTAGCAAGGATTATGCCAATAGTAAGCAGAAGAGGAATCAGGCGTATCTCACAGAATATCAGTGCTGCCACCATACATTGGGGAGAGAAGATAAAGTGCAGAATTCTGAACATGGGGGGTAATTCCAAGTTGATCGCAGCAGATGGGCAAAACCATGTGCACTGCAGGGGGGCAGATATAACATGTGCAGAGAGAGTTAGATTTGGGTGGGTTATTTTGTTTCTGTGCAGAGTATATACTGGCTGCTTTATTTTTACACTGTAAATTAGATTGCAGATTGAACACACCACACCCAAATCTAACTCTCTCTGCACATGTTAAATCTGCCTCCCCTGCAGTGCACATGGTTTTGCCCAACTGCTAACAGAATTCCTGCTGCGATCAACTTGGAATTACCCCCAGTGCTTTTAGAAGGAACATAAGAAGTGCATAGATCACAATGATCAGAAGTTCGGGACAATGAGGTTAAAAAACCATCACTGTGGTACTAATGACCTCAATGCAGGTCACTTGGAGCAAGAAACTAGGGTAAGGGCAACAACAATATTTTAAAATAACAAAAAAAATGGTTTGACCAAAAACCAATTATAAATATAAAAAATGAGGATGGTCCAGTACAGAGGACTGTGTACTAAGCATGTCTAAGTACGCACCACTGGAGGACGCGCTGGAATTAGAGGAGGGGGTGGGCTGTATGGGTCCTGGCAGAAAACAGCTCATCTGTTGAGGACGGTTTCCTGGCACATAATGCATGGGTTGAGGATGTGGGTAGGTGGGTGGGGGCACATTTGGGAGACAGCGCCTGGCAGGTGGTGGTATCTCACATGCCTCAACTAGAGATTCATCATTTGTGCATGAGGTAGCATCAAGAACCAGACGCTTGTAGATCTTTTCATCCTCCTTCATCAGTTGCATTTCTACCACAATGTAATTGCCAAAAGATTGCTACAAGTCCGGGAGCCTATTAAGAACCTCCTCGGCGTGAGTAAAAAACTGTTGTGTACAGGGTGGGGCAGAAGTGAGTTTCTGAATGACCTCCGCTGTTTCATGGGTCGTGGCTGTGGAATTGGGTCGTCCACTTCAGTTGCCTCACTCATGGAAAGCTCCACTTCCAGCTTCGGTGTAATATCCTGCAATATAAAACAAAAGACTCCATGTAAAAATGTGTGTGTACAATACAATACAAATGTGTGTGTACTTACCAGATCCATACTCTCCGATGCCTCCTCTTTCACAAGAGTGGGAGAATACAAAACCATATTACGCCATGACCTTATCCTTGGCTCTTGCTCCAAAGTAAATTTCATGAGGCCAAAATACCACAGCGTTGGCTTGTAAACCTTATCCGTCCCGGCTCCTGAACATTGTGGACCATCCTCTCCTACTGCAAATCCTTCACTTCATTAGTCTGCGTGACACTGCCCTTTCTTGGCTGTCATCCTACCTTTCTGACCGTTCATTCTCTGTCTCCCCTTATGACTCTACCTCCCCCTCACTTCCACTAACTGTAGGGGTACCCCAAGGTTCTGTCCTTGGTCCTCTACTCTTCTCTCTCTACACGTCCTCACTAGGTAAGCTCATTAGTTCTTTTGGTTTCCAATATCATCTCTATGCTGATGACACTCAAATCTATCTTTCCTCTCCAGACCTCTCCCCTGCTCTCCTCACTCCAACTGTCTCTCTGCTACCTCTTCCTGGATGTCCCAGCGCTTTCTTAAACTTAACATGTCTAAGACTGAGCTGATCATCTTCCCTCCCTCCCGCATAACCTCACCTCCTACAAGCTCATTATCTATTGATGGCACTGCTATCTCCTCTAGCCCCCAAGTGCGCTGTCTTGGAGTAATACTCAACTCCTCCCTCTCCTTCAAATCACACATTCTGCACCTCTCACAAACCTGCCGTTTTCATCTAAAAAATATTTCCAGGATCAGACCCTTTCTGACCCAGGATGCTACTAAGACTCTTATCCACTCACTGGTCATCTCCAGACCGGACAACTGTAATCTCCTCCTGACTGGCATTCCTGACAAATACCTCCCTCCACTCCAATGTATACTCAATGCTGCTGTCCGGCTCATCTTCCTCACCAAACGCACTACGTCCACCTCTCCTCTCTTACTAGACCTTCACTGGCTCCCCTTCCCTTTCAGAATCCATTTCAAGCTTCTCACACTTGCTTACAAAGCCCTCACTCATTCCTCTCCCATCTACATCTCTGACCTTATCTCCCTATACACTCCCACCTGTCCTCTTCGCTCTGCTAATGCACGTCGACTCTCCTGCCTACGGATTACTTCCTCCCACTCCTACCTCCAAGATTTTTCACGTGCTGCACCACTTCTCTGGAATTCCCTACCTCTCCCCTTCAGACTCTCCCCCTCTCTACAAAACTTCAAATGGGCTCTCAAGACCCACTTCTTCACCAAACCCAGCCAAATGTCATCCTAAACCTCTGTTCCATGCTCTCTATGTATCCCATCTGTCTCACCCCTGTCTGGTCTGTCTACCCTCCCCTTTAGAATGTAAGCTCTCAACGAGCAGGGCTCTCTTCCCTCATGTGCTTATCCTTTTCTTACATATAGCACAAACAGCAAGTTGAATTATGAGCACCCATCTGCAGGGCCGTTACACATTATTACACACCGTTATGCCCATTACACATTATTACACACCATGATGCCCATTACACATTATTACACACCATGATGCCTATTACATATTATTACACTCTGTTATGCCCATTACACATTATTACACACCATAATGCCCATTGCACATTATTACACACCGTAATGCCCATTACACATTATTACACATCCATAATGCCCATTACACATTATAACACACCATAATGCCCATTACACATTATTACACACCGTAATGCCCATTACACAATATTAAACACCACAATGCCCATTACATATTATTACACACCGTTATACCCATTACACATTATTACACACCATAATGCCCATTACACATTATTACACACCGTAATGCCCATTACACATTATCACATGCCATAATGCCCATTACACATTATCACACGCCATAATGCCCATTACACATTATCACACGCCATAATGCCCATAACACATTATGCTACGCACCATAATGCCCATTACACATTATTACACACCATAATGACCATTACACATTATTACACACCGTAATGCCCATTACACATTATTACACACCATAATGCCCATTACACATTATTACACACAGTAATGCCCATTACACATTATTACACATCCGTAATGCCCATTATACATTAAACAATTTTATGTCCAATACACATTGCACATCATAATGCCTATTACACATTATTACACACCAGAACGCCCTTTACACATTATTACACGTCCGTAATGCCTATTACACATTATTACACACCGTAATGCCCATTACACATTATTACACACCACAATGCCCATTACACATTATTACACACAGTAATGCCCATTACACATTATTACACATCCATAATGCCCATTACACATTATTACACATCCATAATGCCCATTACACATTAAACAATTTTATACCCATTACACATTACACATCATAATGCCTATTACACATTATTAGATACTAAAAATATAAGAGAGGAAACAAAATGTATAATTTATCATATGGGTACACTAAGTCCCAAAGGTCTAAATATTGACTTTGATCTTAACCCCTTTCTAACATAAAATACAATTGCATAGAGGACAAAGGATTCTGAATCATATTCCCCTCAGATTCACTCTATAGTGATTTATCAGATAGATATTAGCTGAAATAGGTCTATATATTCTTTATAAGAATTTTTAGTAGTTAAATATTACATTACTTGATAAACGCGTTTGTGTAGATTATATAAAGAAAGCATATTATGTATTAATCTAAATAGCAATTATAAGAATTAATATTACATACTAGGTTTGTTATGTGTATTGTTTTGTTTGTCATTTATGTACAAAAGTGAGAGTGGAACAACTGTATTGCGTATTGCATATTCACAGTTTTAGAGGATTATTTTCACATTCATGTAATGAATTATACGGCACATTCTTTATGAATTTCTAACCATATTAAAAACTCTTTTTTTTTTTATTTGTATATACTCGTCACTCTTCCTTGCTAATTTTGCGTTGGGAAAAAACAATTTGTACCCTCCGGTTGCCAAGTGGAATTAGGTAGTGATTCCACATCTTCCCATAGCAGCATCTATAGCAGAGCTGGCCAAACCAGTCCTCGAGATCTACTAACAGTTCACATTTTCCAGATCACCTAGCTGGTGCACAGGTGTAGTCATTACTAATTAAGATGTGCTGCATTCATTCCAAACTGACAAATCTCCAGATCTCCAGGAGGACTGGAAAACATGAACTGTTGGTAGATCTCGAGGACCGGTTTGGCCAGCCCTGATCTATAGTAAAGTGAGTGTACTTTCTGTGTTAGCGCAGTGCCATAATCCGTGTTTAGATTCCGTATATGTCCAGTGGTACTACCGTATATGTCCAGTGGTACTACCGTATATGTCCAGTGGTACTGCCGTATAATTCCAGTAGTACTGGTGTATAAGTCCAGGGATACTGCCGTACAAATCCAGTACAGTGATACTGCCGTATAAATCCAGCGGTACTTACGTATAATTCCAGTGATACTGCCTTATAATTCCAGTGATACTGCTGTATAAGTCCAGTGGTACTGGCATATAAGTCCAGTGGTACTGCCGTATAATTCCAGTAATACTGCCGTATAAATCCAGTCGTACTGCCGTAAAAATACAGTGGTACTGGCGTGTAAATCCAGTCCAGTGATACTGCCATATATGTCCAGTAATACTGCTGTATAAATCCAGTGATACTGCCATATATGTCCAGTGGTACTGTCGTATAAATCCAGTGGTACTGTGGTATAAATCCAGTCCAGTGAACTGACGTATATGTCCAGTGATACTGCCATATAAGTCCAGTGGTACTGCTGTATATTTCCAGTGATACTGCCGCATAAATCCAGTCCAGTGGTACTGCTGTATATGTCTAGTGGTGCTGCCGTATATGTCCAGTGGTACTGGCGTATAAATCCAGTGGTACTGACGTATAAATCCAGTCCAGTGGTACTGCCATATAAGTCCAGTCCAGTGGTGCTGCAGTATAAATTCAGTAGTGCTGTCCTGTGCTGTAATATTATTTACTCCAAATAAAGGGGTTATTAATATTTAATCCAAATAATTTTGACAGGTTTTGCCCTGTATAGTGTAGAGGTACGCTCTCCTTTGCTGCATTTTGTTATATAACTCCAGAAAAATAATGGAGAACAAAAATTTGGAGGATAAAATAGGGAAAAATCAAGAACCACTTCCTCCTACTACTGCTGCTGCTGCTGCCGCTGCTGTTGCCGCTGCAGGGAGTCGATCGTCATCCCAGAGGGTAAGTCAGAAGACCACTTTTACTACTTCAACTAAGCAAATCACTGTCCAACAGTCCTTGCGAGGAAGATGAAATATGACAGCAGGCATCCTGTTGCATAGTGGATAACTGAGGCCTTGACAGCTATGTTGGTGATAGATGTGCATCCGGAATCTGCCATTAGTGCAGTGGGACTTCAGTGCCACTCCTAGATGGGCCAGGTATTTGTGCCGTACACTTGTGTCGCTTAGCTAAGTCATACAGCCACCTCATTGCACGTCTTTTACTTCTTTGCATGATGTGCTGTTTGGGGACTATTTTTCTCTAACGTCCTAGTGGATGCTGGGGACTCCGTAAGGACCATGGGGAATAGACGGGCTCAGGAGACAGGGCACTTTAAGAAAGAATTTGGATACTGGTGTGCACTGGCTCCTCCCTCTATGTCCCTCCTCCAGACCTCAGTTTGAATCTGTGCCCGGACGAGATGTGTGCACCTTAGTGAGCTCTCCTGAGCTTGCTATAAGAAAGTATTTTGTTAGGTTTTTTATTTTCAGGGAGATCTGCTGGCAACAGACTCTCTGCAGCGGGGGACTGAGAGGAGAGAAGCAGAGCTACTCACTGAAGATAGGTCCTGCTTCTTAGGCTACTGGACACCATTAGCTCCAGAGGGATCGTACACAGGATCGCACCCTCGTCGTGCGATCCCGGAGCTGTGCCGCCGTCCCCCTCGCAGAGCCGGAAGACAGAAAACGGTGTCAGAAGAAAGAAGACGTAAAAATCGGTGGCAGAAGACTTCAGTCTTAAATCTGAGGTAGCGCACAGTACTGCAGCTGTGCGCCATTGCTCCCACACTAACCCACATACTCCGGTCACTGTAGGGTGCAGGGGGGGGGGGGGGGCGTCCTGGGCAGCAATTAGGACCTCTTGGCAAAAAGTGAGCATATATGCAGTTGGGCACTGTATATATGCATGAGACCCTGCCATTATTTTACACAGAAACGCGGGACCGAAGCCCGCCACTGAGGGGGTGGGGCTTCTTCCTCAGCACTCACCAGCGCCATTTTCTCTCCACAGCTCCGCTGAGAGGAAGCTCCCCAGGCTTTCCCCTGCAGAATCACGGTAGAAGAGGGTAAAAAGAGAGGGGGGGGGGGCACATAAATTAGGCGCAAAAACTTTGTTTTACAGCAGCTACTGGGTTAACACTACGTTACTGTGTGATTCCTGGGACATATAGCGCTGAAGTGTGTGCTGGCATACTCTCTCTCTGTCTCTCCAAAGGGCCTTGTGGGGGAACTGTCTTCAAATAGAGCATCCCCTGTGTGTGTGGTGTGTCGGTGTGTAGACATGTTTGACGAGGAAGGCTATGTGGAAGCAGAGCGGGAGCAAATGAATGTGGTATCTCTGCCGACGGCGCCGACACCTGATTGGATGGTATGTGGAAGGTTTTAAATGAAAATGTTAATTCCTTACATAAAAGGTTAGAAAAAGCTGAAGCCTTAGGACAGTCAGGGTACCAACCCATGACTGATCCTACAGCGCAGAGGCCGTCAGGGTCTCAGAAGCGCCCACTATCCCAAATTGTTGACATAGATACCGACATGGATTCTGACTCCAGTGTCGATTACGATGATGCAAAGTTACAGCCAAAATTGGCTAAATCCATTCGATATATGATTATAGCAATTAAGGATGTGTTGCACATCACAGAGGAAACCCCAGTTGCTGACAGGAGGGTATATATGTATGGGGAAAAGAAGCCGCAGGTGACTTTTCCCCCCTTACACGAGCTCAATGAGTTATGTGAAAAGGCCTGGGAATTTCCAGATAAGAAGCTGCAGATTTCCAAAAGGCTTCTTATGGCGTATCCCTTCCCGCCAATGGACAGGTTACGCTGGGAAATTTCCCCTAGGGTGGACAAGGCGTTAACACGTTTATCCAAAAAGGTAGCCCTGCCATCACAGGATACGGCCACCCTCAAAGATGCTGCAGATAGATAACAGGAGGGTACCCTGAAGTCCATTTATACACATTCAGGTACCTTACTAAGGCCGGCAATAGCATCGGCCTGGGTGTGTAGTGCAGCGGCAGCATGGACGGATACCTTGTCCGAGGAACTTGACACCTTAGACAAGGATACTATATTAATGACCCTGGGGCATATTAAAGACGCTGTCCTGTATATGAGAGATGCTCCAAGAGACATTAGCCTGCTGGGCTCTAGAATAAATGCTATGTCGATTTCTGCCAGAAGGATCCTGTGGACTCGGCAATGGACAGGTGATGCCGACTCAAAAAGGCACATAGAGGTTTTACCTTACAAGGGTGAGGAATTGTTTGGTGACGGTCTCTCGGATCTGGTCTCCACAGCTACTTCTGGAAAGTCAAATTTTTTGCCTTATGTTTCCTCACAGCCTAAGAAAGCACCGTATTACCAAATGCAGTCCTTTCGATCACAGAAAAACAAGAAGGTCCGAGGTGCGTCCTTTCTTGCCAGAGGCAGGGGCAGAGGTAAGGAGCTGCACAATGCAGCTGGTTCCCAGGAACAGAAGTCCTCCCCGGCTTCCACAAAATCCACCACGACGCTGGGGCTCCTCATGCGGAGCCAGGCCCGGTGGGGGGCGCGTCTCCGAAATTTCAGCCACAAGTGGGTTCAATCCCAAGTAGATCCCTGGGCGATAGAGATTGTGTCTCAGGG
Source organism: Pseudophryne corroboree (assembly GCF_028390025.1). Lineage (NCBI taxonomy): Eukaryota > Metazoa > Chordata > Amphibia > Anura > Myobatrachidae > Pseudophryne > Pseudophryne corroboree. The sequence goes on from NC_086446.1 coordinate 14,643,911, forward strand.
ATACAAGCTGGAATTTGAGGAGATGCCCCCTCACCGATACCTAAAATCGGCCCTGCCAGCCTCCCCACCTCCCCACACGAGAGGGAGTTAGTGTTATCTGCAATTCACAAGTTGTATCTACAACAGGTTGTGGTCAAGGTTCCCCTCCTTCAACAAGGAGTGGTTATTATTCGACCATGTTTGTAGTCCCGAAGCCGGACGGCTCGGTCAGACCCATATTAAATCTAAAATCCCTGAACAGATACCTGAAAAGGTTCAAGTTCAAAATGGAATCGCTAAGAGCGGTCATTGCCAGCCTGGAATGGGGGGATTTTATGGTGTCTCTGGACATAAAGGATGCTTACCTGCATGTCCCCATTTATCCACCTCATCAGGCGTACCTCAGATTTGTGGTACATGATTGTCATTACCAAATTCAGACGTTGCCATTTGGCACCAAGAATATTTACCAAGGTAATGGCGGAAATGATGGTACTCCTGCGGAAGCAAGGAGTCACAATTATCCCATACTTGGACGATCTCCTCATAAAAGCGAGATCGAAGGAGCAGTTGCTGAGCAGTGTAGCACTTTCTATGGAAGTGTTACAACAACAAGGCTGGATTCTGAATATTCCAAAGTCACAGTTGGTTCCTACGACTCGTCTGCCCTTCCTGGGCATGATTTTGGACACAGTCCAGAAAAAGGTTTATCTCCCGAGGGAGAAAGCTCAGGAACTCATAACGTTGGTCAGGGACCTATTGAAACCAAAACATGTGTCAGTGCATCACTGCACTCATGTCCTGGAAAAGATGGTGGCATCATACGAGGCCATTCCCTTTGTCCGGTTCCATGCGAGAACTTTTCAGTGGGACTTACTGGACAAGTGGTCCGGATCACATCTTCAGATGCAACGGTTAATCGCCCTATCCCCCAAGACCAGGGTGTCACTCCTGTGGTGGCTACAGAGCGCTCACCTTCTCGAGGGACGCAGATTCGGCATTCAGGACTGGGTCCTGGTGACCACGGATGCAAACCTCCGAGGTTGGTGTGCAGCCACACAAGGAAGAAGTTTCCAGGGTCTGTGGTCAAGTCAGGAGATTTGCCTTCACATAAACATCCTGGAACTAAGGGCCATATACAACGCCCTACGTCAAGCGGAGACTCTGCTTCGCGACCAAACGGTTCTGATCCAGTCAGACAACATCACCGCAGTGGCTCATGTAAACCGCCAAGGCGGCACAAGGAGCAGAGTGGCGATGGCGGAAGCCACCAAGATTCTTTGCTGGGCGGAGAATCACGTAAGCGCACTGTCAGCAGTGTTCATCCCGGGAGTGGACAACTGGGAAGCAGACTTCCTCAGCAGACACGACCTCCACCCGGGAGAGTGGGGACTTCATCAGGAAGTCTTTGCACAAATTACAAGTCGGTGGGAACTGCCACAGGTGGACATGATGGCATCCCGTCTCAACAAGGAACTACAGCGGTATTGCGCCAGATCAAGAGACCCTCAGGCGATAGCTGTAGATGCTCTGGTGACACCGTGGGTTTTCCAGTCGGTTTATGTATTTCCTCCTCTTCCTCTTATACACAAGGTGCTGAGGATAATACGAAAAAGAGGAGTAAAAACAATACTCATTGTTCCAGATTGGCCAAGAAGGACTTGGTATCTGGATCTGCAAGAGATGCTCACAGAAGAACCGTGACCTCTTCATCTAAGACAGGACTTGTTGCAACAGGGGCCCTGTCTGTTCCAAGACTTACCGCGGCTGCGTTTGACGGCATGGCAGTTGAACGCCGGATCCTAGCAGAAAAAGGCATTCTGGATGAGGTCATTCCTACGCTGATAAAGGCTAGGAAGGACGTGACATCTAAACATTATCACCGGATATGGCGAAAATATGTTTCTTGGTGTGAGTCCAGGAATGCTCCTACGGAGGAATTCCAGCTGGGCCGTTTCCTTCACTTCCTACAGGCTGGAGTGAATTTGGGCCTAAAATTGGGTTCCATAAAGGTCTAGATTTCAGCCCTATCCATTTTCTTTCAGAAAGAGTTGGCTTCTCTACCAGAAGTTCAAACATTTGTAAAGGGAGTGCTGCATAGTCAGCCCCCTTTTGTGCCTCCAGAGGCACCTTGGGATCTTAACGTGGTGTTGAGTTTCCTGAAATCCCACTGGTTTGAACCACTTAAGACCGTGGAGTTGAAATATCTCACGTGGAAGGTGGTCATGTTATTAGCCTTAGCTTCGGCTAGGCGTGTGTCAGAGTTGGCGGCTTTGTCACATAAAAGCCCCTATCTGGTTTTCCATGAGGATAGAGCGGAATTGCGGACTCGTCCTCAATTTCTGACGAAAGTGGTTTCATCCTTTCATATGAACCAACCTATTGTGGTGCCTGTGGCTACTACAGACTTGGAGGATTCCGAGTTACTAGATGTGGTCAGGGCTTTGACGGTGTATGTAGCCAGGACGGCTAAGGTCAGGAAAACAGAATCCTTGTTTGTCCTGTATGCTTCCAACAAGCTTGGTGTTCCTGCTTCAAAGCAGACTATTGCTCGCTGGATCTGTAAAATCGATTCAGCAAGCTCATTCTGCGGCGGGATTGCCGCAGCCAAAATCTGTTAAGGCCCATTTCACTAGGAAGGTGGGCTCTTCTTGGGCGGCTGCCCGAGGGGTCTCGGCATTACAACTTTGCCGAGCAGCTACTTGGTCAAGTTTGATACCTTGGCTGAGGAGGACCTTGTGTTTGCTCAATTGGTGCTGCAGAGTCATCCGCACACTCCCGCCCGTTTGGGAGCTTTGGTGTAATCCCCATGGTCCTTACGGAGTCCCCAGCATCCACTAGGACATTAGAGAAAATAAGATTTTACTTACCAGTAAATCTATTTCTTGTAGTCCATAGTGGATGCTGGGCGCCCGTCCCTAGTGCGGACTTTTTCTGCAATGCTTGTATATAGTTATTGCTTACATAAGGGTTATGTTATAGTTGCATCAGGGTTGATCTGATGCTCTTTTGTGTTCATACTGTTAACTGGGTAAGTTTATCACAAGTTATACGGTGTGATTGGTGTGGCTGGTATGAGTCTTAACCTGGATTCCCAAAATCCTTTCCTTGTACTGACAGCTCTTCCGGGCACAGTTTCTCTAACTGAGGTCTGGAGGAGGGACATAGAGGGAGGAGCCAGTGCACACCAGAATACAAATTCTTTCTTAAAGTGACCTGTCTCCTGCAGAGCCTGTCTATTCCCAATAGTCCTTACAGAGTCCCCAGCATCCACTACGGACTACGAGAAATAGATTTACCGGTAAGTGTAAAATCTTATTTTTTTAAGTGCCATCCTGTCTGCCACTGCAGTGCCACTCCTAGATGGGCCAGGTGTTTGTACTGCACACTTGTGTCGCTTAGCCATACAGCGACCTCATTGCTCCTCTTTTACTTCTTTGCATCATGTGCTGTTTTAGGCCTATTTTTTTAAATCTGCCATAATGTCTGACACTGCAGTGCCACTCCTGGATGGGACAGGTGTTTGTGCCGCACACTTGTGTCGCTTAGCTTAGTCATACAGCCACCTTGGTGCAATTTTTTGGCCTAAAAACAATTTCTGCTGCGGGGTACACTGGGCTCCACAAGGAATGACATTGGGGTGTAGAGTAGGATCTTGATCAGAGGCACCAACAGACTCAAAGCTTTGACCTTCTTCCCAAGATGCATAGCGCCACCTCCTATATCACCCCGCCTCCATGTACAGGAGCTCAGTTTTGTAGTTGGTGCCTTGCAGTGAGCAGGCATACAACAGGGGGGCTGCTCCAGCAGCCCTGAAGAAAAGCTTTTTGAAGAAGAAGAAGACCTCAAGGGCTGCAGCAGAGGCACTGTATGTGCTGGATGTCAGTCTGACATCTCCAACAGCAGCTCCATCACTCCCCCAGTGGCGCTGTATACTCCCGTGCCCTGGTTGCCGGGTACCTGCAATGGAGGCTCCAGTTTTCTTCTGGTTAGTCACACACACATACGGCCGCTGCTTTCCTGGATCGCGTGGCCGCACTCAAGGAGGAGGTAAGTGGGTCCCCACGGTGGGCCCTGCTGTAAATCGCGATCCAGCGCGGCCGGTGGGAGGCGGGCCACATGCGCTGGCGTGGACACTGTGGCAGTACAGGACCACCAGGGTATGGGTGCAGGTCGGTTTTCTCTCATAAAACTGTTTATTTAAGCCCGCAGTACTGGTTGTGAAGTCCAGCAGGGGGATAAGGCTTTGAGCTGTAGCCCCTCCCCCAGCCGCAGGGCGCCATTTAGAGTAATTGTTCCCGCCCTGGAGCTGCATATCTCTATCTCCCTCACTCCCTGTCAGTGTTTGGGCGCCATTACACACAGCTACACTGTTCCTGGGGCTGATTGGGCAAATCCTCCTCTGTAAAGCCGCCTGCATGTCAGCGCTGTGCATTTTACAGGACACTTAAGTATTCTACATGTCTGCTGACAGTGTTAGTTAAGAAAAAGTGCATTTAGTCAGGGTTATCTAGTACAAGTACCCTGTGATATACATCCAGTCTTTATTGTGCGTTTTAAATCTGCCATCCTGTCTGACACTGCAGTGCCACTCCTAGATGGGCCAGGTGTTTATGCCGCACACTTGTGTTGCTTAGCTTAGTCATACAGCCACCTTGGTGCAAGCTCTTGGCCTAAAAACAATATTGTGAAGTGTGAGGTGTTCAGAATAGACTGGAAATGAGTGGAAATGAATGTTACAGTAGGATCAAAATTAGCCCCAAATTCTGTGGTTTTAGCTGTTTTATATTTTTTTTAAAAAATTCCAGAACCAAAAAAAAAATCAAAGTCCGAAAGGGTTGTTTTGGCAAAACCAATCCTGATCCAAAACACGAGCATGGAACCAGAATCAAAACACAAAAAGTGCCCATCACACATCATAATGTATAATGGGCTTTGTGTGTCTAATAATGTGTAATGGGCATTACGATGTGTAATAATGTGTAATGGGCATTACGATGTGTAATAATGTGTAATGGGCATTACAGATGTGTAATAATGTGTAATGGGCATTACGATGTGTAATAATGTGTAATGGGCATTACGTGTGTAATAATGTGTAATGGGCAATACTGAGTAATAATGTGTATTTGGCATTACAGATGTGTAATAATGTGTAATGGGCATTACGGTGTATAATAATGTGTAATGCGCATTACGGATGTGTAATAATGTGTAATGCGCATTACTGAGTAATAATGTGTAATTGGCATTACAGATGTGTAATAATGTGTAATGGGCATTACGGATGTGTAATAATGTGTAATGCGCATTACTGAGTGTAATAATGTGTAATGGGCATTATATGTGTAATGGGCATTACAGATGTGTAATAGGCATTATGTGTGTAATAATGAGTAATGGGCATTATGGTGTGTAATAATATGTAATGGGATTATGGATTTGTAATAATGTATAATGGGCATTACGATGTGTAATAATGTGTAATGGGCATTACGATGTGTAATAATGTGTAATGGGCATTACAGATGTGTAATAATGTGTAATGGGCATTACGATGTGTAATAATGTGTAATGGGCATTACGTGTGTAATAATGTGTAATGGGCATTACTGAGTAATAATGTGTAATTGGCATTACAGATGTGTAATAATGTGTAATGGGCATTACGGTGTATAATAATGTGTAATGCGCATTACGGATGTGTAATAATGTGTAATGCGCATTACTGAGTAATAATGTGTAATTGGCATTACAGATGTGTAATAATGTGTAATGGGCATTACGGATGTGTAATAATGTGTAATGCGCATTACTGAGTGTAATAATGTGTAATGGGCATTATGTGTGTAATGGGCATTACAGATGTGTAATAGGCATTATGTGTGTAATAATGAGTAATGGGCATTATGGTGTGTAATAATATGTAATGGGATTATGGATTTGTAATGATGTGTAATGGGCATTACGGTGTGTAATAAAGTGTAATGGGCATTACGGTGTGTAATAATGTGTAATGGGCATTACGGTGTGTAATAATGTGTAATGAGCATTACGGTGTGTAATAAAGTGTAATGGGCATTACGGTGTGTAATAATGTGTAATGGGCATTACGGTGTGTAATAATGTGTAATGAGCATTACGGTGTGTAATAATGTGTAATGGGTATTATGGTGTAATAATGTGTAATGGGCATTACGGTGTGTAATAATGTGTAATGGGCATTACGGTCTGTAATAATGTGTAATGGGCATATCGGTGTGTAATAATGTGTAATGGGCATTACAGATGTGTAATAATGTGTAATGGGCATTACGGTGTGTAATAATGTGCAATGGGCATTACGGTGTGTAATAATGAGTAATGGGCATTATGGTGTGTAATAATATGTAATGGGATTATGGATTTGTAATGATGTGTAATGAGCATTACGGTGTGTAATAAAGTGTAATGGGCATTACGGTGTGTAATAATGTGTAATGGGCATTACGGTGTGTAATAATGTGTAATGAGCATTACGGTGTGTAATAATGTGTAATGGGTATTATGGTGTAATAATGTGTAATGGGCATTACGGTGTGTAATAATGTGTAATGGGCATTACGGTCTGTAATAATGTGTAATGGGCATATCGGTGTGTAATAATGTGTAATGGGCATTACAGATGTGTAATAATGTGCAATGGGCATTACGGTGTGTAATAATGTGTAATGGGTATTATGGTGTGTAATGGGCATAATGGTGTGTAATAATGTGTAATGGGCATTATGGTGTGTAATAATGTGTAATGGGCATTACGGTGTGTAATAATGTGTAATGGGTATTATGGTTTCTAATGGGCATATTGGTGTCAGACTAGGTTTTGTTTGTGTCCCCGGAGGGGGCGCTAGTGGGTCAGTGGAGGTAGGAGGGAGAAAGTGAGGAGGCTGGATTAAGTTTCTGCGCATGGGCGCAATGATGTTTATTAACACAAAGTTCACAAAAGGCAGCAGAAATAAACAATAAGGAATGCAATGTCAATGGTACAGCGTGGAAGCTGAAAGTCTACGGCAACAGAGATGTGACAATGAATGAATGGTAACTGATGAATGATGACTGATGGATAATAACGTGATAGATGAATAATCAAATAGAAGATAATCTGGTATGGGAACCAGAACAGTTTAAAACGTGGAGCCAGCAGTGATGATAATGAATGGCAAACCTGGTAGCAGAGGCAGGAGACTGACAATGTCCACAGTGCAGCTGATGAGGCACTAGCAGCAAGCAAGCTGCATCACAGGTGGAGAGATGGAATACACCTGGAGCCAGTCTCTATTGCTAGGCTGAAGCACACTGAGTTGATGATTAGTGTGAAGCCTGTAAACAGAAGCAGGTGTTGCTGAGGCTTGTAGTTCCACGGAGCTGTGAAAGATAACCAGGAGCACGGAGTCTCAGGTAGATGACCAGGAACACGGAGGAACAGGTAGGTATCCAGGAACACGGAGGAACAGGAACCAGATCCAGACACATGGGTCGCAGGAGTGACACAAAGTTCAGGATGCCTGCAGACTGATCCTGCAGCTCTTGATATACCCCCTGATGTGCAGTCATTGGTGGGAGTGATGAAAGTAGGTGCGGCCAAGCACCGGATTGGCCGCCGTGCTCTGATCGATGGAGACTGTCATGGCGGCGCCCATGCCGCGGCCTAGCGGGAACGCGGCGTGCTACACGCCCGCTGTCACAGGAGCGCTCCCAGGCCCAGGATGATGTCTGATGGCAGAGGTGCGGATGACAGTGGAACGCAGGGACCCTGAACGGAGTCCGCACCGGCGGACAGATGTGACCGTGGTGAGTCGATTCCTGACAGTACCCCCCCTTTAAGGGTGGGCACTGAACACCCATGTGGCTTGGAAGGATGAGTGTTATGGAAGACACGGACCAACCTTGGAGCATGGACATCTGACGAATTCACCCAACTTCTCTCCTCCGGACCATAACCGGACCAATCGATAAGATATTGTAGACGACCGTACCGGCAACGGGAATCCAGAATCTTCTCTATCTCGAACTCCACGCCCCGCTAAGTTCGAACTTTGGGGCCGACTGGAAGAGCTCTTTGGAAGCGATTCAGGACTAATGGTCTGAGGAGAGAGACATGAAAGGCATTAGGTATTCGCAGAGAAGATGGTAACTTAAGCTTGTAGGCCGCAGGGTTGATGACTCTTTCAACAGGAAAGGGACCGATGAAACGTGGTGCAAATTTCATCGACGGGACCCTAAGACGGAGGTTCCGGGTAGAAAGCCAAACCTTGTCCCCAGGTTTCAGGCTAGGAACTGCACGTCTTTTGCGGTCAGCAAAGTACTTATACCGGCTGGAGGCCTTCTTGAGAGAAGCATGAATCTTCCTCCAGGTTGAAGAGAACTGACTCAGGGCAGTAGTGGCAGCAGGAACATCAATGTGAGGGAGTTCTTGGAAATCTGGAACACGAGGATGTTGCCCATATACAGCAAAGAACGGAGTTGTGTCAGTAGCGGTGTGATAGCGGAAATTGTGGGCAAATTCGGCCCACGGGAGCAGATCCAACCAGTCATCCTGAGAAGATGAAACATAAAGTCTTAAAAATGTCTCCAATTCCTGATTTACCCTCTCTGTCTGCCCATTCGTCTGAGGTTGGTAAGCTGACGAGAACTTCAGTTTAACTTGCATGGCAGAACAGAGAGCCCTCCAAAACCTCGCTACAAACTGAACACCTCGGTCGGATATTATTTCTGAGGGTAGACCATGTAGACGGAAAATCTCCCGTAGGAAGATTTGGGCGAGTTTTGCGGCAGAAGGGAGACCCTGGAGAGGAACGAAATGGGCCATCTTGGTAAATCTGTCCACCACAACCCAAATGGTATTATATCCTTGAGAAGGAGGAAGGTCGGAGATAAAGTCCATGGACAAGTGTGACCAGGGACGGCTGGGAACAGATAATGGTTGTAACTGACCTGCTGGAGACTGACGAGGAATCTTATGCTGCGCACACTTAGGACAGGATGCCACGAAATCCTTGATGTCAGCTTTCATCTTTGGCCACCAGTATGTCTCAGAGAGGAACTTGAAAGTTTTCAGGACACCGGGATGTCCAGTGAACTTGGATTGATGGGCCCAAGACAGCAACTTGGGACGGAGTTCTGGGGAAACAAAAGTCTTACCAGGAGGAGGAGCCGGAGAAACTTGAGATACAGCAAATACCACAGGACTCAGGATGGAATGCGGAACTGAGTTAGACGTTTCCTCTTCGGACTCCATGGATCGGGATAAGGCGTCAGCTTTAATGTTCTGAGAACCTGGGCGGAAATGAAGCTTAAAATTAAAACGAGAGAAAAACATAGCCCACCGGGACTGGCGAGGATTAAGGCACTGGGCTGCCTTTAAATATAGCAGATTTTTATGATCCGTATAGATGTTGAACGGATATTTGGCCCCTCCCAGGAGATACCTCCATTCCTCGAGGGCCAGCTTAATCGCCAGTAGTTCTTGATCTCCAACGGAATAGTTAACTTCTGCAGGGAGGAATTTACGAGAGTAGAATCCACAGGGGTGGATCTTCCCATCAGTTCCCTTCTGGGAGAGAACAGCTCCAACTCCTACTGTAGAGGCATCCACCTCCAACTCGAACGGCTTGTTTACATCTGGTTGAGACAGAACTGGAGCAGACATAAAGGCCAGCTTGATCTTTTGGAAGGCCGCTAAAGCTTCTTCTGACCAGTTGGAATGATCTGCCCCTTTCCGAGTTAAGTTGGTAATAGGAGCGATGAGAGTTGAGAATCCTCGGATAAACTTCCTATAGTAATTGGCGAATCCCAGGAATCGCTGAATAGACTTGAGAGAATTTGGAATGGACCAATTGGCAATGGCTTCCAACTTTGTCGGATCCATCTGGAGATCCGATCCGGAAATTATATACCCCAGGAAGGGTATAGAGGAAACGAAGACGTCGGAGAACTTCACGGACTTGTAGACGATGAGAGGAGAGATCTTGGGAGAAGATGAGGATATCATCCAGATAAACTACAAGGTATTTGTACAGAACGTCACGGAAGATTTCGTTCACAAAGTGCTGGAACACTGCTGGGGCATTACTCAACCCGAATGGCATTACCAGGTACTCGTAATGACCATCTTGAGTATTAAAAGCTGTCTTCCATTCGTCACCACTCCGGATTCTGATGAGGTTGTAGGCACCGCGGAGATCTAACTTGGTGAAGATGCGTGCTCCCTTAACTCTGTCAAACAATTCGGTGATGAGTGGTAATGGATAGCTATTTTTGACGGTAATGTCATTGAGACCCCGGTAGTCGATGCATGGACGCAATCCTCCATCCTTTTTCTTAACAAAGAAGAAGCCCACACCAGCGGGTGAAGATGAGGGACGGATGAATCCTTTCTGTAAGTTCTCCCTGATGTAGTCGCTCATCGCTTCAGTTTCAGGAACGGACAACGGATAGGTACGCCCCCTAGGTGGTTTCTTGCCAGGAACAAGGTCAATGGGGCAATCCCACTCTCTATGGGGCGGCAAAACATCAGCGGCTTTTTCACTGAAGACGTCAGAGAAATCTTGGTAAGCCGCAGGAAGACTTGACTGGGTTTTAACTTCAGTAGACTTGATAGGACAAACTTGGGCTAAACAGGACTGGTGGCAATGTGAACCCCAGGAAGTAAGTTGTAATGTAGACCAATCAATCTGTGGATTATGTAGCTGGAGCCAGGGCATACCTAAAACGATCTCTTGGGTTGCCTGAGGAATAACTAAGAACTTTATTAATTCTGAGTGCAGGAACCCAACTCCCAAAACCACTGGTATGGTTTGGTGAGAGATATTCCCCTTGGAGATTCGGCTACCATCTACAGCGGTAATGTAGACTGGGTATGAAAGTTCACAGACTGGCAAACAAAATGTATCTACCGCAGCTTGAGTGATGAAGTTTCCTGCGGCTCCACAGTCCACTAACGCAAATGCAGATTGAAGACCAGCCAAAGTTTCTAAAGTCACGGGAAGAATAAGGTCTTGATTTGAAGGAGCTTGACAAGAAGATCCCAACTTGACTCCTCCTTTACAAGTCAGGATCTGGCGTTTTCCGAACGCACTGTACAAGAATTAATCTGGTGACCTGCAGCCGCACAATAAAGACACAGTCTCTCATGCAGTCTTCTTGACCTCTCCTCAGGAGTAATGCGGGACCTATTTACTTGCATAGGCTCATCAGAAGGTGGAGACTGAAATTGTACTGGAGGTACCATCCTTGACCTGCGCGGCTCACTACGAGCACGTTCACTGTTGCGTTTGTGAATGCGAGAGTCCAACCTGATGCAGAGGGAAATTAAATCAGACAATTGCTCAGGGAGATCGCGGGTTGCCAGTTCATCCTTAATCCGATCTGAAAGTCCATGCCAGAAGGCTGCTACCAGGGCTTGATTGTTCCACTGAATCTCTGCGGCTAACGTCTGGAACTGGATGACATATTGCCCCATACTACGGGTACCTTGACGAAGTTGCATAAGATCTGCAGAGGCTGATGTTGCACGACCCGGCTCGTCAAAGATCCGTCTGAAGGTTGACACGAATTCAGCGTAGTTGTTCATCAGAGGGTCAGCACGTTCCCACAGAGGAGACACCCAACTCAAGGCAGAACCAGAGAGCAGTGAGATAATGTAGGCAACCTTGGACCTTGGCGTGGGGAAATTGTGTGACAATAATTCGAACTGGATTTCGCATTGGTTAAGAAACCCGCGACATGACTTTGGGCTGCCATCATACTTGCTAGGCACGGGCAGGTGCAAGCGTGACACTGGAGTTGATGCAGCCGGTATGGAAGAACTCACAGCACTTGCAGGTGCTGGAGTAACTGGAACTGTAGTAGTAAGTACACTAGGCAGGGTTTGCTGTAGTGTATCAATCCGAGAGGACATCCCTTGCAAAAACTGAAACATCTGCTGCTGCACAGCCTCTTGACCATCCAAACGGGAGACCAGATTTTGTAAGGCCTCTGACCCCACACTCCGACCACCGTCCGAGTCCATCGATCCTGAACTTACTGTCAGACTAGGTTTTGTTTGTGTCCACGGAGGGGGCGCTAGTGGGTCAGTGGAGGTAGGAGGGAGAAAGTGAGGAGGCTGGATTAAGTTTCTGCGCATGGGCGCAATGATGTTTATTAACACAAAGTTCACAAAAGGCAGCAGAAATAGTGATGATAATAAATGGCAAACCTGGTAGCAGAGGCAGGAGACTGACAATGTCCACAGTGCAGGTGATGAGGCACTGGCAGCAAGCAAGCTGCATCACAGGTGGGGAGATGGAACACACCTGGAGTCAGTCTCTACTGCTTAGGCTGAAGCACACTGAGTTGATGATTAGTGTGAAGCCTGTAAACAGAAGCAGGTGTTGCTGAGGCTTGTAGTTCCACGGAGCTGTGAAAGATAACCAGGAGCACGGAGTCTCAGGTAGATGACCAGGAACACGGAGGAACAGGTAGGTATCCAGGAACACGGAGGAACAGGAACCAGATCCAGACACATGGGTCGCAGGAGTGACACAAAGTTCAGGATGCCTGCAGACTGATCCTGCAGCTCTTGATATACCCCCTGATGTGCAGTCATTGGTGGGAGTGATGAAAGTAGGTGCGGCCAAGCACCGGATTGGCCGCCGTGCTCTGATCGATGGAGACTGTCATGGCGGCGCCCATGCCGCGGCCTAGCGAAAACGCGGCGTGCTACACGCCCGCTGTCACAGGAGCGCTCCCAGGCCCAGGATGATGTCTGATGGCAGAGGTGCGGATGACAGTGGAACGCAGGGACCCTGGACGGACATTATGCTGTGTAATAATGTGTAATGGGTATTATGGTGTGTAATAATGTGTAATGGGCATAACTGTGTAATAATCTGTAATGGGCATTATGGTGTGTAATAATATGTAATGGACATTATGGTGTGTAATAATATGTAATGGGCATTATACTGTGTAATAATGTGTAATGGCCATTACATATATGTGTAATAATGTGTAATGGGCATTACGGTGTGTAATAATGGGCATTACGGGTGTGTAATAAGTTATCTGGACTCTGGGTCAACACCCATTAGTTCAACACCCAATGGTCGACAGGGGATAGGTCGACACGACCATTAGGTTATCAACATGTTCGAGATTAAAAAAGGTCGACATGAGTTTTTCACATTTTTGGGGGACTTTTTCATACTTTACGATCCACGTGGACTTTGATACTATGATTAGGAATGGTAATCTGCTGCATGACGAGCGAAGCGAGCCATGCAAGGGGACGCAGTGCACTAATTGGGGTTCTGGATTACTTGACAGAGAAAACGACACAAAAAAAGCATAAAAAACTTATGTCAATCTTTTTTTCATGTTGACCTTGTTGATGTCGACCTATTTCTAGTGTTGACCTATCCACTGTTGACCAATGGGTGTCGACCTAATCAGTGTCGACCTTCTTGGTGAAGTCCCAGAGACCCATACCCATGCAATTATGTGTAATGGGAATTACGCTGTGTAATAATGTGTAATGTGCATAACACTGTGTAATAATGTGTAATGGGCATTATGGTGTGTAATAATGTGTAATGGGCATTACGGTGTGTAATAATGTGTAATGGGAATTACGGTGTGTAATAATGTGTAATGGGTATTATGGTGTGTAATGGGCATATCGGTGTGTAATAATGTGTAATGGGCATTACAGATGTGTAATAATGTGTAATGGGCATTACAGATGTGTAATAATGTGTAATGGGCATTACTGTGTGTAATAATGTGTAATGGGCATTGTGGTGTGTGATAATGTATAATGGGCATTACTGTGTGTAATAATGTGTAATAGGCATTACGGACGTGTAATAATGTGTAATGGGCATTACTGTGTGTAATAATGTGTAAAGGGCGTTCTGGTATGTAATAATGTGTAATAGGCATTATGATGTGCAATGTGTAATGGGCATAAAATTGTTTAATGTGTAATGGACATTACGGATGTGTAATAATGTGTAATGGGCATTATGGATGTGTAATAAAGTGTAATGGGCATTACTGTGTGTAATAATGTGTAATGGGCATTATGGTGTGTAATAATGGCCCTCATTCCGAGTCGTTCGCTCGGTAAATTTCATCACATCGCAGCGATTTTCCGCTTAGTGCGCATGCGCAATGTCCGCACTGCGACTGCGCCAAGTAAATTTGCTATGAAGGTAGTATTTTTACTCACGGCAGTATAATGCCCATTACATATTATTACACACCATAATGCCCATTACATATTGACAGGATTGACAGGAAATGGGTGTTTCTGGGCGGAAACAGGCCGTTTTATGGGCGTGTGGGAAAAAACGCTACAGTTTCCGGAAAAAACGCAGGAGTGGCCGGAGAAACGGGGGAGTGTCTGGGCGAACGCTGGGTGTGTTTGTGACGTCAAACCAGGAACGACAAGCACTGAACTGATCGCAGATGCCGAGTAACTCTGAAGCTACTCTGAAACTGCTAAGAGGTGTGCTAATCGCAATTTTGCGAATACATCGTTCGCAATTTTAAGATGCTAAGATACACTCCCAGTAGGCGGCGGCTTAGCGTGTGCAACTCTGCTAAAATCGCCTTGCGAGCGAACAACTCGGAATGAAGGCCAATGTGTAATGGGCATTATGATGTGTAATAATGTGTAATGGGCATTATGGTGTGTAGCATAATGTGTTATGGGCGTTACGGCGTGTGATAATGTGTAATGGGCATTATGGCATGTGATAATGTGTTATGGGCATTATGGTGTGTAATAATGTGTAATGGGTATAACTGTGTGTAATAATATGTAATGGGCATTGTGGTGTTTAATATTATGTAATGGTCATTACGGTGTGTAATAATGTGTAATGGGCATTATGGTGTGTTATAATGTGTAATGGGCATTATGGTGTGTAATAATGTGTAATGGGCATAACGGTGTGTAATACTGTGTAATGGGCATTACTGTGTGTAATAATGTGTAATGGGCATAACGGTGTGTAATAATGAGTAACGGCCCTGCAGATGGGTGCTCATAATTCAAATTGCTGTTTGTGCTATACTATACAGGTTGTATGACATAGGTATGTACATTATACTTGTACTTTGTAGTTAAATTGTGTTTAATGTTTTTTCCACAGATGTGTCAGCAGAGGCAAATCGCAAATTCTGGTCTGGATTAAACTAATTGTATTATTAAAACGAGTGCCTGTGGCACGTAAAAAGCACGGACTATGCTAACAGAAGAAAGAGGAATCGGGCATAAGAACAGATTATCAGATACTGTAGAGCCAGGAACAGCGCTGCAGACCTAAATTGGGTAAAGAGGAGGATAGCAAACTGCTGACAGTGTTTTTATAGGAGCACAAGAAGTACAGTTATTATTATTATTATTATTATTATTATTATTATTATTATTATTATCCTTTATTTATATGGCTCCACAAGGGTTCCGCAGCGCCCAATTACAGAGTACATAAACAAATAATCAAGCAGGAAAACAGCAACTTACAGTTGAAGACAATATAGGACAAGTACAGGGTAAATAAACATAGTTACATCAGCAGATGACACTGGAATAAGTATCAGGTGGCAGAAGACTGATGTATTTGGTGCAGTTGAATATTACTAAAGTAAGAAAAGGATAAGCACATGAGGGAAGAGGGCCCTGCTCGTGAGAGCTTACATTCTAAAGGGGCGGGTAGACAGACAGGGGTGAGACAGATGGGGTACATAGAGAGCGTGGAACTGTGTGCACACCAGTGCCTGCAGGAAAGTACTGGTGTCAGAACTGTTATGCACTCCAGTGTCTGCAGGAATGTACTGGTGTTTGAACTGTTATGCAAAACAAATGGACTCACAGACAAACTGGGGGATATGACATAACGTACACAGAAGGTGATAGGGTAACAAAATACACACAAAGTGAACAGAGAAGCCCAGAGGCTAAGGAACTGGGTATCTCCCTTGTATTAGAACTGCTAAGATGGAAAAAGCAAGATGTTGTGTTTTAATACGTAGAGAACCCGAAATGCTGTTGCTAAGGGCAACAGCAAAACCCTAAAGGGTTACCAACGGGTGTGGCAGTAAACTCCTTGGTCAGAGATGGAATGATAGACACAAGGAGAATCTCCACAATCCTAATTCTCACTTGCAGTGCACAGGTTTTAGCTTACTGCCACTAAACTGACCCCTGACACATAGCACAGTGAGACAGGATTAGACAGGCAAGTCTTAGAATACAGCCGCAAACTTGCTAAGTTCACAGAGTAGTAACAGAACCCCAGCAAGCTAAACGACTGACTCCAGTCTTACTGCTAGGTCTGGATTGGCAGAGTGTAATACCAAATTCCCAGGCCTATTTGCAGTAAGCAACAAACAAATACAAAGCTACACAGTACTGGCTAACTTTCATGAACTGACTAACCAACAAAGATTCAGCAGCATCTGCTTACCCTGAAAAGAGGCCTTATAAAGCAGGTGCTGTCCACGCCCCACTCAGACCTCACAGACTGTGAGCACAAAAACCAGCACCGGATCCCCTGCCGTGCACAGAGCCTATAACCACTGCACAGCAAAAGACCCGAACCGGAGTATCAGCTGCGCTCAGGTTACTCCACTAGCACTTGTCTCCCGGTTGCCATGACGACGTGGCAGCACAGGGCAGGAGACCCTAACAGTACCCCCCCTCTGACGAGGGGTCAAAGAACCCCTACCACCGGGTTTATCGGGGAACTGCGAGAAGAAAGAGCGTATCAGTCTGGGGGCATGAAGATCACAACTGCGCACCCACGACCGCTCCTCCGGGCCATACCCCTTCCAGTGCACCAAAAATGACACGCGACCCCGAACCACCTTGGAGTCAAGAATCCTTTCAACAACAAACTCCCTCTGGCCACGTATCAGAAGAGGGGAAGGTCTTCCACTGGAAGAAGGATTACTAATCGCCCGTTTTAAAAGGGAACAATGAAATGTTTTATTGATACCCAAAGAACGGGGCAGATCTAACTGAAATGCCACCGGATTGATAACCCTGGTGATCTTATAAGGGCCGATGAACCGGGGCCCTAACTTATGAGATGGCTGTCTCAACTTCAAATTCTTGGTAGACAACCAGACGAAGTCTCCTAATTTGAAGCTGCAGGGTCTTTTCCGCTTATCAAAAACCCTTTTGGTCACTAATGACACAGACACAAGGGCTTTCTTCACTTTCCGCCAAATACCTCTAAGGACCGAAACCACAGAGGAACCACCAGGCGTGGAGTCCAGGGGGTCAAAAGAATTGGCCTTAGGATGATGCCCATACACACAAAGGAAGGGAGAGATCCCTGTAGCAGAGTGAGCCGCGTTGTTATAGGCAAACTCCGCCATGGACAGATGAGCAACCCAGTCAGTCTGACACTTGGAGACATAACACCTGAGGAACTGCTCCAAGGACTGGTTCACCCTTTCAGTCTGCCCATTAGACTGCGGATGGTAGCCTGACGACAAGCTGACAGAAATCTGGAGATCGGAACAAAATGCCCTCCAGAATTTGGCCACAAACTGGGATCCGCGGTCAGAGACCACATCAAGTGGCAACCCGTGGAGACGCACAACATGCAGCATAAATAATTCAGACAGGCGTCTGGCTGATGGCAGCCCAACCAGTGGAACGAAGTGCGCCATCTTCGAAAACCTGTCAACGACAACCCAGATGGCTGTCATCCCCGAGGATTTGGGCAAGTCCACCACAAAATCCATTGAAATGTGGGTCCATGGCTTAGATGGGATAGAGAGTGGATGTAATGGGCCAACAGGAGCCCCTCTAGGAGTCTTATTTCGGGCACAGATGTCACATGCCCGAACCCACTGATCCACATCCCTAGCCACCGAGGGCCACCACACCGCCCTAGATAGCAACTCCCGAGTTCTGGCAATACCCGGGTGACCTGCCGACTTCTTGGCATGGAATTCCAGGAACACTCGCTGTCTTAACCTAGGAGGCACAAACAAAAGACCTCCCGGAAGGTCTGGAGGAGCCTGCTCCTGTGCTCTAAGGACTAATGATAAGAGGTCCTGGGTAATGCCCACTTTAATACATGATGGGGAAACAATGGGCAACGGCTCCTCGGTGGTCTCCTGGATTGGAGCAAAACTCCGCGAGAGCGCATCAGCCTTGATGTTTTTTGACCCAGGGCGATATGTTATCAAAAAATTAAAGCGAGCAAAAAACAAAGCCCATCGTGCCTGCCTGGCATTGAGACGCTTCGCTGACTCTAAATATGCCAGATTCTTATGGTCAGTGAGAATTGAGACCACAAACTTAGCCCCCTCAAGCCAGTGTCTCCACTCCTCGAGTGCATCCTTAATAGCCAACAATTCCCGGTTACCCACGTCATAATTCATCTCGGCAGGCGAAAATTTACGGGAAAAGTAAGCACAGGGATGAAGGCGATTATCAGACACTCCCATCTGAGAAAGCACTGCCCCAATACCCATCTCAGAGGCATCCACCTCCACCACAAAAGGACGCTCTGGATCTGGGTGTCACAGCACCTTGGCCGAAACAAATGCCCTTTTGAGACGGGCAAAAGCCGCTTTAGCCTCACAAGACCAGTGAGCAACATCCGCCCCTTTCTTAGTGAGTGCCACCAAGGGCGCCACTATAGACGAAAATCCAGCGATAAATCATCTATAAGAATTCGCAAAGCCCAGGAAACGCTGAAGCGCCTTCAAACTAGTGGGCTGCACCCAATCCAGGACTGCCTGTACCTTGGAACCCTCCATTTGGAAACCTTCTGGGGAGATAATATATCCTAGAAATGCGATTTGCTGAACTTCAAATTCGCACTTCTCCAGCTTCGCCCCAAGCCGGTGGTCTCTGAGTTTCTGGAGGACTAAGCGTACATGCTTCCGATGTTCCTCCAGGGAATGGGAGAAGATTAGGATGTTATCTAAGTATACAACTAAGAATCTATCCAAATATTCCCTGAGCACATCATTCATGAAATCCTGGAAGACTGCCGGGGCATTACAGAGCCCAAAAGGCATCACCAAATATTCATAATGCCCTGAGTGGGTATTAAAGGCAGTCTTCCATTCATCCCCCTCTCTTATTCGGATTAGATTGTACGCACCGCGTAGGTCAATCTTAGAAAAAATGGTGGCAGTACGAAGCTGGTCAAACAAGACCGAAATGAGAGGCAGTGGGTATGAGTTTTTAATCGTGATACGGTTCAATTCCCTGAAGTCGATGCAGGGTCGCAACGAACCGTCCTTTTTACCCACGAAGAAGAACCCCGACCCAACTGGAGACTGTGAAGGTCTGATAAATCCCTTAGCCAAGTTCTCCTGAATGTACTCTGCCATAGCCTGAGTCTCAGGACGTGACAGGGAGTACAACCTGCTCTTGGGAAGCTTAGCATTTGGCAATAAATCAATGGCACAGTCATAGGGGCGATGGGGAGGTAGTACCTCTGCAACTTTTTTGGAGAACACGTCCGCAAAATCTGCATAACACCCTGGCAATCCTGGCAAACTTAGCTGCGAGAGCCTGACTGGAAGGCTCAAGCAACTCCTGAAACAATCAGTACCCCAACTAAGAATCTCCCCAGAGACCCAGTCAAATTGAGGATTGTGGGCCCTTAACCAGGGTAACCCCAACACCAATGGGGCAAAAGTACAGACAGTCACATAAAAGGACAATTTTTCAGAGTGTGTGGCTCCAATAAACAAAGAAATCTGGCTAGTGCAAGAGGTAATTTTACCTTGGGATAATGGTTCCCCGTTTAACCCACAAATCTCAATTTCCGATGCCAAGGGTACTAAGGGAACAGAGTGTTTCAGGGCGAATTGGCGGTCCATAAAAACCCCGTCGGCCCCACTGTCCACAAAGGCCTCAGTCTTGACAGTTTGACCGAGGATCTTCAAGGTCACCGGAATGATAAAAGTCTTCTTGGGAAATTCTGACTTCTGGCCTGACAGGATATTTCCCATCACCCTCAGGCCCTGAAGTTTTGCGGCTTTTCTGGGCATGATACTACCACATGACCTTTATTCCCACAATACAAACACAACCCCTGCTGTCTCCTCCGCGTCTTCTCACGCGAGGAGAGGCGGGTAGCCCCAATCTGCATAGGCTCCTCAGAAAATTCCTCAGAGTCTGAGGTTCCCTTGGGAAGGAAGGAAATCTCAGTCTCCCTTTCAAGCCTACGCTCTCTCAGCCGTCTATCCACCCGGATGGATAACTGCATGAGCTGATCCAAGCTATCAGGCAAGGGATATTGTACCAGTTGGTCCTTTATCTGGTTAGAAAGACCTCTTCGGTACTGGTGTCTCAGGGCTGGGTCATTCCACTGGGTATCATGGGCCAACCTCCGAAACTCCGTACAGTAAACCTCAACTGGCCTTCGCCCTTGCTTAAGGATCGAAATCTGAGCCTCGGCTGAGGCCGTCTTGTCAGGGTCATCATACAACATGCCCAGTGCCGTAAAAAAAGCATCAACACTTTTAAGCAACGGACAGTCAGGCTGCAACCCATATGCCCAGACCTGTGGGTCTCCTTGTAGCAAGGAAATCACTATGCCCACCCGCTGAATCTCCGACCCAGAAGACTGAGGCCTAAGCCGGAAGTATAGCTTGCAGCTCTCCTTGAAACAAAAGAACTGCGAGCGATCTCCAGAAAAACGATCCGGGAGATTTACTTTCGGCTCCTTAACCCCTGCAGGTGCTGCTGCTGCGGGAGCTCCGCCAGCAGCCTGGGAGGTGTGCATTTTAATGGACAAATCATTAAATTGTCGAGTCAGGACCTGCACCTGATCGACCACCTGTTGCAACGTATTTTGAGGGGTATGCTCCATATTCCCACAAAATTTCAACAGGAGTATTAGGCTGCTGAATATGTTATGCACGCCAGTGCCAGCAGGAAAGTACTGGTGTCAGAACTGTTATGCACTCCAGTGTCTGCAGGAATGTACTGGTGTTTGAACTGTTATGCAAAACAGATGGACTCACAGACAAACTGGGGGATATGACATAACGTACACAGAAGGTGATAGGGTAACAAAATACACACAAAGTGAACAGAGAAGCCCAGAGGCTAAGGAACTGGGTATCTCCCTTGTATTAGAACTGCTAAGATGGAAAAAGCAAGATGTTGTGTTTTAATACGTAGAGAACCCGAAATGCTGTTGCTAAGGGCAACAGCAAAACCCTAAAGGGTTACCAACGGGTGTGGCAGTAAACTCCTTGGTCAGAGATGGAATGATAGACACAAGGAGAATCTCCACAATCCTAATTCTCACTTGCAGTGCACAGGTTTTAGCTTACTGCCACTAAACTGACCCCTGACACCTAGCACAGTGAGACAGGATTAGACAGGCAAGTCTTAGAATACAGCCGCAAACTTGCTAAGTTCACAGAGTAGTAACAGAACCCCAGCAAGCTAAACGACTGACTCCAGTCTTACTGCTAGGTCTGGATTGGCAGAGTGTAATACCAAATTCCCAGGCCTATTTGCAGTAAGCAACAAACAAATACAAAGCTACACAGTACTGGCTAACTTTCATGAACTGACTAACCAACAAAGATTCAGCAGCATCTGCTTACCCTGAAAAGAGGCCTTATAAAGCAGGTGCTGTCCACGCCCCACTCAGACCTCACAGACTGTGAGCACAAAAACCAGCACCGGATCCCCTGCCGTGCACAGAGCCTATAACCACTGCACAGCAAAAGACCCGAACCGGAGTATCAGCTGCGCTCAGGTTACTCCACTAGCACTTGTCTCCCGGTTGCCATGACGACGTGGCAGCACAGGGCAGGAGACCCTAACAGGAACAGAGGTTTAGGATGAGATTTGGCTGGGTTTAGTGAAGAAGTGGGTCTTGAGAGCCTGTTTGAAGTTTTGTAGAGAGGGGGAGAGTCTGAGGGGGAGAGGTAGGGAATTCCAGAGAAGTGGTGCAGCACATGAAAAATCTTGGAGGTAGGAGTGGAAGGAAGTAATCCGTAGGCAGGAGAGTCGACGTGCATTAGCAGAGTGAAGATGATGGGTGGGAGTGTAAAGGGAGATAAGGTCAGAGATGTAGATGGGAGAGGAGTGGGTGAGGGCTTTGTAAGCAAGTGTGAGAAGCTTGAAATGGATTCTGAAAGGGAAAGGGTGCCAGTGAAGGTCTAGTAAGAGAGGAGAGGTGGACGTAGTGCGTTTGGTGAGGAAGATGAGCCGGGCAGCAGCATTGAGTATAGATTGGAGTGGAGAGAGGTATTTGTCAGGAATGCCAGTTAGGAGGAGATTACAGTAGTCCACTCTGGAGATGACCAGTGAGTGGATAAGAGTCTTAGTAGCATCCTGGGTCAGAAAGGGTCTGATCCTGGAAATATTTTTTAGATGAAAACGGCAGGTTTGTGAGAGGTGCAGAATGTGTGATTTGAAGGAGAGGGAGGAGTCGAGGATTACTCCAAGACAGCGCACTTGGGGGCTAGAGGAGATAGCAGTGCCATCAATAGATAATGAGCTTGTAGGAGGTGAGGTTATGCGGGAGGGAGGGAAGATGATCAGCTCAGTCTTTGACATGTTAAGTTTAAGAAAGCGCTGGGACATCCAGGAAGAGGTAGCAGAGAGACAGTTGGAGTGAGGAGAGCAGGGGAGAGGTCTGGAGAGGAAAGATAGATTTGAGTGTCTTCAGCATAGAGATGATATTGGAAACCAAAAGAACTAATGAGCTTACCTAGTGAGGACGTGTAGAGAGAGAAGAGAAGAGGACCAAGGACAGAACCTTGGGGTACCCCTACAGTTAGTGGAAGTGAGGGGGAGGTAGAGTCATAGGAGGAAACAGAGAATGAACGGTTAGAAAGGTAGGAGGACAGCCAAGAAAGGGCAGTGTCATGCAGACCAATGGATTGAAGGATTTGCAGTAGGAGAGGATGGTCCACAATGTTCAGGAGCCGGGACGGATGAGGTTTACAAGCCAACACTGTGGTATTTTGGCCTCATGAAATTCACTTTGGAGCAAGAGCCAAGGATAAGGTCATGGTGTAATCTGGTTTTGTATTCTCCCACTCTTGTGGAAGAGGAGGCATTGGAGAGTATGGATCTGGTAAGTACACACACATTTGTATTGTATTGTACCCAAACATTTTTACATGGAGTCTTTTGTTTTATATTGCAGGATATTACACCGAAGCTGGAAGTGGAGCCTTCCATGAGTGAGGCAACTGAAGTGGACGACCCAATTCCACAGCCACGACCCACGAAACAGCAGAGGTCATCCAGAAACCCACTTCTGCCCCACCCTGTACACAACAGTTTTTTACTCACGCCGAGGAGGTTCTTAATAGGCCCCCGGACTTGGAGCAATCTTTTGGCAATTACATTGTGGTAGAAATGCAACTGATGAAGGAGGATCAAAAGATCTACAAGTGTCTGGTTCTTGATGCTACCACCTCATGCACAAATGACGAATCTCTTGTTGAGGCGTGTGAGACACCACCACCTGCCTGGTGCTGTCTCCCAAATGTGCCCCCACCCATCTACACATATCCCCAACCCATGCATTATGTGCCAGGAAACCGTCCTCAACAGATGAGCTGTTTTCCGTCAGGACCCATACAGCCCACACCCTCCTCCAATTCTAGCGCGTCCTCCAGTGGTGCGTACTTAGACATTCTGAGTCCTCTGTACTGGACGATCCTCATTTTTTATATTTATAATAAGATTTTAAACCTACCGGTAAATCTTTTTCTCGTAGTCCGTAGAGGATGCTGGGACCCCGTAAGGACCATGGGGAATAGACGGGCTCCACATGAGACATGGGCACTTTAAGAAAGAACTTGACTCTGGGTGTGCACTGGCTCCTCCCTCTATGCCCCTCCTCCAGACCTCAGTTAGAGAAACTGTGCCCAGAGGAGATGGACAGTACGAGGAAAGGATTTTTGTTAATCCAAGGGCAATATTCATACCAGCCACACCAATCACACCGTATAACTCGTGATAAACTACCCAGTTAACAGTATGAAAAAAACCACATAGCATCAGTCCAAGACCGATGAGCTATAACATAACCCTTATGTAAGCAATAACTATATATAAGTCTTGCAGAAGTAGTCCGCACTTGGGACGGTCACCCAGAATCCTCTACGGACTACAAGAAAAAGATTTACCAGTAGGTTTAAAATCTTATTTTTTCTAATGTCCTAGAGGATGCTGGGACTCCGTAAGGACCATGGGGATTATACCAAAGCTCCCAAACGGGCGGGAGAGTGCGGATGACTCTGCAGCACCGATTGAGCAAACAGGAGGTCCTCCTCAGCCAGGGTATCAAACTTAAAGAATTTTGCAAAGGTGTTTGAACCCGACCAAGTAGCAGCTCGGCACAGCTGTAGTGCCGAGACCCCTCGGGCTGCCGCCCAAGAAGAGCCCACCTTCCTAGTGGAAGGGGCCTTAACCGATTTTTGTAACGGCAACACTGCCGTAGAATGCGCCTGCTGAATCGTGTTACAGATCCAGCGAGCAATAGTCTGCTTTGAAGCAGGACCGCCAGCTTTGTTGGCTGCAAACAGGACGACCATTGCTTCTGTTTTACTGATCCTAGCCGTTCGGGCCACGTAAATATTCAAAGCCCTGACCACATCAAGGGACTCGGAATCCTCCAAGTCATGTGTAGCCACCGGCACGACAATAGTTGGGTTCATATGAAAGGATGAGACCACCTTAGGCAGAAATTGAGGACGGGTCCGCAATTCCGCTCTATCCATATGGAAAACCAGATAAGGGCTTTAATGTGATAAAGCCGCCAATTCCGAAACTCGCCTAGCCGAACCCAAGGCTAACAATATGACCACCTTCCAGGTGAGATATTTCAACTCCACTGTCTTAAGTGGTTCAAACCAATGTGACTTAAGGAAACTTAAGACCACGTTAAGGTTTCAAGGCGCCACCGGAGGTACAAAAGGAGGCTGAATATGCAGCACTCCCTTCACAAAAGTCTGTACTTCAGGTAATGAGGCCAATTCCTTTTGAAAGAAAATGGATAAGGCCGAAATCTGAACTTTTAATGGAGCCTAATTTTAGGTCCAAATTCACTCCAGTTTGTAGGAAGTGAAGAAAACGGCCCAAGTGGCATTCTTCCGTAGGCGCATTCCTGGCCTCACACCAAGAAACATATTTGGTGATAATGTTTAGATGTCACGTCCTTCCTAGCCTTTATTAGCGTAGGAATGACCTCATCCAGAATACCTTTTTCCGCTAGGATCCGGCGTTCAACCGTCATGCCGTCAAACGCAGCTGCGGTAATTCTTGGAACAGACAGGGACCTTGTTGTAACAAGTCCTACCTTAGATGAAGAGGCCACGGATCTTCTGTGAGCATTTCTTGCAGATCCGGATACCAGGTCCTTCGTGGCCCATCTGGAACAATGAGAATTATTCTCACTCCTCTTTTTCTTATTATCCTCAACACCTTGGGTATGAGAGAAAGAAGAGGAAACACATATACCGACTGGAACACCCACGGTGTCACTAGGGCGTCCACAGCTACCGCCTGAGGGTCTCTTGACCTGATGCAATACCTTTGTAGCTTTTTGTTGAGATGGGATGCCATCATGTCTATTTTGTCAGGTCTCGGGTTTTGTCTGTCCCCGGAGGGGGCACTAGTGGGTCAGTGTTGGTGCAATGTACAAAGCGCGGAGGCAATATGAAAGTCCTGCGCATATGCGCTGATGTTTATTAACACAGAGGTAACAAAGCAGATGGCATAACAATGAATAATAACTGAAGACCTGCAATGTAGCAAACAATGATTGATAACTGAATCCAAAAGTAACTGAAAGTCTCTTGCAACAAAATATGAAATAACTTAATTGGCTGAATGCAGATGAATAAACAAAACTCCGTTAATACTTGAAAGCACAGTCTCTGAATAATATGAAATGAACGGATAACTGAATGCAGATGGAATGAAAAGCAGAACTCCGGTATTACTTAGAAACACACAGTCTGTGTATAACACAATATGAAATTAACTGAAACCTGGAATGCAGATGGAAAAGGCAGAACTCCGGTATCACTTGAAAATACACAGTCTCTAAATAGCATAAGTCCTTATGGTCTCACTAGGCCCAAGCAGGAGACAGTCTCAATGCAATTAGTTGGTATTACTGCACAGGTTGATATACTGATAACGAAGTGCACAGGTAAGGAAATGGAATGAACACCTGAGGAGAGTCTCTTACAGCTGATGAGCTTGTAGCTGTGGTTTGAAGTCCGGAGTAAACAGGAGAATTGCAGAGTGATGAATGATGAGAGTAGCCACAGTGAATAACTGGAGACAGGAACACGGGAACAACAACGGAGGAATCACTGGAGAACTAAACACACCATATGTGACTCGTTGTCCAAGGCAATGTGAGAGAGCCACAAGCTGGAAGTTATACCTCCTGCCCAGCAGTGATTGGACACAAACTGCAGGCGGAGATACTAGCTGGATTGAACATCTGAATCAGCTTCGTGCAGGTGCCATGGTAACATCCACACAGACTGGACATCAGCACGCCGCAAAACCTGCACAGGACCAAACTCAGGAGTACTCAGCAATGTAAAATAGAACGCCCGCGGTTACTACACCCACGCAGCCGCAACTGGGGCCAAGACCTCCGGAGGCCCGCACACCAGCGCGCTGGTAAGGGAGACGTAGCCGATTCCTGACATATTTGGGGTAGTCCCCACCGACTTGCAAACTGCACAAAGACTTCCTGATGAAGTCCCCACTCTCCCGAA
This sequence comes from Pseudophryne corroboree, assembly GCF_028390025.1. Lineage (NCBI taxonomy): Eukaryota > Metazoa > Chordata > Amphibia > Anura > Myobatrachidae > Pseudophryne > Pseudophryne corroboree. The sequence continues at coordinate 14,670,674 of NC_086446.1, forward strand.
TGCCGAGCGTGTCTGCTAAGGAAGTCTGCTTCCCAGTTGTCCATTCCCGGAATGAACAGCGCTTACATGATTCTCCTCCCAGCGAAGAACTCTGGTGGCTTCCGTCATTGCCACTCTGTGCCGCCTTGGCGGTTTACATTAGCTACTTCGGTGATGTCGTCTGACTGGATCAGAACTGGTCGATTGCGAAGTAAGATCTCCGCTTGACGTAGGGCGTTGTATATGGCCCTTAGTTCCAGGATGTTGATGTGAAGACAAGTCTCTTGACTTGACCAAAGTCCTTGGAAATTTCATCCCTGAGCGACCGCTCCCCAACCTCGGAGGCTCGCGTCCTTGGTCACCAGGATCCAGTCCTGAATGCCGAACCTGCAGTGAGCAGATACGACCCGGACCTTTGTCCAATAGGTCCCATTGGAAGGCCCTTGCCATATGGAATGGCTTCGTATGTTGCCACCATCTTTCCCCGAACTTGAGTGCAATGATGTACTGACACTTAATTTGGTTTCAACAAGTTCATGACTATAGTCATGAGTTCCTGCGCTTTTCCCTTCGGAAGAAAAACCCTTTTCTGGTCTGTGTCCAGAATCATGCCCAAAAAGGGCAGACGAGTTGTAAGGTTCAGCTGCGACTTTGGAATATTGAGAATCCAGCCGTGTCGCTGTAACACATTCAGTGAAAGTGATCCGCTGCTCAGCAACTTCTCCCTGTTAGGCGCCGGGGTCCGCATGTCCGCGCGGCCCGGCGCCTAGCAACTAGGGACGCCGTGCACGTTCAGCCGCCGGCTCCCTAGCAACGCTAGACGCCGGGCGCACTAAGCCGCACGGACCCTAGCAACGGGGACGCCACGGGCGGACCGCGTTCCCCGTTGCAGGGTCTAATTACAAGCACACACACTGTCCTCTGGCCGTGCAGCAAGGTAGCTGCACGGCAGTTATTCCCAATCAGGCTCTGAGCAGCTGATTGGAGGACTCCCTGTTAAATACCTTCCCAGTGCTTCTCACAGACGCCGGTAATAGCTTCCTGCATGCTGCATTGGTTTGCTGAGAGTCTGTTCCAGTCCTGCTGTATCCGGTCATTCCTGTCCTCAGAAGTCCTGTATTCGGGAGTTGTCATCTCATCCCAGGAAGTCGTTTGGTCCCCAGTAGTCCTGCCTGATCACCTTTGAATATCGAGTGGTGTTTCGTGAGTTGCGGCTCTGCCGTGTGTTGCGGCTCAGCCGCTTTATCTTTATATATTCTGTTTTTGGAGCATTTGCGGAGGGTTCCGCTTCCACAAGTCCTCTCTGGAACTCGGCGGTGCCGGGTAGGAGAAGTGGACAAGTGGATATTTTGGTTGTCCTTTTCCCTGGCGGTTTTTCCGCACATATTCTAGTTTTAAGTTAGCTTGTAGCCCCTGGCCAGGTTGTTTAGTCAGAGGGCCCCTTGTTATCACCCTGTCTCGGATTTCCCTTTGTCTCTCATTAAGACCTGGGGGGGCATCGGAGTTGGGCAGACATAATCCGCCCTTCAAACGCGGCTGCCATGGGCTCAAGCAACCATAGTCTCGCAGGGGATTTCTGACAGCACGGGTGAGACAACGGAGTTAGGGCGCAAGGGGCTATTTTCCATTCCCGCTCCCTTCCCCAGCATTACGTTCCAGTGCTCCGGTCCTCGCAATAATATCTCCTCTGACCAGAGTGCTGGAATCATAACATTATTACCGGCCATACCAAAAAACTAAAATTAAACAGGGTTTTAATTTTTTCCTCTCATTCAGTTTTTGTTAAAATTTTTTGGCCTCATGAATCCGACAGGTTTAGGGCCAAACCCTGGCCAGCTCTTAGTCAATCAGATTCAAGAACTTACTCAGATGGTTCAGGATCTTTCTCTTCGGGTGAGGTCGCAGGAAGATCTTCTGCGAGCCTCCCCAATGGTAGTCCCTGAACCAAAGATGCATTTGCCTGACCATTTTTCTGGTGATATAAAATAATTTTTTCATTTTAAAGAATCCTGTAAACTTTATTTCCGTTTAAGACCTACTTCCTCTGGTACTGAATCTCAGTGGGTAGGGATTATTATTTCTTTACTCCAGGGGGATCCTCAGACCTGGGCATTCAGTTTAAGGGCAGAGTATCCTGCGTTGTTGTCAGTAGACGCTTTCTTTAAGTCTTTAGGGCTTTTGTATGATGACCCAGATAGAGAGGCATCCGCGGAAAGTCAGCTGCGCGCTCTCAAACAAGGTAGAAATCCTGCAGAGGTTTATTGTACGGAGTTTCGCCGTTGGTCGAACGACTGTGGCTGGAATGACCCAGCCCTGCGCAGTCAGTTTCGCCTCGGCTTATCAGAGTCTATTAAAGACAGTCTCCTCCAGTACCCCGCTCCTGAGACTCTCGAAAAACTCATGGAGCTTTCTATTAAGATTGATCGTCGTCTCAGAGAGCGGAGGGCTGAAAAAGGAACACCTGTAAGGTCAAGTCCTTGTGTTTATTCCATTCCAGAAGACATTGAGGAGCCCATGCAGATGGGTCTCTCCCGGCTGTCTCCTGAGGAAAGTGTTAGGCGCCGAGGGTCTGCCCGTCAGTGCGGCCCGGCGCCTAGCAACTAGGGACGCCGCAGGCAGACAGCCGCCGGCTCCCTAGCAACGCTAGACGCCGGGCGCACGGAGCCGCTCAGACCATAGCAACGGGGACGCCACTGTCGGACCGCGTTCCCCGTTGCTAGGTCTAATCAATCAGTTCTAATTGTTCCTGGCCGTGCAGCATGCAGCTGCACGGCATAATATCATTACCCTGTCTGGATCCTGATTGGGGGGTTTTCAAATAAAAGCACTCTCAGGACTTCTCACATACGCCGGTGTTAGCTTCCTGTTTGCTGTGTCAGTTTCAGAGAGTTTCCAGTCCTGCTCTATCCGGTTGTTCCTGACCTCAGTGATCCAGTACTCGGAATTTGTCATCTTTTCCTGGAGTCCTACCGAGCACCTTTAACATCCTGTGGTGTTCGTGAGTCGCGGCGTAGCCGTGTGTTGCGGCTTGACCGCTTACTATTAATTATTTAGTTTTATTGTGTTCCGGAGCTTTTGCGGAGGATTCCGCTCCCACAAGTCCACTCTGGTATCCAGCGGTGCTGGATAGGAGTACGGATCAGTGGATCTTTTGTTGTCCTTTTTCCTGGCGGTTTGTCCGCACATACTTTTGGTTAAGTTAGATAGCTTGTAACCCCTGGCCTGGTTGCTTAGTCAGAGGGCCCCTTGTTATCACCCTGTCTCGGATATCCCTTTGTCTCTCATTAAGACCTGAGGGGGCATCGGGGTTGGGCAGACATAATCCGCCCTTCGAACGCGGCTGCCATGGGCTCAAGCAACCATAGTCTCGCAGGGGATTTCTGATAACACGGGTGAGACAACGGAGTTAGGGCGCCAGGGGTTACTAGGCTTTCCTGCTCCCGTAACCAGCATATCTTTCCTGTACTCAGACCTCTGCCATAAGATCTCATCTGGTCTGGAGTACGGGAATCATAACATTAACACCGGCCAAACTAAAAATTAAGATTAACAGGAGTTAATTTTTTCCCTTATTCAGTTGGGAGATTTGTCAGCCTCATGAATCCCACCGGTGTTGGGCCAAATCCTGGCCAGCTTTTAGTTAGCCAGATTCAAGAGCTTACTCAGATGGTTCAGGATCTGTCTCTTCGGGTGAGGTCACAGGAAGATCTGTTACGGACTTCCCCGAGGGTCATTCCTGAACCAAAAATGCATCTGCCTGACCGTTTTTCTGGGGATAGAAAGCAGTTTTTTAATTTTAAAGAGTCTTGTAAACTGTATTTTCGTTTAAGACCAGTCTCCTCAGGCACGGAATCTCAGCGGGTAGGAATTATTATTTCTTTGCTACAAGGGGATCCTCAGACCTGGGCTTTTGGTTTAAAGACAGACGATCCGGCCTTATTGTCTGTAGACGCCTTTCTGGGGTCTTTAGGGCTATTGTATGACGACCCTGATAGAGAGGCATCCGCTGAGAGTCAGTTGCGTGCTCTCAGACAGGGTAGGAATCCCGCAGAGATTTATTGTACAGAGTTTCGCCATTGGTCGAACGACTGTGGATGGAATGACCCAGCCTTGCGCAGTCAGTTTCGCCTCGGCTTATCCGAGTCTATAAAAGACAGTCTCCTTCAGTATCCCGCTCCTGAGACTCTCGATAAACTCATGGAGCTCTCTATTAAGATTGATCGTCGTCTCAGAGAGCGGAAGGCTGAAAAAGGAGCATCTGTCGGGTCTACTCCTTGTGTTTTTTCCATTCCTGTGGACATAGAGGAGCCCATGCAGATAGGCCTCTCCAAACTGTCTCCTGAAGAAAGAACCAGAAGGCAAAATTCTGGTCTTTGTTTATACTGTGGGGGTAAGGGACATTTTGCCCGTAGTTGTCCGAACAAGTCGGGAAACGCCTCGACCAAGTGAGTTGTGAGGGGGTTCACTTTGGTCTACAGCTTATCTCCTCAAGTAATTCATTGTTGGTTCCAGCTAAAGTTTCCTTTGGCAGCCTCTGTTCCTCGGTCTCGGCTTTTGTGGACAGTGGAGCTGCAGGGAACTTTATGGATTTAACATGGGCTAAGGCCTTAGGTATTCCTCAGGTAGCCTTGGGTAGGCATATCACCATGCATGGTTTAGATGGGAGTCCCTTGTCCAATGGGGTAATTTCTCTCTGTACCCCTCCTGTTCTACTTTCAGTAGGAGCCCTGCATTCTGAAAAGATTGAGTTTTTCCTTACCCATTGTCCAGCAGTTCCTGTGGTTCTGGGTCACCCTTGGCTGGCCTTTCATAATCCCATCATTGATTGGCAGTCGGGGGAGATCTTACAATGGGGTACCATCTGTAATAAAGAATGTATTACGCTTCCCATCAGAATAGCTGCTGTCATTCCCGCACCCATTCCTGTGGAATACCAGGATTTTGTTGATGTATTTTCCAAGGGCAATGCGGATATTCTGCCTCCCCATAGGCCTTATGATTGTGCCATCGAGTTAATTCCTGGTGCCACTTTGCCTAAGGGAAGGTTATATGCATTGTCCGGACCTGAAACTGTGGCCATGAATGAGTATGTTAAAGAAAGCCTAGGGAAAGGATTTATCAGGCCATCTAAATCCCCTTTAAGTGCTGGCTTCTTCTTCGTGGAGAAGAAGGATGGATCACTCAGACCTTGCATTGACTTTAGAGCCTTGAATAAAATCTCAGTGAAGAATACTTACCCTTTGCCGCTGATTTCTGTCCTCTTTGATCAGCTACGTTCGGCTGTGATTTTTTCTAAGATTGACCTGAGAGGAGCATATAACCTCATCAGAATCAAGTCAGGGGATGAGTGGAAAACGGCATTCAGTACTCAATCAGGCCACTATGAGTATCTGGTTATGCCATTCGGCCTGTCCAACGCTCCGGCAGTTTTCCAGGATCTCATTAATGATGTGCTCCGTGAATTTCTTGGAAAATTCGTTGTAGTCTACTTAGACGATATTTTGATATATTCTGACTCCATTGAACAACATGTTACCCAGGTGCGTCAGGTTCTGAAAAAATTATGTGAAAATCACCTTTATGCCAAGCTGGAGAAGTGTGAATTTCATGTCACGGAGGTATCCTTTTTAGGGTACATTATTTCCCCTCGGGGATTCTGTATGGAACCAAAGAAGCTCCAAGCCATCCTTAGTTGGGCGCAACCCACCAATTTAAAAGCAATTCAGCGCTTTTTAGGGTTTGCGAATTACTATAGAAGATTTATTCACTCCTTCTCTGACCTGGTTGCTCCCATTGTGGCACTGACTAAAAAGGGAGCAGATCCTACCAACTGGTCACGTGAAGCGGAGTTATCTTTTCAGGCCTTGAAACAAGCCTTTGTCTCAGCCCCTGTCCTCAGACATCCCAACCCAGAATTGCCTTTCATTGTTGAGGTCGATGCCTCGGAGGTTGGAGTAGGGGCTATCCTATCTCAGAAGGATCCGGATTCCCTAGAATTACATCCTTGTGCCTTTATGTCCAGGAAATTTTCATCTGCCGAATCCAACTACGATGTTGGTAACCGGGAACTACTGGCTATTAAATGGGCTTTTGAGGAGTGGAGGCATTGGCTTGAAGGAGCCACTCATACCATTTCAGTTTTGACTGATCACAAAAATCTTCAATACATTGAATCAGCTAAACGGCTGAATGCCCGGCAAGCTCGTTGGGCTTTATTTTTTACCCGTTTCAAGTTCTTTATCACCTTCAGGCCAGGTTCCAAGAATACCAAGGCAGATGCCCTGTCACGCAGTTTTCTTCCAGTTCAAGACAACAGTCCTGTTACTCCCATACTTCGGTCTTCAGTCATTCGGGCAGGCCTCACACAAGATTTATTTACCCAGTTGAAGCAGCTTCAACATCAAGCTCCTGGAAATACTCCTGCTGGTCGTCTTTTTGTCCCCGAGTTTTTGAGAGCAACAGTTTTGACGGAGTTTCACGATAGCAAAGTTGCCGGGCATCCGGGGATCGCTAAAACCTTTGAATTAGTCTCCCGCTCGGTATGGTGGCCTGGTCTTTCCAAAGACATTAAGGAGTTTGTTTTTTCTTGTCAGGTCTGTGCACAGCATAAGGTTCCCCGTTCCTTGCCTATCGGTCAACTTTTGCCCTTGAATGTCCCTCTTAGGCCATGGTCTCATATTTCCATGGATTTTGTGGTGGACCTCCCTCTGTCAGCCGGATGCCGAGTCATATGGGTGGTAGTGGACCGTTTTAGCAAAATGGCCCATTTCATTGCTCTTCCCCGATTGCCATCTGCCCAAGGATTGGCAGTCTTGTTCCTCCGCCATGTTTTCAGACTCCATGGGTTACCCACTGATATTGTTTCTGATCGGGGTCCACAATTCATTGCACAATTTTGGAAGTCTTTTTGTGCCTCATTAAAGATGAAATTATCTTTAACGTCTGGCTATCATCCCCAATCCAACGGGCAGACTGAGCGAGTTAATCAGTCATTAAAACAATATTTGCGTTTGTATTCGGCCAAACTCCAAAATGACTGGTCTGAGTTTCTTCCGTTTGCAGAGTTTGCTTACAATAATGCCTGTCATTCCTCCACCAATGTATCTCCATTTTTTACAGTTTTTGGTTTTCACCCCAGAGCTAATTCCTTTTTTCAACATTCCTCTGTCTCCTCGCTGACCTTGACCTCTCATCTCAAACTCATTTGGAGAAAAGTGCACCTGGCTCTCAGAAAAGCGGCATTTCGGGAGAAAAAAATTTCTGACAGGCTCCGGCGGCCGTGCACTTTTAAAGTTGGAGATAGGGTATGGTTGTCGACTCGCAACATTAAACTTCGACAAACCTCAGCCAGATTGGGTCCTAAATTTATTGGACCATTTCTTATTATCAAAAAAGTCAATCCAGTGGCTTTCCGGTTACGGTTACCAAAAACTTTACGGATCGGAAATACCTTCCATTGCTCCTTGTTAAAACCATATGTTTCCTCCAGTAGATTTCCTCGCAAGATCTCTCAGGGGAGGTCACCAGTGGATGTACAGGGTCAGCAGGAGTTCTTAGTTGAGAAGGTTCTTGATTCCAAGTTGTCCCGGGGTCGGCTTTATTTTTTGGTACATTGGAGAGGTTATGGTCCGGAGGAAAGGTCTTGGGTCCGGGATGAGGATCTCCATGCCCCGAGGCTCAAAAGGGAATTTTTTCGAGAATTTCCTCAGAAACCTGGCCTTAGGGGTTCCTTGACCCCTCCTCAAGGGGGGGTACTGTTAGGCGCCGAGGGTCCGCCCGTCAGTGCGGCCCGGCGCCTAGCAACTAGGGACGCCGCAGGCAGACAGCCGCCGGCTCCCTAGCAACGCTAGACGCCGGGCGCACGGAGCCGCTCAGACCATAGCAACGGGGACGCCACTGTCGGACCGCGTTCCCCGTTGCTAGGTCTAATCAATCAGTTCTAATTGTTCCTGGCCGTGCAGCATGCAGCTGCACGGCATAATATCATTACCCTGTCTGGATCCTGATTGGGGGGTTTTCAAATAAAAGCACTCTCAGGACTTCTCACATACGCCGGTGTTAGCTTCCTGTTTGCTGTGTCAGTTTCAGAGAGTTTCCAGTCCTGCTCTATCCGGTTGTTCCTGACCTCAGTGATCCAGTACTCGGAATTTGTCATCTTTTCCTGGAGTCCTACCGAGCACCTTTAACATCCTGTGGTGTTCGTGAGTCGCGGCGTAGCCGTGTGTTGCGGCTTGACCACTTACTATTAATTATTTAGTTTTATTGTGTTCCGGAGCTTTTGCGGAGGATTCCGCTCCCACAAGTCCACTCTGGTATCCAGCGGTGCTGGATAGGAGTACGGATCAGTGGATCTTTTGTTGTCCTTTTTCCTGGCGGTTTGTCCGCACATACTTTTGGTTAAGTTAGATAGCTTGTAACCCCTGGCCTGGTTGCTTAGTCAGAGGTCCCCTTGTTATCACCCTGTCTCGGATATCCCTTTGTCTCTCATTAAGACCTGAGGGGGCATCGGGGTTGGGCAGACATAATCCGCCCTTCGAACGCGGCTGCCATGGGCTCAAGCAACCATAGTCTCGCAGGGGATTTCTGATAACACGGGCGAGACAACGGAGTTAGGGCGCCAGGGGTTACTAGGCTTTCCTGCTCCCGTAACCAGCATATCTTTCCTGTACTCAGACCTCTGCCATAAGATCTCATCTGGTCTGGAGTACGGGAATCATAACAGAAAGGGCCAGAAGGCAAAACTCCGGTCTTTGTTTGTACTGTGGTGGTAAGGGACATTTTGCTCGTAACTGTCCGAACAAGTCGGGAAACGCTTCGACCAGGTGAATTGTGAGGGGGTTCACCTAGGTCTGCAGCTTATCTCCTCGAATAACTCTCTTTTAGTCCCAGTTAAGGTTTCCTTTGGCAGCCTCAGTTCTTTGGTGTCGGCTTTTGTTGACAGTGGAGCTGCAGGAAACTTTATGGATTTAACTTGGGCTAAGGCCTTAGGCATTCCTCAGTTACCATTGGGTAGGTGTGTCACCATGCATGGCTTAGATGGGAGTCCGCTTTCCAATGGGGTTATTACTCACTGTACACCTCCTGTAGTACTTACGGTAGGAGCTTTACATTCCGAAAATATCGAGTTCTATCTAACACATTGCCCAGCAGTTCCAGTTGTTCTGGGTCACCCTTGGCTGGCCTTTCATAATCCCACCATTGATTGGCGGTCCGGGGAGATTTCACATTGGGGTACTTTTTGTGCTAAGGAATGTATTTCGTTTCCAGTCAGAGTAGCAGCTATTATTCCAGAACTCATTCCTGTGGAATACCAGGAGTTTGCCGATGTATTCTCCAAAGGCAATGTGGACATTCTGCCTCCCCATCGGCCTTATGATTGTGCTATTGAGCTAATTCCTGGTGCCGCATTGCCAAAGTGGAGATTATATGCATTGTCCGGGCCAGAAACTTCGGCTATGAATGACTATGTTCAGGAGAGCTTACAGAAAGGTTTTATTAGACCATCAAAATCCCCTTTAAGTGCTGGTTTTTTCTTTGTGGAGAAGAAGGATGGCTCGCTTAGACCTTGCATAGATTTTAGAGCCCTGAATAAGATCTCAGTTAAAAACACCTATCCTTTGCCGTTGATTTCTGTACTCTTTGATCAGTTACGTTCTGCTGTGATTTTTTCTAAAATTGACCTGAGAGGAGCTTACAACCTCGTCCGAATTAAATCTGGAGATGAGTGGAAGACGGCTTTCAGTACTCAGTCGGGTCACTACGAATACCTGGTGATGCCGTTCGGCCTGTCTAATGCTCCAGCAGTTTTTCAAGACCTCATTAACGATGTGCTCCGTGACTTCCTAGGGAAATTTGTGGTAGTTTATTTAGACAACATCTTGATTTTTTCTGAATCGATGGAACAACATATCACTCAGGTGCGTCTGGTTCTTCAAAAGTTACGTGAGAATCATTTATATGCTAAGCTGGAGAAGTGTGAATTTCACGTCACGGAAGTATCTTTTTTAGGGTACATAATTTCCCCTCAGGGATTTTCCATGGAACCTAAGAAGCTCCAGGCCATCCTTAATTGGGCGCAACCCACCAATTTAAAAGCAATTCAGCGCTTTTTAGGGTTTGCGAATTATTATAGGAGGTTCATTCATTCTTTTTCTGACCTGGTAGCTCCCATTGTGGCTCTGACTAAGAAGGGAGCGGATCCTACCAACTGGTCGCATGAAGCTGAATTGTCTTCCGGGCCCTGAAACAAGCCTTTGTCTCAGCTCCAGTCCTCAGACATCCTAATCCGGAATTGCCCTTTGTTGTGGAGGTTGATGCCTCAGAGGTTGGAGTGGGGGCTGTCCTTTCTCAAAAGGATCCGGAGTCTTTGGAGTTACATCCTTGTGCCTTTATGTCCAGGAAGTTCTCCTCCGCTGAATCCAATTATGACGTTGGTAATCGGGAATTACTGGCGGTAAAGTGGGCTTTTGAGGAGTGGAGGCATTGGCTGGAAGGAGCAAAGCATACTATTTCGGTATTGACTGACCATAAGAACCTGCAATACTTTGAATCAGCTAAACGGCTTAATGCCCGGCAGGCACGTTGGGCATTATTTTTTACTCGTTTCAAATTTATAATCACTTTCAGGCCTGGTTCCAAGAATACTAAAGCTGATGCCCTGTCACATAGTTTTCTTCCGGTTCACAATAACAATCCTGTTACCCCAATACTTCCATCTTCGGTCATCCGGGCAGGCCTCACACAGGATTTATTTTCCCAGTTAAACCAGCTTCAACACCAAGCTCCTAGATTTACTCCTGCTGGTCGTCTTTACGTTCCTGAGTTTTTGAGAGCTACTGTTTTAACTGAATTCCATGACAACAAGGTTTCATGGCATCCGGGAATCACTAAGACATTGGAGTTAGTCTCTCGCTCAGTATGGTGGCCTAGTATGTCTAAAGACGTTAGGGAATTTGTTTTTTCATGTCAGGTTTGTGCACAGCATAAGGTTCCCCGTTCCTTGCCTATAGGGCAACTTATGCCCTTAAGTGTCCCTCTCAGGCCATGGTCTCATATTTCCATGGATTTTGTGGTTGACCTTCCCCTTTCAGCCGGGTTCCGAGTCATATGGGTGGTAGTGGACCGTTTTAGTAAAATGGCTCATTTCATTGCTCTTCCCCGATTGCCTTCTGCTCAAGGGTTGGCAGTTTTGTTCCTCCGCCATGTGTTTAGGCTTCATGGGTTACCCACTGATATTGTTTCTGATCGGGGTCCACAATTCATCGCACAATTCTGGAGATGTTTTTGTGCTTCATTGAAGATGAAACTGTCATTAACATCCGGTTATCACCCACAATCCAACGGGCAAACCGAACGAGTTAACCAGTCATTAAAACAATATCTGCGCTTATATTCAGCCAAACTCCAGAATGATTGGTCCGAGTTTCTTCCTTTGGCTGAATTTGCTTACAATAATTCCTGTCATTCCTCCACTAAAGAGTCTCCATTCTTTTCAGTTTTTGGTTTTCACCCCAGAGCTAATTCTTTTTTTCATCATTCTCCAGTCTCCTCGCTGGCATTGACCTCCCATCTCAGAGCAATTTGGAAAAAAGTGCACCTTGCTCTCAGAAAAGCGGCCTTTCGAGAGAAGAAATTTTCTGACAGGCTCCGACGTCCTTGCACTTTTAAGGTGGGAGATAAGGTGTGGTTGTCAACTCGCAACATCAGGCTTCGACAATCCTCGGCTAGACTGGGACCCAAATTTATTGGACCATTTCTTATTATTAAAAGAGTCAACCCAGTTGCCTTTCGGCTACGTTTACCAAGATCTCTCAAGATTGGAAATACGTTTCATTGTTCCCTGTTGAAACCATACGTTTCTTCCAGTAGATTTCCTCGGAGGATCTCTCAGGGTAGATCTCCAGTGGATGTACAGGGACAACAGGAGTTCTTGGTAGAGAAAGTTCTTGATTCCAAATTGTCCCGGGGTCGGTTTTATTTTTTAGTTCACTGGAAAGGCTATGGTCTGGAGAAAAGGTCTTGGGTCCTAGATAAGGATCTTCATGCCCCTAGGCTCAAGAGGGCATTTTTTCGGGAATTTCCTCAGAAACCTGGCTTTAGGGGTTCCTTGACCCCTCCTCAAGGGGGGGTACTGTTAGGCGCCGGGGTCCGCATGTCCGCGCGACCCGGCGCCTAGCAACTAGGGACGCCGTGCGCGTTCAGCCGCCGGCTCCCTAGCAACGCTAGACGCCGGGCGCGCTGAGCCGCACGGACCCTAGCAACGGGGACGCCACGGGCAGATCGCGTTCCCCGTTGCAGGGTCTAATTACAAGCACACACACTGTCCTATGGCCGTGCAGCAAGGCAGCTGCACGGCATTTATTCCCAATCAGGCTCTGAGCAGCTGATTGGAGGACTCCCTGTTAAATACCTTCCCAGTGCTTCTCACAGACGCCGGTAATAGCTTCCTGCATGCTGCATTGGTTTGCTGAGAGTCTGTTCCAGTCCTGCTGTATCCGGTCATTCCTGTCCTCAGAAGTCCTGTGTTCGGGAGTTGTCATCTCATCCCAGGAAGTCGTTTGGTCCCCAGTAGTCCTGACTGATCACCTTTGAATATCGAGTGGTGTTTCGTGAGTTGCGGCTCTGCCGTGTGTTGCGGCTCAGCCGCTTTATCTTTATATATTCTGTTTTTGGAGCATTTGCGGAGGGTTCCGCTTCCACAAGTCCTCTCTGGAACTCGGCGGTGCCGGGTAGGAGAAGTGGACAAGTGGATATTTTGGTTGTCCTTTTCCCTGGCGGTTTTTCCACACATATTCTAGTTTTAAGTTAGCTTGTAGCCCCTGGCCAGGTTGTTTAGTCAGAGGGCCCCTTGTTATCACCCTGTCTCGGATTTCCCTTTGTCTCTCATTAAGACCTGGGGGGGGCATCGGAGTTGGGAAGACATAATCCGCCCTTCAAACGCGGCTGCCATGGGCTCAAGCAACCATAATCTCGCAGGGGATTTCTGACAGCACGGGTGAGACAACGGAGTTAGGGGGCCAGGGGCTATTTTCCATTCCCGCTCCCTTCCCCAGCATTACGTTCCAGTGCTCCGGTCCTCGCAATAATATCTCCTCTGACCAGAGTGCTGGAATCATAACATTCCCATGATCTCGCTTTTATGAGGAGATCGTCCAAGTACGGGATAATTGTGACACCCTGCTTGCGCAGGAGCACCATCATGTCCGCCATTACCTTGGTGAAAATTCTCGGGGCCGTGGAAAGCCCAAACAGCAACGTCTGAAATTGGTAATGACAATCCTGTACCGCAAATCTCAGGTACACCTGATGAGGAGGATATATGGGGACATGCAGGTATGCATCCTTTATGTCCAAAGATACCAAAAAATCTCCCCCTTCTAAGCTGGCAATGACCACCCTGGGTGATTCCATCTGTTTTAAGTAAAGGTTCAGGTGTTTTAAATTTAAAATGGTCTGACCGAACCGTCCGGTTTCGGAACCACAAACAGAGTTGAGTAGTACCCCTGCCCTCTTTGAAGCAGGAGAACCCCTTCCACCACTTGTTGCAGACACAATTTTTGAATCGCATGTAACACTATCTCCCTTTCCAGGGGTTGATTCGGTAGAAAACCGGCGAGGAGGCACTTCTTCGAATTCCAGCTTGTAACCCTGGGAAACAATTTCTATTGCCCATGGATCCACCTGTGAGTGGACCCAGACGTGGCTGAACAGTCGAAGACGTGCCCCCACAGGAGCTGACTCCCTCAGGGGAGCCCCAGCGTCATGCGGTGGATTTAGCAGAGGCCGGTTAGGACTTCTGTTCCTGGGAACTAGCTGTGTTGTGCAGCTTTTTCCCTCTGCCCTTACCTCTGGCAGGAAAGGATGAACCACGTGCTCTCTTGTTTTTATTGGAACGAAAGGACTGCATTTGATAATAAGGCGCTTTCTTAGATTGTGAGGGAATATATGACAAAAAATTTGATTTACCTGCCGTAGCCGTGGAGACGAGATCCGAAAGGCCCTCTCCGAACAATTCCTCACTCGACATAGCGTTGACTCTAGAACCCAGTAGACTAACATGTCTTTGGTCATGTCTTTTATATATATATATATATATATATATATATAAGACAACATCTTTTACATATAAATATATATGACAAAAAAGAGAACTACTTTTCCTGCACTGAAAGTGAGCAGCACTACTGAAAGTACCCCTGTTAGAAGGAACTTAAGAATATATAAACACGATGGTAGTTTCACAGATCATAATCGAAGGTTCTCTTGGATTCCGTTCCACTTAATGGTTCCCCAATTTGGGCCTATAGAGAAACCCACTCACCAAGAACAGATAATCACCCGACAAAAAATAAACCGATTAATAACAAAGTCTTGATAAAATAATTTTTAATACATGATCTTCTATGACATGACAAAAATTTTAATTAAAAAACACATAGTCAATTAGACACACACCAAATTTGCTTAGATGGTATAGAAGAATAGCCTCCTCACCTTAATGATGTGAGCTCGAAGGAGGATATTCAAAGCAAACAGGTAGTGTACAATAAACGATAAACCCTACGCGTTTCGTCCTGACGGACTTCTTCAGGGGATAAAATAATGTCTGGGTGAAAAAAATATATAAAAATGTCTGGGTGAAAAAAAATATATTATTGGCTGAGGGAATTGTACAACTATGGGAACTGATCAGGAGATGAAGTGTGTACCCACCTAGGAATATAATAAGCTGGGGTCCACATAGGGAATTAACCAGGTACTTAAAGGGATTCACGAAAAACCGATACGATGCATAGTGCTGAATTTAAATTTCCAATGTGAATTGTATATATCCAATATGGTTGACTATATTACTCAGACTTTCGTGATGTTAGAGGCTAATTAACACCTCTAAGGCTTTGAGAATTACTCAAAACTAATATAAAGTATGAAGCTTGAACCGTGGTGATGAATAAAGAACTTTTCCACCTCTATAAATTGTCCACACTATGCATCACCGTTTATCTGATTCGAATGGAGTAAATACAATGTGAAGAAAAACCCGTCTCCACTACAAGTAACTAAAAATTCGTATCCGCGAAGCAAAGTCAATAATGGACCCTACATGGAATTTGAAGCAAATCTCCCTTCTTACAGCAAGAGAAACTGAATAGCTTACAGGAATATGTCCAAAAATGGTCCAATGGCTACCACTTTCACTGCACTTATCCCTGGATCATCTGTTCACATCAGTCAGGAAGAGAGAAGACTTCATTCGACTCCATTCGAATCAGATAAACGGTGATGCATAGTGTGGACAACTTATAGAGGTGGAAAAGTTTGGCTGTACTTTGCATTATCATAGTAGACACAGGAGTCAGACTCCGTGTCGATATCAGTGTCTATGATTTTGGATAGTGAGTGTTGTGGGGGACATTTCGAGTTGTTAGCTCGTTGCCGATTTTCGCTATATTGCGATTAGTCGCTTACTGCGCATGCGCAAGGTTCGCAGAGCGCATGTGCTTAGTTATTTTACACAAAAGTTAGGTATTTTACTCACGGCATAACGAGGATTTTTCCTCGTTCTCGTGATCGTACTGTGATTGACAGGAAGTGGGTGTTTCTGGGCGGAAACTTGCCGTTTTCTGGGCGTGTGCGAAAAAACGCTGGCGTTTCTGGGAAAAACGCGGGAGTGACTGAAGAAACGGGGGGTGTCTGGGTGAACGCTGGGTGTGTTTGTGACGTCAAACCAGGAACTAAACTGACTGAACTGATCGCAGTGTAGGAGTAAGTCTGGAGCTACTCAGAAACTGCTAAGAAATTTCTATTCGCGATTCTGCTAATCTTTCGTTCGCAATTCTGCTAAGCTAAGATACACTCCCAGAGGGCGGCGGCTTAGCGTGTGCAATGCTGCTAAAAGCAGCTAGTGAGCGAAAAACTCGGAATGAGGGCCCATGTGCACTGCAAGGGAAGCAGATTTAACGGCCCTCATTCCGAGTTGTTCGCTCACTAGCTGTTTTTAGCAGCATTGCACACGCTAAGCCACGCCCGTTTCTTCAGACACTCCCCCGTTTTTCCCAGAAACTACAGCATTTTTTCGCACACACCCATAAAATGGCCAGTTTCCGCCCAGAAACACCCACTTCCTGTCAATCACACTCCGATCACCAGAACTATGAAAAATCCTTGTTATGCCGTGAGTAAAATACCTAACTTTTGTGTAAAATAACTAAGCACATGCGCTCTGCAAACCTTGCGCATGCGCAGTAAGCGACTAATCGCAATATAGCAAAAATCGTCAACGAGTGAACAACTCGGAATGACCCCCAACATGTGCAGAGAGAGTTAGATTTGGGTGTGGTGTGTTCAATCTGCAATCTAAATTGCAGTGTAAAAATAAAGCAGCCAGTACTTACCCTGCACAGAAACAAAATAACCCACCCAAATCTAACTCTCTCTGCACATGTTATATCTGCCCCCCCCCCCCCCCCCCCCCCTGCAGTGCACATGGTTTTGCCCATCTGCTAACAGAATTCCTGTTGCGATCAACTTGGAATTACCCCCACTGTTCAGAAATAAGAATTCGATGGCCAAATAGGCCTGAGAATAAATAAGCGTCCTGGTTTTTTAAAAGAAGGAGGCCTAGGGCAGGGAATGGGAGAAGGGGGGGAGGGGAGGGGGAAGGGGAGGATAGAGCAGGGAGATAGCATAGCAGCATCCTGTAGGAAAAAGGGGAGGAGAGTTACCTGGGAGGTACAAAATGCCAGGAATGCCAGGCAGGCTCCCTCTTTCATGCTGAACAAGGATCTAAGAAGGCACCACCCTCACAGCTCCTGGAATCAAGGAAAGAATAAGTACATTTTCAATTATTAATCCTGCCCGCACTTCCCCTCTCCTACGCTGCAGGTATAACCACACTGCAGCCGTTTATCACAAGTCATATTCAAACACTTCCAAAAACGCGGCGCTATCAGCCAGCGCCCACCCCGCAGCATGCCCAGGCCTAGGAGGGCACCCCACCCGGCGACTCATTCAGGCAGACGCGATCATGTCCATGCCAGCGCGTGGCGCAGCACCCCCCGAGGGCCGGGGACGGCGGGACCACCGCCCGCTTCACCCCTCCATACGTGGCTATCACGCGGCGGGCCCGAAGCAGGCTCCGGCGCGGCAGCTCACAGCCCGTCGCAGGGCACGCCCCCGCCCTTCCGGCGCCGAGCGAACGCATCACGCTCGGCGCCGCCCAGCAGCAGCAGCAGCCGCATACCCTGGCTCCGGCGGGACAGGCCCCACCGCCGGAGCCCGTGCATACACCACACGCGACGCTGCAGATGAGCCAAGAGTACCCACCCATGCTGGTACGTGGCAGCCTCGCACCGCACACACAGGCAGCGCAGGCTGCATGCAGCCAGCCGCAATACACAGCGGCACAGCAACTGGGGTGGGGGCAGCAGCGCTCCCCCCCCTGGTGGCAGGCAGGGCTGCACATTCCCCCGGCCCATTACTCGCAATGGGCAAGCTACTGGCCCACCACTGCCCAACCCCCATGGTACCTACCCCTGTCACACCCCGCAGGCGCGAGCCAATACACACACCCGTTTGGAGCCCACCTCAGCCCAACCCCCCACCAGCCATGCGGGCTGCTCCCCCCTTAGAGATCGGCCCGCAGCAGCAGGGTCAGACAGTGGGTACAGGGGTCAGCGGAAGTTTGGGATCAGGAGACTGCGAGCAGAACCACGGGGCACAGGCCCTCCAGCCGCTGGAGGGGCAACAGCAGCAGCACCCGACGGAGCAGCCTCAGGCACAACCAGCGGATACGTTACATATTTCCTCTGTGAGATTACAGGTTCCAGCCACCATAGATTGTAGCCAACCGGCGGCCGGGTCATCGTCGGATCAAGTCGCGGCGGGCGCGCTGCGCGACGAGGGACAGAAGGGATCGGCAGAGAAGGTCAGCCTTACACCCTCGTAATCAGGAACAGGTGAACAAAAATCTTCAAGCAGTAGCGACTCATATACTGACTCTAGCGACTCATCTAGTTCCGCCGAAAGGCGGCGACAGTTCAGAAAATATTTTAAGCGCAAAAGGAGTAGCAAAAAGCGTAGCAAGGAAGCGGGGAAGAAGGGGGACGCGGGGCCAGATTCGCAAGAGAGCATGGTGCACTGCGTCAATACAGCGATATTGAGGGGGATTAGGCCAAAGATAAAGGGTGGTATACGTAAGGGGAAGTTCGTGGATGTCTTTGCAATGACTGAGGAAGTGAAGCGCAGTCTAGAGGCAGCTAAGGCAGCGGGCACAGGGGCGGAGGAGGCGCGGAGAGATTACGCTCATTGGACGGAGGGTATGTATGTTTTCGCGGCATGCTACATTGAATCGAGGCCGGCCGAAGCCTTGAACATCCTCCGTTACATGCACATGATACATAGCATGTACATGACGGCCAGAGCATGGGTTTGGAGGCAATATGACAAAAATTTAGAAAAAAGCAGGAAGGGTTGAAGGTTATTAGCTTTGGGGTGAAAGACATAGAAGTTTGTCTGGAAGTCACAAACCAGGTGGCGCAAGCGGCAGAGCGCAAGCAGCCCTTTCTGCCAAAATCAAGCGGAAGCCCCGCAGCAAAAGGAAAATGCTATGCTTTTAATTTCGCACTGTGCAGCAGGGGAACGGGTTGCCGCTACAAACACTCATGCATGCGCTGCAACGCAAATCACCCAGCCAAAGACTGCAGTCACGCCCAAGGCAAAGGGGGGGATAGCAAGGGCACCCTCCCCAATAAATACTGAAGCCCTGCAGCGATGGCTAGGCCGCTACCCGCTAAGAGGGGAGGCAGCCTTTTTGGGAAAGGGGTTCATGGAGGGTTTCAAGTTGCCGCTGGAGAGGCCAGTGTCAGCAGTAGCTAAGAAGAATTTAAAGTCAGCAAGAGATTTCCCAGAGGTGGTCAGGGCCAAAATAGATGGGGAAATTCAGTTGGGGCGCATGGCCGGCACATTCCCCTTGCCGCCCCTCGAAGGCCTGTGCATCTCACCGTTAGGGGTCGTCCCTAAGAAGGAGGCGGGGAAGTTTCGGTTGATTCAGCACCTATCTTTTCCAGAAGGCGAATCAATAAACGATGCCCTAGACTCCCAGGCTTGTAGCGTCTTATACCAATCGTTCGAGCAGGCTCTAGCAATGGTGCAGGGATGCAGTGAAGGGGCGTTACTAGCGAAAGTGGATATCGAGTCCGCATTTTGCCTGCTACCACTCCACCCAAATTCCTTCAAGTACATGGGATTTAAACTAGGGGAGCAATACTACAAAAACAAATGCTTGCCAATGGGTTGCTCTATTTCCTGCGCTTTCTTCGAGCGATTCAGCTCATTCCTAGAATGGTGCGTGAGGGCAGGGACAGGCGCGAAGGGGGTAACACATTACCTAGACGACTTCCTGCTAATGGGCCCTAAGGGCAGCCAGGAGTGCAAGGAGTTCTTATTCTCGACACAGGCTCTTTTCCGGCAGCTAGGGGTCCCGATAGCGGCAGAGAAGACCGAGGGGCCCACACCAAGGCTAACGTTTCTGGGCATAGAAATCGACATGGAGCTTGGCCTTTGCCGGCTACCGGTGGAGAAGATAGAAAAGCTGAGGGGCAGGCTGCAGGAATGCGCAGGGGCGAGAAAAGTCACTCTTAAACAGATGCAGTCCCTGTTAGGGTTGTTGAATTTTGCATGCAGGGTCATTCCCACGGGCAAAGTGTTTTGTCGCAGGTTAAAGAAAGCGACCTGCGGGGTCAAAAAGGCGCGATATAGGATACGCATATCAAGCGAGCTGAGGCAGGACATGCAGGTATGGTTGGAATTCCTAAAGGGCTTCAATGGGGTCCGGATATGGCTGCGCGAGCCGGTACACAGCACAGGGCTACAATTGTACACCGACGCCTCCGGGGCAGTCGGCTCTGGGGCATACTTGGGAGGGGAATGGTGTGCACAACCCTGGCTGGAAGCATGGCGAGCGGCCGGGTGGACCAAAAATATGCTGCTGCTAGAGCTCTTCCCGATAATAGTGGCGGTGGAGTTATGGGCAGACAGGTTGGCAAACAAAAGCATAGTATTCTGGTGCGATAACTTAGGGGTGGTACAAGCGATAAGCAATCAGAAAGCGGAATCACCACAAGCGCTTAGGCTACTGAGGCACCTGGTGCTTGCAAAAGAACAGACTTCATTGCGCGCCGCCTCCCGGGGGTGGAGAATGAGAATAAGGATGTGCTTTCTAGGTTCCAGTGGGATAGATTCAGGGCGCTCGCGCCACAAGCCAGGTCGGAGGGTTTACAGTGTCCTGATTATATCTGGCAGATTATCAAGCCGGGCTAGCAAGGCTAGCGCGAAAGGCCGTGGCACAGCGGACGCTGAAGACGTACGAGGCGGCTTTCAGCGAATGGCAGGCATTCAGGGTAGAAAAAGGAGTGGCGGGTAAGAACGCTCGCTAAGAACTGTTGGAGTACGTGTGGCAGGGGTATAGCGAGGGGAGATCTAAGGCGACCATGTCCACAGCATTGGCAGGGATTACATACTTCTCAAGGCTTAGAGGGGGGGAGGACCCTACAAAGTCATTCTTGTTGGCGAAAGCCCTAAAAGGGTGGGCAAGAGAGCAAGCAAAGACAGGCGACGTGCGCAGGCCCATAGGCCGCCCCACGCTTAAGAACTTAATAGACATAGTCAGCCACATTGCAGCGGACGAGTACGAGACAGGGCTATTCCGCCTGGCTTTTTCCCTCGCCTTATTCGGAGCCTTCAGGGTAGGGGAGCTGGTAGCGAGCTCCAAGAATTCAAAGGATTCTGGCCTATTGTCAGGCAACGTAGCGGTGGAAAAGGATAGGGTGCTCTGCAAAATACACAAATCAAAAACGGATCAGTTAGGCCGGGGGCGCTGGGTAGCGATAAGCAGACAGGAAGAAGAAAGCACATGCGCAGTGGCGCTAGCAAGTGATTACGAGCGGAAACGCCTGCAAGGGCTCTGGCCGCAGTGGCTCGTGCATGGTAGCGGATCCCCTCTGACTAAATTTCAGTTCCAAAGCGTATTCAAGAAAGGCCTGCGGGCTTTGCAGCTTCCCGTCGGGCAGTACGGGACCCATTCCTTTAGGATAGGGGCAGCAACTTGTGCGGAGGCTGAGGGGTTGTCAGCAGACGAGATTAAAAAGTTGGACAGGTGGAAATCAGGAGCGAACAAGGTTTACTTGCGCGTGGAAAAGCAAGACTAGGAGGCAGGCGCGCGGCGGCTTTCGCGAAACCCAAGGCCTTAAGCTGCCCGCCATAACTGGGGGAATGAAGGACTTTCCAATTTTGCCCTCAAACAAAAAGAGGTTTTGTGGTTTTCACCTTCATATGGGTCGTGCGAAAGTTCGCACCATAGGTCTGTATAGAACAGGGGGTAACGACTATGTGTAATTCTGCTTTTCAGGAGGGCAAAAGAAGGACTGGAGAGTCTGGATGGTCGGCCACTCGTATATTTACTGGGCCAGCAGACACAAATCGGCAGGGAGCTTAGCACAAAAGTGGGGGGCGAAGGTAGAATGGATAGGCATCAGGGGTTTGAGGTGGATGGGGCTACGGGAGCTGTTGCTGAGGAACGAGCAGGCACAGGGGATACCAGATAGGGTTGTCATACACCTAGGGGGCAACGATCTAGGAAAATGCAAGGGGAGCGAGCTGATTATGGCAATCCAAGCCGACATACAATGGCTGAAGGGCCGGTGACCTAGTACAGGGATCACATGGTCAGATATAGTCCCAAGGGCACAAGGGGGCCTGGGTTTAGAAAGGGTCAGAAGAAAGGTGAACAAGGCCGTAGCCCGTCTCTTGACGGGAGAAGGCGATACAATCGCCAGGCTCCCGTTGTTGAGGTTCAGAGAAGAAGGGCTGTTTAGGCAAGATGGAGTACACCTGACAGAGAGGGGCTTAGCTTTATTCTTGGACGACATCACAGAAAGCATCAGTAGGAGGCCGGTGGTAGCAGCGGGTGGCGGGCCTGGGTTCTAGGAACCAGGCTATGGCGGCAAGCAGTGCTCCTCGGCAGTCTGTAGTAGCGCAACGTCGGTTGGCCGGCACTTCCCCCAGATACTCGGCGAGTTTGTCGTGGCCTCAAGGGCCGACACGGTCGTCATCTTAAGGGTGGACCGGTGCTATGCCAATGGTGGGAAGTGGTACCGCTCAGCTAACTTGCGCAAGGGCGGGACTTAGGTTCCGCCGCGTTTAATTTAGGAGAAATTTAATATGCAGGCTGCAGCCGGGGGCACGCACTGCTTTCTCGCCACCCACTTATAGAGTACCAATTCTAATTTGATCAATAAATTTGTCTGTGACCTTTTAAATCGCAATTCAGTTGTCCGAGTGATTATTGGGGTAAAAAGGTGGTAGGGGGTGAGGGGCGAGAGTATTAATAAAATCAACGGACGGCTTAAAGAATTCGATGGCCAAATAGGCCTGAGAATAAATAAGCGTCCTGGTTTTTTTAAAAGAAGGAGGCCTAGGGCAGGGAATGGGAGAAGTGGGGAGGGGAGGGGAAAGGGGAGGATAGAGCAGGGAGATAGCATAGCAGCATCCTGTAGGAAAAAGGGGAGGAGAGTTACCTGGGAGGTACAAAAGGCCAGGAATGCCAGGCAGGCTCCCTCTTTCATGCTGAACAAGGATCTAAGAAGGCACCCACCCTCCCGCCCATGTGGAACGGCAGTTGGCACTGGTATTTAGGAATTAATGTTTTTATTTTCGGTGGTGGCACCGTCAGGCCAGTCCAGAGTTTTTTAATTATCACCAGGGCAAAGGTTGGGTAACTGGAATTTTGAAATGAAGTTTTACGTCCGGTGGAGGCAATGTCAGGCCATTTCGGGCTTTAATTATGGCCTGGCAAAAGAGGTCCAGCAGGCGGGGCAAGCAGTGCTCCTCGGCAGTCTGTAGAAGCGCAACGTCGGTTGGCCGGCACTTCCCCCAGATACTCGGCGAGTTTGTCGTGGCCTCAAGGGCCGACACGGTCGTCATCTTAAGGCTGGACCGGTGCTATGCCAATGGTGGGAAGTGGTACCGCTCAGCTAACTTGCGCAAGGGCGGGACTTAGGTTCCGCCCCGTTGTTTAATTTAGGAGAAATGTAATATGTAGGCTGTAGCCGGGGGCACGCACTGCTTTCTCGCCACCCACTTATAGAGTACCAATTCTAATTCGATCAATAAATTTGTCTGTGACCTTTTAAATTACAATTCAGTTGTCCGAGAGATTATTGGGGTAAAAAGGTGGTAGGGGCGAGAGTATTAATAAAATCAATGGACGGCTTACTGCACTTTATCTTCTCTCCCCAATGTATGGTGGCAGCACTGATATTGTGTGAGATACGCCTGATTCCTCTACTGCTTACTATTGGCATAGTCCTTGCTAAAAAGGCTCTTGTTCTCCTGATAGAGTCAATGAGTCCAGACCAGAAATGGCGATTTTATTTAATTTTTTTTATATGTAAAGTTTTTTTTTTTGTTGTTGTTTGTCTTGTTTAATTAATGGTTGTTAATGCAAATGTCATTTTGTGTAACATATTTTTGTAAAAATCAGAGGGTCAGCGAGACGTTATGGGGCCAATGTATCATTTAATATTTGCTGCTAATTTCCCCAAAACAGCCGTACCTCCCAAATGTAAGTAGAAGGGACTGCAGCAGGTATCTCCCATAGCTTCATACATGGACATCTCCAGGAAAGGGTCAGGTACGTTGTTTTTGTTTTGTTTTTTTAAATACAACAACCCTAATTCTCCTACAAGTAAAAAAACAAACTGAACCTTTGAACACATTACTTATTTAAAACAAAAAGAAGCAAATTAAATAAATATATATATATATATATATATATATACACACACACACACACACACACACACACACACACACACACACACACACACAAAGGGAATATGGAAATCAGAGGAAATCACATGATGTAATTGCAGCTTCCTGACAGGCCACCGCCCTCACTCCACATAAACGCACTGATATAAAATTCCTGCCACTATTTATTTACACACATAAAAAAATCACAAGTACATACAGTCATTATTGGTGGTTCTGGGCTCCGGCCAGTTCAAGGGAAATGGCACAGTCACAATGGCAGCGTGTGTACCCACCTTTACACACCAGAGATATTTATACACAGCAACACTGATATTATGTGGACACAAAAGTAACAATACAATGACACATTAACAGGAAATTGTTTCTGTCACCATAGCGACAATTATCTGATAATAAGATAATACACAGACAAATAAAAAGACTCAACGGAAATCTTTTGTTTTTAAATGACTTTATTTCATATCTTTAATACACATATTTTTGTCCATCTATATTTTAAACTTAAAAAAATACTTTACTCTGCACAACATGGATAAAAACAGGATTTTAATACCTACCGGTAAATCCTTATCTCCTAGTCCGTAGAGGATGCTGGGCTCCACTTTAGTACCATGAGGTATAGACAGTTCCGCAGGAGCCATGGGCACTTTAAGACTTTTTCAGTGTGTGAATTGGCTCCTCCCTCTATGCCCCTCCTCCAGACCTCAGTATAGGAACTGTGCCCAGGGAGATGGACATTTTGAGGAAAGGTTTTATTTTAAAGTGAACGGTGAGATTCATACCAGCTCACACTTCAGCCATGCCGTACAACAGGGCATTCAACATAAAACATGTCAACGGCATGAACAGATTTACAGCAACATGCTGAAAAGAAGCGTAACACAACTCTTGTGTAATTACAGCTAACAACTGCAGGTAAAGTACGCACTGGGTCGGGTGCCCAGCATCCTCTATGGACAAGGAGAAAAGGATTTACCGGTAGGTATTAAAATCCTGTTTTCTCATACGTCGTAGAGGATGCTGGGTTCCACTTTAGTACAATGGGGTTATACCAAAGCTCCGGAACGGGCGGGAGAGTGCGAATGACCCTGCAGCACCGATTGAACAAACTTGAGGTCCTCATCGGCCAAGGTATCAAACCTGTAAAACTTGGCAAACGTGTTTGCCCCTGACCAAGTAGCTGCTCTGCAAAGTTGCAACGCCAAGACACCCTGGGCAGCCGCCAAGGAAAAGCCCACCTTTCTAGTAGAATGTGCATTCACCGAATTCGGTAATGGCAATCCTGCCTTGGAATGAGCGTGCTGAATCGTACCTCTGATCCAGCGCGCAATGGTCTGCTTAGAAGCAGGACACCCAATCTTGTTCGGAGCATACAGGACAAACAGAGCCTCTGTTTTCCGTATTCGAGCTGTTCTTGCGACATACATTTTCAAAGCCCTGACCACATCCAGTGACTTTGATGTAGAAAAGGGGTCAGTGGCCACTGGCACCAGAATAGGTTGGTTTATATGGAAAGAGGAAACCACTTTTGGAAGAAATTGCTGACGAGTTCTTAACTCCGCCCTATCTTCATGGAAAATCAAGTAAGGGCTCTTGTGAGACAAGGCCCCTAGCTCAGACCCCCTCCTTGCAGATGCCAAGGCAAACAGTATGACCACTTTCCAAGTGAGAAACTTCAACTCTATCTCCTATAGAGGTTCAAACCAATGTGATTGAAGGAACTGCAACACCACGTTAAGATCCCATGGTGCCACCAGAGGCACAAATGGAGGTTGGATGTGCAAAACCCCTTTCACGAACGTCTGAACTTCTGGAAGGGAGGCCAATTGTTTCTGAAAGAAAACCGATAAGACCGAAATCTGGACCTTAACTGAGCCCAATTTTAGGCCCGCATCCACACCCGCCTGTAGAAAATGGAGAAAACATCCCAACTGAAACTCTTCCGTTGGAGCCTTCTTGGATTCGCATCAAGATACATATTTTCTCCAAATACGGTGGTAATGTTTAGACGTTACTCCTTTCCTGGCCTGAATGAGAGTGGGAATGACTTCTTCGGGAATACCCTTTCGGGCTAGGATCTGGCATTCAACAGCCATGCCGTCAAACGTAGCCGCGGTAAGTCTTGATACACGCACGGCCCCTGCTGCAGCAGGTCCTCGCAAAGAGGAAGAGGCTGAGGATCTTCTATGAGTAATTCCTAAAGATCTGGATACCAAGCCCTCCTTGGCCAGTCTGGGACAATGAGGATCGCTCAAACCCTTGTTCTTCTTACGATCTTGAGAACTTTTGGAATTAGTGGAAGTGGAGGGAAGACATACACCGACCGAAACACCCACTGTGTCACCAGTGCATCCAATGCTATTGCTTGAGGGTCTCTCGACCTGGAACAATATCTCTGAAGCTTCTTGTTGAGCCGAGATGCCATCATGTCTACTTGAGGAACTCCCCAAAGACCTGCCACCTCTGCGAAGACTTGTGGGTGGAGGCCCCATTCTCCTGGATGGAGATCGTGTCTGTTGAGGAAGTCTGCTTCCCAGTTGTCCACTCCCGGAATGAAAAATCGCAGGCAGAGCGCTTGCATGTCTTTCTGCCCAGAGGAGGATTCTTGTCGCCTCTGCCATCACCGCCCTGATGGTTTATGTACGCCACTGCTATTACATTGTCGGACTGGATCTGTACAGGTAGATCTTGAAGAAGATGCTCCACTTTCAGAAGGACATTGTAAATGGTTCTCAACTCCAGAATGTTTATGTGAAGACAAGTTTCCTGACTTGACCATCTTCCTTGGAAGCTTACTCCCTGTGTGACTGCCTCCCAGCCTCGGAGACTTGCATCCGTGGTCACCAGGACCCAGTCCTGAATACCGAACTTGCGACTCTGCAGTAGGTGAGAACTGTGTAGCCACCACAGGAGCGAAACTCTGGCTTTGGATGACAGGATTATCCTCTGGTGCATGTGTAGATGGGATCCGGACCACTTGTCCAACAGGTCCCACTGGAATACTCTGGCATGGAATCGGCCAAACTGTAAGGCCTCGTAGGCTGCTACCATCTTTCCCAACAACCGAATGCATTGATGAATTGACACTCTTGTCGGTTTCAGAATTTGTTTGACCATTCTCTGGATTTCCAGAGCATTTTCCACTGGAAGAAATACCCTAAGGGGTGGTCTTCTGTTTGCCGGCGGTCGGGCTCCCGGCGCTCAGTATACCGGCGCCGGGAGCCCGACAGCCGGAATACCGACAATTATTTTCCCTCGTGGGGGTCCACGACCCCCATAGAGGGAGAATAAAATAGTGTGGCGCGCGTAGCGCGCCACCGTGCCCGTAGCGTGGCGAGCGCAGCGAGCCCGCAAGGGGCTCATTTGCGCTCGCCAAGCTGTCGGTAAGCCGGCGGTCGGGCTCCCGGCGCCGGGATGCTGGTCGCCGGGAGCCCGACCGCCGGCCAGCCGTAGTGAACCCACCCTAAGTACTTCTGTGTCCAGTATCATTCCCAGAAAGGATAACCTTGTCATCTGTTCCAACTGCGACTTTGGAAGGTTTATGATCTAACCGTGTTGTTGAAGCACTGTCAGGGAGAGTGCAATGTTCTGCACCAACCTTTCCCTGGATCCCACTTTTATTAGGAGGTAAGGTATTATATTGACTCCCTTCTAACGAAGGAGGACCATCATCTCCGCCATAACCCTGGTGAAGACCCTCGGTGCCGTGGAGAGTCCAAACGGCAATGTCTGAAATTGGTAATGACAATCCTGTATCGCGAATCTCAGATAAGCTTGATGCGGAGGATAAATGGGAACATGTAAATAGGCATCCTTTATGTCCACTGACACCATGAAATCTCCTTCCTCCAGAATGGAGATCACTGCCCTGAGAGATTCCATCTTGAATTTGAACCTTTTCAGGTAGAGATTCAGAGATTTCAGGTTCAGGATCGGTCTGACCGAGCCGTCCGGCTTCGGAACTACGAAGAGGCTTGAATAAAATCCTTCTCCCTGTTGTGACACGGGAACCAGGACAATGACTTGATCCTGACACAATTTTTGTATTGCTGCCATTACCACTTTCCTGTCTGGGAGAGAAACTGGTAAGGCCGATTTGAAAAATCGGTGCGGGGGAACGTCTTGAAACTCCAGTTTGTACCCGTGGGACACTATTTGTAAGACCCACGGGTCCAGGCCAGAATGAACCCAGAACAGACTGAAAAGTTTCACACGTGCCCCCACCTGAGTGGACTACCGCAAGGGAGCCCCAGCGTCATGCTGTAGATTTGGCAGAAGCAGGGGATGATTGATCCTGGAGACGCTGTGGACTTTTTTCCTCTTCCCCTTCCTCTACCCGCAAAGAAAGGGGAACCTTTTCCCTTTTTGTATCTATTGGGCCGAAAGGACTGCATCTGAAAGTGATGTGGCTTTTTCGCCGGCGTAGGAGCATAAGGCAAGAAAGACGATTTACCTGCGGTAGCCACAAAAACGATATCATCCAGCCCGTCTCCAAACAAGGCTTCCCCTTTATACGGGAGAGACTCCATATTCCTTTTGGAATCTGTGTCAGCATTCCATTGACGAATCCACAACGCTCTCCGTGCCGAGACTGCCATGGTAGTTGCTCTTGATCCCAAGAGCCCAATATCTCTCATGGCTTCACGCATGTACCCTGCAGCGTCTTTAATATGACCCAACGGCAGGAGAACCTTGTCTCTATCTATTGTGTCAATTTCAGATGATAAGTTATCTGACCACTTTTCAATAGCACTACTACCCATGCACAGGCAATGGTAGGCCTGAGTAGCGTCCCATTGGCCACATAAATAGATTTTAACGTAGTCTCCAACTTGCGGTCTGCCGGCTCCTTGAGTGAAGCCGTCCCAGGAGCAGGGAGAATTACCTTTTTTGTTAATCGTGGCAGGTCACTGTCTAAAATGGGGGGTGACACCCACCTTTTCCTGTCCTCTGCCGGGAAAGCATATGCAGCCTGAATCCTTTTGGGGATCTGAAATTTCTTTTCAGGGTTTGCCCAGACACCCTCAAAGAGAGTGTTCAGTTCATGAGGCGGAAAAGTTACATTAATTTTCTTTTCTTTATAAAGGTAAACCTTCTGCCAAGGTAAAGCAGGGGTCTCTGTAACGTCTAACACCTCCTTTATAGCCACAATTATGTACTGAATGTTTTTTGCTAATTTTGGATCTATTCCCCTGGAATCACTAGTGTCGACACAGGAATCAGAGTCCGTGTCGGTGTCAGTCTGTATTACCTGAGTAAATGACCTCTCATGGGACCCAGAGGGGTCCCCTGTGGATGAAAAAGCAGAGTTTTGACAAATCACATCTTCCACAGACTTTCTCCAGTTTTCTGCATGAGACTCAGACTTAACCAATCTCTTACTGATATGATTCACACTATCACGTAATTCTTTCACCCATTCAGGCTCATGGTGAGCCGGCAGTGTCACCACATTCCAACTCTGTCCCTAAAATTGCTTCCTCAGGGGAAGAGCACCCTGCCTCAGACATGTCACACACGTGCACAACCACACCACAGACACTCTGGGGATTATAGGGGACAGACCCACAGTAAAATCTGTCAGAGGGACACAAAAAGGAATTGCCAGTCCACAACTCAGCGCCTAAAGAAAAAATCCCTGTCGCGTACTTTGTACACAGAGACTTTCCAGTGCTTATATATTGCCAATAATAGTTTGAGTACCTCAATATTACACTTTCCCCCCTTTTTGCACCCTGATACTTGATTCAGAAGTGGAGAAGGACCAACGTTTCTTCCCCTGCAACCTTGCTTGGAGAAAATGGCGCTGAGCGGTGTTCTGGCTGAGGAGGAAGCCCCGCCCCTGTAATGGCGCGTTTACCCTCAGCTTATCTGACTAAAATTTATACTGGCAGGTGTGTAGGATTGAGCCACGGTCCAATATGCCCCTTTTTGCCAGAGTAGGATTTTATGCTGCCCATGGCGCACCCCCGTGCCCTGCACCCGCTGTGTGCCTGAGTTTTGATAGCATGTTCGCGCAGCATTCCCGCTCGCTGCGCGGTACCTTTAGCCGTCACGATGACCGGAGGTCCCTCTGGCAGATCTCCAGTAATAATACTCACGCATCTTCTGACTTCTGGCTCTGTTAGGGAGGTGACGGCGTACTGTGGGAGTGAGCGCATAGCCGCAGCTAGTGTTCAGTACCCTTCAGGAGCTACTGGTGTCCTGTCAGCAAGAAGCAGAGCCATGAAACTATGCAGGAAGTTGTTTCCTACTTCTTCTCCCTAAGTCACACGAGGCAGGGAGACTGTTGCCAGCAGTCTGCCTGAAAATAAAAAACCTAACAAAGTATTTCAGTGAAACTCAGTAGAGTTCCACTAGAGTGCGGCCAGTCTGCCTGGGCACATTTTCTAAACTGAGGTCTGGAGGAGGGGCACAGAGGGAGGAGCCAGTTCACACTCTGAAAAAGTCTTAAAGTGCCCATGGCTCCTGCAGAACAGTCTATACCCCATGGTACTAAAGTGGACCCCAGCATCCTCTAGGACGTATGAGAAATATCCTTTAAAGCACAGAAACAATTCAATTTATGTTTTAGTATTGCAGGTAAGTAAAACAGATACATATCAAGAGAGCCAAAAGCCTTAGGGGGGGACATTCAGACCCAGCCACAATAGCTGCCCACAGCAGGTTGCTGGTAGTGGCAAA
Organism: Pseudophryne corroboree; assembly: GCF_028390025.1. Taxonomy (NCBI): domain Eukaryota; kingdom Metazoa; phylum Chordata; class Amphibia; order Anura; family Myobatrachidae; genus Pseudophryne; species Pseudophryne corroboree. Next base: position 14,701,169 of record NC_086446.1, read on the forward strand.
ATTCACATGCGCAGCAGCCACGCGGACACACACATTGCGGTTGCATCCCTGAGGGGTGAACGCGGGCGGGCCGGGACCATTTTCCAGGGGGCTGATGAGGTTAGTAGCAGCACTACTTTCAGGATTATTACACAGAACACACATAAAGGCTCACACAGCAAATAACAATAAATTATTACATATAAGGGATTAATGAGAAAAAAGGAAGCATAATCATCATTAAGTCTAATTATCATTTGGTTCTGTGCAGGACCCATACACCTCTTTACTGCCTCCAGCAACCCCTGGTACTGCACTGCAGCCATCCGCCCTGTCTCCCCCTCTGACACCTCAGCGCTGCTTGGGGACAATATTACCCACTTACACACTGCATCCAGCAGCCCCCACTACTGCCACTCGTCCTGTCTGCCACCTCAGCACTGATTGGGGACAATATTACCCACTTACACACTGCCTCCAGCAGCCCCCTCTACTGCCACTCATCCTGTCTGCCACCTCAGCGCTGATTGGGGACAATATTACCCACTTACACACTGCCTCCAGCAGCACCCACTACTGCCACTCGTCCTGTCTGCCACCCCAGAGCTGATTGGGGACAATATTACCCACTTACACACTGCCTCCAGCAGCCGGCTACTGCACTACTGCCACCCATCCTGTTTCCCCCTGACATCTAAGCATTGCTTGAGCATTTATGGTACTGCTAACAGTCCTTCATCAACAGATGGATGTAACCAGGGCAGTAAGGAGTCAGAAGCTGCTTCTGGTACCATGGACCCTGGTCATGTAGGGCTCGGAGAGTCAGTAAGATTCTGTTAGGATTTTATTTTAGACCGAGCGCTGTCTGTTCTAATGTTCTATGCAATGTGTAGCAACTAAAAACTTGTACAATGTGTAACAACTAAAAATAATAGAAAAATTAAAATCTAATTGAAAAAAATAATAATGAAAAATAAAATAAAAAAGTATAATTAAAATGAGAAAATGAAGAAATAAAAATAAAAATGAAAATAAAAATAAATAAAAAATAAAAAAGAGGGAGGGTTAGGAAGGTGGGGAAGGGAAGGAAGATAGTGCAATGTTTACAGCTCCTTTTTTGGAGCTTTAGTTGGAGCTTTTAGACACTTAGTTCAGGAGAGGAAACAGTCTCTTAATAGAAAAACTTTCCCTATCTTACCCTGTTAGTTTCTTCTTTGCTGAGGCCGTGACCGGGAGTGGCTTCCGATAGTGTTGGTGATGTTTGTTCCTGTCAGCTTGGTAAGTCAGTCCTGCCTTGGTGCTGGGCTTTGGCTGCTTACCACTTGCTGTGCTGTAGCCGCTGTTTAGAGCCGATCTGCCGCGACCGGAAGTTCGGGTCTCCACTTCCGGTAGTTCGAATGCTGGCGGCGGAGGTGGCGATGTGAAATGTCCTCTGTGTCTGCTCCTTCTTGTTCCAACGCGTTTCGAATCCAGAGCTGGATTCTTTCTCAAGGAAGTGATTCCACACATGATCAGCATTTTGTAACTCTGAACCCCCAAGTGTAAGTCTGGTTGGTAAGCAAAGCTGAGCTGTAGCCCTGCCCTTTGTCGTGAGCTTCTATCATATGGAACTGTTTCACTAGGACGGAGTCAAAGCCAACTGGCGTCACCCACACCTGGAGCTCAGCTAGACATTTAGGATTGGTATTGGGTTCTCAGTACCCAGAGCAAAAGACCGGTCACCGGCATAGCAGTGGTAAACGAGGACATGATGTCTGTTTCACCCAGTGGTAGCATGTGTATTGCAAAAAGCTTGGGAGAAAGGATAAGAACCTTGAAGAACGTTACATGGCAATGATAAGTATACTCCAGAAGAAAAGAATGGTTCCTCACCTGAGTGATGTCTATTGTGTGCGACAAGAGCTGATTTATTTCTCAGAACATGGAAATGGCCTCTCACCTGTGTGACTTCTCTGATGTGTAACAAGTTGTGATTTCTGGGTAAAACATTTCCCACACTCAGAGCAAGAAAATGGCTTCTCACCTGTGTGACTTCTCTGATGTGTATTAAGATTTGATTTCAGGGTAAAACATTTTCCACACTCAGAGCAAGAAAATGGCTTCTCACCTATGTGACTTCTCTGATGTATAACAAGATTATGTTTCAGGGTAAACCATTTCCCGCACTCAGAGCAAGAAAATGGATTCTCACCTATGTGAATTATCTGATGTCTAACAAGATATAATTTACTTATAAAACATTTCCCACATTCAGAACAGGAAAATGGCTTCTCACCTGTGTGACTTCGTTGATGTGTAACAAGACCTGATTTCCGTGTAAAACATTTCCCGCACTCAGAGCAAGAAAATGGCTTCTCACCTGTGTGACTTCTCTGATGTTTATCAAGATTTGATTTCAGGGTAAAACATTTCCCACACTCAGAGCAAGAAAATGGCTTCTCACCTGTGTGACTTCTCTGATGTGTATCAAGATTTGATTTCAGGGTAAAACATTTCCCACACTCAGAGCAAGAAAATGGCTTCTCACCTGTGTGACTTCTCTGATGTATAACAAGATTATGTTTCAGGGTAAAACATTTCCCGCACTCAGAGCAAGAAAATGGATTCTCACCTATGTGAATTATCTGATGTCTAACAAGATATAATTTACTTATAAAACATTTCCCACATTCAGAACAGGAAAATGGCTTCTCACCTGTGTGACTTCGTTGATGTGTAACAAGACCTGATTTCCGTGTAAAACATTTCCCGCACTCAGAGCAAGAAAATGGATTCTCACCTGTGTGACATTTCTGATGATTAACAAGATCTGATATGTATGGAAAACTTTTCCCACACTCAGAACATGGAAATGGATTCTCACCTGTGTGACTTCTCTGATGTCTAACAAGAGCTGATTTGAATGCAAAACATTTCCCACACTCAGAACATATCATTGGCTTCTCACCTGTCTAACAAGAGCTGATTTGTATGTAAAACATTTCCCACACTCAGAGCAAGAAAATGGCTTCTCACCTGTGTGACATTTCTGATGATTAACAAGATCTGATATGTATGGAAAACTTTTCCCACACTCAGAACATGGAAATGGATTCTCACCTGTGTGACTTCTCTGATGTCTAACAAGATTTGATTTCAGGGTAAAACATTTCCCGCACTCAGAGCAAGAAAATGGCTTCTCACCTGTGTCACTTCTCTGATGTTTAACAAGATCTGATTTGTATGGAAAACACTTACCACACACAGAACATGGTAATAGTCTCTCACCTGCCTTAGCTGATTTATGGGTAATAAGGTTTGTGTTCTGTGTAAAACATTTGGCATCTATAGAACAGGGAAACACTGTATCTACTGTCAGAGCTGTAACAGATGCACCAATATCAGAGTGATCAAGAGAACATTTCCCAGGATCAGAGGGACCAGATGATAGAGCTGGATGTATAATTGAGGTAATAGGATCATCTCCTGGAGAATCCGGTCTACTGTCATTATCTTCTTTTTCACAATCCGGGGATAACATTAGATGTCCTTCTGAGATGTTCCTGCTTGTGTGTCCATCTGTTGGAAATAAAATACATTATGGAAATGTGACATTTTCTGTAACAATATTAATCTTGTAAACAATAGGAGAAGACGACTTTCTGGGACACTTAATTGTAAATGTGTATGTATAATAAAACATAACTTTTAACGAAGGCTTTATAATATTGTGTCTCAGGCTATCATTGTGTCCACCCTCCTGAGAACACTCACAATAACAAATGTAATATTAGAATAAGACTTAGATACAGCTCTCTTGTACTGGTAACTAACCATGAAGTATAAATGGAGATGTAGTCACTCGCCAAGTCCTATGTCAGCACCAATGTAAAACTATGGATGGGGAATATATCGTATGAATTGGAGATTCTAGATGAACATTAACATCAGTCATATGAGCTGATAGATAAGAGAAATGTCTCCTAACGTTACTCCTGGAAGCATTGGTAAGGTAGCATTCCTTTATGTGTGTGCTCATACGCTGGTAAGCCTGTACATGTGTTACCCTTATTTCTCTCACGTCCGAGAGGATGCTGGGGTTATTTAGTACCTTGGGAGCCATGGGCACTTTAAGAGTTTCACAGTGTGGGCTGGCTCCTCCCTCTATGCCCCTCCTACCAGACTACCTACCGGTCACAGATAGGGGAGCTACTAGGAGTTTTCTAGTTTTATTGTTATTCTAAGAGATTAGGATACAGGATGGCTGCTGGCAACAGCCTTCCTGCGACTTAGGGGGAGGGGGAAGGGGGGAGTAGAAACCAACTCTAGAAGTTAATGGTTCTCTATCTCCGCTGACAGGACACTGAGTGGGAGCGCAGTTCTGACAGGCTGCGCTCCAGAAGGCTCAGTGGCACACTGTGTACGATGCTGTGAGGGGTGTCCTGGGCCAGCACAATCACCCTACACTGGTCAACTATAGCTATCAGGGGCTAATCCTACTGTTAGCTATAAAATACCTCAGGCCAGTATAATCAACTAAGTGCGGGAGAAAGCGCCATTATAGGGGGCGGGACTTCTCCTCAGAGTGGATCCAGCACTCACCAGCTCCATTTTCTCACCGCATACCTCTCTTCATACCGGGAGTGGACAACTGGGAAGCGGATTTCCTCAGCAGACACGATCTCCATCCAGGAGAATGGGGCATCCACCCAGAGGTGTTTGCAGAGGTAACAAGTCGATGAGGTGTACCTCAGATAGACATGATGGCCTCCCGCCTCAACAAGAAGCTTTGGAGGTACTGTTCCTGGTCGAGATACCCACAAGCAGTGGCGGTGGACGCCCTGGTAACTCCGTGGGTGTTCCAATCGGTGTATGTGTTCCCTCCACTTCCACTCATCCCAAGGATTCTCAAACTAATAAATAGAACAAGAGTTCAGGCGATCCTCATTGCTCCGGACTGGCCAAGACGGGGTTGGTATGCGGATCTTCTGGAATTACTGCTAGAGGATCCGAGGCCTCTTCCTCTTTGCGAGGACCTTCTACTATAGGGGTCATTCGCCTATCAAGACTTACCGCAGCTACGCATGGAGGTTGAACGCCAGACCATAGCTCGGAAGGGCATTCCGAAAAAGGTAATTCTTACCCTGATACAGGACAGTAAAGGGAGTAACGTCTAAACATTACCATCGGATTTGGAAAAAGTATGTGTCTTGGTGTGAATCCAAGAAATTTCCTACGGTGGAGTTTCAACTGGGACAGTTTCTCCTCTTTCTACAAGCCGGCGTGAATGTGGACCTACCCTTGGTCTCCATAAAGGTACAGATTTTGGCGTTGTCCATTTTCTTCCAGAAACAATTGGATGCCCTCCGTGAGGTTCAGACTTTCTTAAAAGGGGTTCTGCACATCCAACCACCCTTTGTGCCTCCTACGGCACCTTGTGATCTTAATGTGGTGCTGCAGTTCCTGCAATCGGATTGGTTCGAGCCTTTACAGGAGGTGGACGTCAAGTTTCTTACTTGGAAGGCGGTCACACTGTTGGCATTGGCATCTGCTCAACGTGTGTCAGAATTGGGGGCATTGTCATGCAAGAGCCCCTACTTGATTTTCCATGAGGATAGAGCGGAGCTCAGAACGCGTCAGCAATTTCTCCCTAAGGTTGTGTCAGCTTTTCATATCAACCAACCTATTGTGGTGCCAGTGGCTACTGACTCCTCAATCACCTCAAAGTACTTGGATGTTGTGAGGGGTTTGAAAATTTATGTGAAGAGAACTTCTCGTCACAGGAAATCAGATTCTGTTTTTACTGTATGCTCCCAACAAGATTGGGTGTCCTGCTTCTAAGCAGACGATTTCTCGCTGGATCAGGTTTACTATCCTGCATGTTTATTCTACGGCAGGCCTGTAGTGTCCAAAATCTGTTAAGGTCCACTCTACTCATAAAGTGGGTTCTTCCTGGGCGGCTGCACGGGTCGTCTCGGCTTTACAACTTTTTACCGAGCGGCTACTTGGTCAGGGTCAAACGCGTTTGCTAAGTTCTACAAGTTCGATACTTTGGCCTCTGAGGACCTAAAGTTTGGTCAATCTGTTCTGCAGGAACCTCAGCACTCTCCCTCCCGTACTGGGAGCTTTGGTACATCCCCATGGTACTAAATGGAACCCCAGCATCCTCTAGGACATAAGAGAAAATAGGATTTTAATTACCTACCGGTGAATCCTTTTCTCGTAGTCCGTAGAGGATGCTGGGCTTCATTTTCCTGCATTGTTACTTGGTTAAGTACTGCATTGTTACTTGGTTAGGGTCGAACACGTTTGCTAAGTTCTACAAGTTCGATACTTGGTCAATCTGTTCTGCAGGAACCTCAGCACTCTCCCTCCCGTACTGGGAGCTTTGGTACATCCACATGGTACTAAATGTTAAGGTTAAGTACTGCATTGTTACTTGGTTAAGTATTGTTGTTCAGCCGTTGCTGAATCGTTTCAAGCTAGTTGGCTTGGCTTTTCTCAGCATATGTGTGAGCTGGTGTGAATCTCACCACTATCTGTGTAGGGAGGAGCCAGCCCACACTATTAAACTCTTAAAGTGCCCATGGCTCCCAAGGGACTCGTCTATACCCCATGGTACTAAATGGAACCCCTGCGTCCTCTACGGACTACGAGAAAAGGATTTACTGGTAGGTAATTAAAATCCTATTATAAGGTATATTGCTACAGCAGAGCAGGTGTGGAACAAGGTACTTTACATGCAATACACCATATAATACCCTGCAATCATCATACATCTGCTAGGTTACACTCTTGCACCCCCATCATCAGTGCCTTACCTCTATACTCTCAGTAGTAATAAGGATGATGTGTGTACTGTATGATACAGAGAATTACATATCAGAATCTATACAGCTGCCGCCATACTTCTGCTTCTCATGTGTGTGCTTCTGAAAGCAGTGAACATCTGAGTGAGAGTGCAGGGAACACAGCAGAGTCTGATGAGAAAGAGATTGGATCTGCCTTTGCAGGGATGTACCAAACCCGTCACCCCTGTAAGTATATAAAATAATAAATAAGGAGGGGCGTGGGCGGAGTTCATCCAGACGTGCTTTCTGGAGCTCTCCTCACTAAGTGACTTCTTATCTACCCTACCTGACAGCTCTCAGCCACCGCTGGGACCAAGACCCAATCTATTAAGTCCCCCACTCGTCCTGCCTTAAAGCAGCTCACTCAGCTCACTCCGGGCACCGTTCACTGCCGCAGCCTAGTGACGCCACTGAATCCACGGGCTGTATTCTGTGGCTAAGTGCGCCCAGTCTTTCCTGCACGCTCCGGACACCTGACTTGGAAGCGCTTTTGCTCAGGCAGGAGCACTTGCTCTCCCGCTCACACAGGTGCACAGCTCCCGCTACTGCTGGGGACAGAACGGGCTGCCCACAGTCACCGGAGCCCGGCAGTGATATTGGGAAGTGAGGTGGCTGCCTTTTTGGATCCTGGTGCACGGCCATCACATGCTTTGCCTTCTGCCTTCAATAAAATTGATATAAGCTGCTAAATAAGTGTCCTGACGGCTGGACCGGGGTCACTACACTAAATTGAAGCATTTGCCTGGAGGTGAAACTACCTTCTATGTATATGGTACCACTATAATCTACTTCCTCTCAGTCTACATGCAGAGCCCAGTATCAAGTATCGTCTGAGTACAGCTCATTACACTCTGATTACAACCTCACAGTATATTATTTTGTGGATTTATTCACTGAATATATTTTGCCATTTGTGTCTCTCTGTGCTGAGTACTTCACGTCTGTGATCACGCTGACCTCTAGTGGAATTTCTCGCTCATTACTGTGTTATTTGAGTTGCATTACATCCTGTTTACTTAATATTTTGCCTTGGATACTCCCTTCACCCCGACTAAGAATGTCATTTTGAATGGCGTCATCTTGATGTAACCTCCCGACAGCATACTACAGCTCCTTTTATTTATAGATTGTTTGTATTTTCCCATCTCCGAAAGATCAGTCTCTTTGTAGCCGGCTTACCATGCCTCCCAAAAAGGTTAAAAGGTACCAAATCGGCCCCACCTGTCCATCTCTTTGGTACCTCAAATTCAGGTGGTCCTTCTGAGACCGCTACAACATCATCTGCTTCTTCTTGTCAGTCGCACATCACCAGTTCTAAAAATCTCCCACCTTAGTAAATTTACCCCATGGTCTCCATTCGTGATAAAGTCACTGATTTAGAAGAATGCTCTCAGAGAAATAATGTCAGAATAATGGGCATTCCGGATTCTGTTACAAATGCTGAGCTTTATGACTATGCCACGGACCTCATTCAGAAACTTTCACCGAAGGCTTCTGCTGCGGACCTTCTTATTGATAGGATCCATAGACTCACAAAGTCCAAACAGACCCCTATCCAAGCACCAAGGGACAGGGTCCACTTTTTCATATTACAGAATGCATTCTACGTGCTACTTTGTCTTCCTCTTCCACAGCTGAGTGCCTGGATAATCTGCAGATATTTCCAGATATTTCTCCTGCCAAGAGGCGTCTATTCCACTCAATGGCTACAGCTTTATGCAAAGGAAATGTGCAATGCAAATAGGGCTTACCTACTAAGCTTATTGTGATGCGAAACGGCGCCTTAGCAGTGATATTCACCCAAATATGGCCCTGCTATTCTGAAAAATAAGTAGTTATGGTAGACTTACCGTCGATAACTCTATTTCTCCGAAAACCACAGTATCCACAGGATATACATTGTGATATGAGGTAGCGTCAGTGGAATGGCACCAACGATCACAGCCTTTGGCCTCCCAGAATGCAACGGGACAGTATCCTTTATCCCCCGCCTCCTGGTTATTTTCTAGTTATATTCCAAAGCTCAAGGCAGGAGCATCATAGAGAGCCCTTATCAGGCAAGAAGAACACACACACACACACACACACACACACACACTTCCATACAAGAAGGAAGATCCTCAAATCAGGTGCGTCAGGGTGAAATCCCTGTGGATACTGTGGACTTCAGAGAAATAAAGTTATCAACGGTAAGTCTACCATAACTACTTATTTCTCCTGCAGGGTCCACAGTAGTATCCACAGGATATACACTGGGATGTCCCAAATTTAGTGGAGGGGATGCTCCTGATTGGACAGGAGAATCCTTCGCCTGAATGCAGTGTCCGGAGAGGCAAAGGCATAATATCATATGAATGTGTTAATGGAAGACCATGTGGCTGCCTTACATATCCATTCAGCTGAGGCACCAAGGCGTGCTGCGCAAGATTGACCTACCTTACGAGTATAATGAGCAGAGACATTAGCTGGAACAGGGACACCAGCTTGAGAATAAGCTTCCGAGATAGTCATCCGAGCCAACTCGCCAGTGTTTGCTTGTCAGCAGGCCATCCTCGCTTATGGAACCCATAAAGAATGAAGAGAGTGTCTGTCTTTCGGATGGCACTGGTACGAATCATGTATATCCTTAAAGTCCGGACTACGTCTAAAGGTGCATCTCCCACATAAAGGTCCGGCCCTTGGAAAGCCGGAACTACAATTTCTTCGTTAAGGTGTAACTTAGAGACCACCTTAGAAAGATATCCAGATTTGGTTCTGAGAACTGCTCTATCTGGATGAAAAATCAAAAAAGGAGGATGACATAACAATGCCCCTAAATCTGAAACTCTTCTAGCTGAAGCAATAGCCAGTAGAAAGAGAACCTTAGCTGTCAACCATTTAAGATTTACTTGACTCAGTGTTTCAAATGGGGAAACTTGAAGCATCTTTAGGACTACATTTAGATCCCAAGGAGCTGTAGGAGGAACAAAAGGAGGTTGGGTGTGAAGTATTCCTTGGAAAAAAGTGCAAACATCCTGTAGGTTAGCAACTTTCTTTTGAAACCATACAGTCAATGAACTCTCAAGGAAGCGACCTGGAGACCTTTGCCCATAACTGCTTGAAAGAATGCTAGGACTCTGGAAACACTGAAAGACCTAAGTTCAAATTTCCTGGCACTGCACCACTGAATATATGCTTACCCGGTAATAAATGTGAGCAGAGGACGGTTTCCTTGCTCTAAGCATTGTATGAATTACCTGTTATGAAAGCAAAAGGATTTTCACAATGGATGTCTCAAGAGCCACGCCGTCAAAGACAGCCAATCCATGTGCTTGTAATTAGAAGGACCATGAGACAGTAGATCTGGACGTTGAGGCAGTAAAAACAGAGTATCCACGGACAGCCTCTGTAGATCTGTGTACCAATGACTTCTGGGCCATGCCGGAGCTATAAGTATCACGGCGCCTTTTCCTTGTTTGACTTTCCGAATAACCCTGGGCAACAGGGTGATTGGTGAAAACACATAGGCCAGATGATAGTCCCATTTCACTGACAGAGAATCCACGAAGATCGCTTTGGGATCCTTTGTCCTTGACCCATATGCAGGAACTTTGTTGTTCTGCAGAGAAGCCATGAGGTCCATCTCTGGCAGCCCCCACTTGTTTACCAGAATCTAGAAGACCTCTGGGTGTAAGGCCAATTCGTTTGCAGGTATAGCGTGTCGACTGAGAAAATCCGCTTCCCGGTTTAGGATTCCCGGAACAAACACTGCGGACAAGGCCGGATAATGAAGTTCTGCCCACCTTAACGTGCGGCTTACCTCCTTCATTGCCTTTTGGCTTCGAGTTCCTCCCTGATGATTGAGATACGCTACTACCATCGCATTGTTCAAGAGAATCTGGACCGGTTTTTCTTGAAGAATGTCCTTTGCCTGAGTGAATGCCATATACAGTATATGGCCCGGCGTTCCAATATATTTATCGGCAGGCAACTTTCTTCCTTGTACACTGCCCCTGGAAGCAGCACTTTTTTTGACACGGCTCCCCAACCCTGAAGACTGGCATCCGTTGTCAGAACCTCCCACTCAGAGATCCAAAAGGGTCGCCCTTTGTCCAGATGGGATGTCTGTAGCCATCAGGCCAACGACCTCCCTACTTCCTGAGGAAAGACCATAGTCTGAGTTTTTATCGTCTGATGTAGTCCATTCCATCTGGAAAGAATCAGACATTGAAGGGGCTTCGAGTGGAATTGAGCATATTCCACCATGTCGAATGTTGACACCATAGATCCCATCACTCACATTGCTGCCTGAATGGATACTCTTTGATTGTGTAGTAGCTACTGAATCCTTGTCTGTATTGTGGATATTTTGTTCAGAGGTAGAAAAACTCTCTGAAGCCTGGAATCCAATACAGCCTCCAGGTGCGTCATGCGTTAAGACGGAACCAGGGATGACCGCCCAATTTATGAGCCAGCCGTGGCTTTGTAAACAGGCTATTGTCAATTGCAGATGGCCCTGGAGAGTTTCCTGGGAATGAGACAGGATTAACAGGTCGCCCAGGTATGGGAAAATTCTTGTCCCCTGACGACGGAGATAAGCCGCCATCACCACCATCATTTTGGTGAACACTCTTGGAGCTGTAGCCAGTCCAAATGGTAGGGCCTGAAACTGAAAATGTTGCCTGAGGATAGCACTGATGGAACGGTGCTATAGGTCAGGGATGGGGAACCTTTGGCCTTCCAGCTGTTGTTAAACTTCACATACCAGCAAGCATTGCAACAGTTTTTGCTATTTGGCCATGCAAAAACTGATGCAGGGCATGAGGGGATGTGTAGTTCAACAACAGCTGGAGGGCCCAAAGTTCCCCATCCCTGCTATAGGTACACGCAGGTAAGCATCCTGGATATCTAGGGCCCCCGGCTCCACGTCCAAGATAATGGAACGTAAAGTCTCCATATGAAAACGAGGCACCAAATCTACAGTGCATCCGGAAAGTAGGGAAAGATGAATGCAGCAATGTACAGAGGCTGATGGCTTATCTTCTGGTTTGGAAGAAGGCCCTCTGGTAGCCCAATGCTTTTTAGTCTTTACAGACTTATCCGATCGGGACTGTTTGCCGTAACCCTTTCCTTTTGCTTTTCCTTGGGTCCGAAAGGACTGAAAAGCTGGAAACCTAGGTTTAGACTTGTAGGTAGAAGGAAACGACACTTTCTTACAGTCTGCTTCTGACGCCAGAATATTGTTTAACTCTTTACCAAAAAGAATATCTCCAGTAAAAGGCAAAATCTCTAGTCCTTTTTTGGACTCTGAGTCAGCCTTCCATGTACGTAGCCAGACAGCTCTGCGTGCTGCTACTGTGGAGGCTGATGCTTGAGAAGCTATAGTACCCATATCCAAGGCTGCTTCTTCCATAAAGACAGCTGCTTGTTTAATATGTGCAATATGGGACTTTTGTTCTCTGTACACCATTAGCAGATCGTCTTCTAATGCATCAGCCCAGGCCGCCACTGCTTTCACCATCCAGGCTGAAGCCATGGCCGGCCTAACAACTGCCCCTGACAAGGAAGAAACTGTTTTTAGAAAACCATCTATTTTTCCATCCGTATTATCAGTGGTTCCCAAACTGTGTGCCGTGGCTCCCTGGGGTTCCTCAGGGCACATGCAGGGTGCCTTGGATTGGTGGTCCAGGACCAATTCAAATTATTTATGGTCAATATAAAAGGCCAAACTAGTGCTGGTGGCTGTCAGTCATAAACTATGGGGACAAACAGAAACAAATCTTGTCCCTCACCACATAACTGAACCTAAGGATGACATATAAACACAATTTACTTAATTTAATATTTATTTCTACATATCTCAATAAGACATTTTTGGCCTAGGGGTGCCGCGAAAAAAATTCAGATACTCCAGGGCGCCGTGATTCAAAAAAGTTTGGAAACCACTGCGTTATATCATTTAATGATGTTGAAGTCAGAGGTAATGTCGATTTACGTACCAACCGAATGACGTGCATATCTATTTTGGGAGCAACCTCCCTTTTCAAACAAACCCCTGCCGGAAGAGGATAATGAGAATTCCCTTTTTTAGGAATTCCGAGCTTCCTACTGGGTGTGACTCATGTATCTTGTATGATTTCCGTCAGCTGTTTTGACTCCTGAAATTCAGTTCTGACCGTTTTGGGAGATTTAAACACAGGTGCCTTGGATTTTAACAAAAGCACTGCTGCCTCCTCTAAGGATAGAATGGCTTTCATAGCATTAATTAGCTCAGGTATATCTACTGAGCTGGGACCTTCATCCTCATCTCTGTATGCAGACCCCGAATACAAAGAATCATCCTCATCCTCCGAAGTGTCCCCTTCTGAAACCTGTGTAGACTGTGAAGATGTTGTTTCATGTCTGTGTGATTTACATTCCACAGGCCTTTCAGCCTGTTTTGTTGAAAGGCTGAAGATTCCTGGACTGGATGTAACTTATCCCTGGTATTGGAGCTGGTATTATCCGCTCAGCTATATTGTATAACGTTTGTGCAAAAGAAGTCCATGGAGGTTCTGATTGTACCTGTGCCTGCCTTGGATTATTAAGGAGGCTTTGGTGGAAGCTATAACAATTTGCACATAATCCATTTTGTACCAGATCTTGAGAGGTTAACCCTGCTTTGCATGACAAACATGATTGTGCTGCTGTGGAGAGTGTATCCTCCTCACCCTTGCCTCTCTTAGACATGGTAAATCACACACCTGTATGGTGTTAAATACTGAATTTGTGAACGCATTCACTGTAAGCTTACTAAAGTAATATACAATCTGATCACTCCCTGCCTTGCACCAGCATTGAGGATCGGATATAAAGAAACCGCAAAACGGACAGAAATATAGTATAGTAAAGGTCAGCAGCCGCACTAGCAATCAGTCACAAGTTATACATTAGTATAATAAGCAATATAAGCACATATTCAACAACAGATACGATTCAGGTGTGTAGGAGAAACATATTACTGCATTACCTTATATAGGACACTTAACGTATTCAGTCGCACAGTGAAAGAAACAGCAGTAACAGTTTATCAGACACTTATCCAACTACATGTACCCTAATGGTAGGTAGAGACTTAGGGGGTCCTTCAGATCTGATCCCTCACTGACGTTTTTCGCAGCGGTGCGAACAGGCTATCACTGCGCATACGTATGCACCGCAATGCGCATGCGTGCCTTACAAGTACACACAGAAACGATGTCTTGCACAGGTTTAAGCGACGCTTCCATTCGCACCGCCATTCGCAAGAAGATTGACAGGAAAGGGGCGTTTCTGGGTGTCAACTGACCGTTTTAAGGGAGTGTTTGGAAAAACGCCAGCGTGTCGGGGAAAATGCAGGCGTGGCTGGGCGGGTTTGTGACGTCAAATCCGGACACGAATAGGCTGAAGTGATCGCAAGCGCTGTGTAAGTTCTGAGCTACTAAAAAAACTGCACAAGCTCCTTTTGTACCGGGGCGGATGCACACGCGTTCGCACACTTGCACAGCTAAATCACACTCCCCTATAGGCGGTGTCTATGCGTTTGCAGCGCTGCAAAAAATAGCTAGCGAGCGACCAGATCTGAATGACCCCCTTAGTGCTGTATCACCTGCCTCAGTAGAGTGGGATACAGGGAGACTTAACCCCGATTCCAGGAATTGATCAATATGTTATCCAACGCTGAGGGGATCCAGATGCAAATAGTGAACACCGACGCACAAGTGAACATATATGTTATCAGTGAACACAGACGCCCAAGTGACACAGCCGCCTATGCTGCGACTGGGTCCGTTGGATATCTAGCGTCTCAGACGGAAGCAGGAAATCAGTTAATGGCGGGAAACTCGGAGGAAACTGGTCAGGAACCGGGCGGAGGGGCGCACAATAGAGCGTTTTACTCCCCACTGCTGACATCAACCTGGATCCCGGCCTCTTACTAATCCCTGGAGCCTATGATTCCTGAGGCCTAGCGCTGGTGCGGAACCAACGCATTACCTTCTCCCTGTTCTCCAGCCACAACTGGACTTTGCTAGTACATCTTCACTGACACCCGCTGAAACAGTACTGTACACGTGGGAAAGCGTTATCGCGACCCAGCAGAGAGTTGTTGGAGTCACTCTTTCTAAGGTGCATATAAAAGACACTTTGTAGAAAGATCACTCAGAAAGAATAAGACTATAAAAATAAATTAAAGAAAAAAGCTTATTGCTGGCCAAAAAATCTGCAGCCTTAGACCGTGGTCCGGCTCCTGCCACACCAAAAAAAAATAAAAAATTGCCTGAGCCAGAAGGCGGGGATATAGGAGACTGGCCCGTTGCATTCTGGGAGGCCGAAAGCTTTGATTGTTGGTGCTATTCCACTGACGCTACCTTATATCCCAATGTATATCCTGCAGATACTACTGTGGACCATGCAGGAGACAGTGGGACATTCCTGTTGACAGTCATTCATGACACTTTACCTAAACCCTAAAGGAGTAAGACTGTGGCAGACACTCTGAGAGTTTGTTTCCTACTGTAACGTGTGCCAAATGGGACTAAATTACTGGGCAAGGATCTTGATATGGGTTGAAAACATTTTTTTCTCTTTATCTCCTGTGCTATTTAATTGCTATATGGACTACGGTCTGACATTCTTTCCATTTACGCTTTGTTATACCTTTCTAGAATGCTTGGGTGTTCAGGCAAAGCATGGCTGATTCATCTCATATCCTGCTGCCCTTATAACTGTGTTGGTAGCACCTAAATTGGATATCAGGCCATGTTCTTGGCCTTCACCTCCTTTGGTTACATTGAGAATAAGAATAGTACTATGTTATGCTATATTTGATATTTCTTTCTACAATTGTTACTATGATGATTATATTTTGCACTCTCGTATGGCTACTTGGGGTAGTCGGTGGGTCCCACTTTTAGGCCTGACCGCTACCTTTTTCCACCTTTCTGTCACAGTACCCTAGTGACGGAATCTTTAGCTCCTTTATGGACGCTATTTCTGTTAGTCTCCCATTTTTCTTCCCTATTTTCTTTTCTTTGATAGTTTTGAAGAATGCAGACGTCCTACAGACTCTATTGGACTTTCCACAGATGATCCTAGAGGTTTCATACCATGATATGATCTCTCTCAATTATGGTGAAGTTTTAAGTCTTAATGTAAAAGGTCTCAATTCTCCTCGTAAGAGACGTCTTGCACTAAAATATTTTGCTGATATTTTGTTGGTTTTTGCCCAACTGCTAACAAATTTGCTGGTACGATCAGATCCGGATATTAGTATATGAAGCAGTGGATTGATATGCTGTAATTCTAGTCACAATCTGGTACGCGTTTTTTTTATTGGTGGGTGTGGGCACCCTGAAAAGAATTACTACACCATAGGCGCTTGTTCCTCTCCCTCTTGTTCACAGATTCTTTGGCTATCTAGCTAGTAGCAATTTGAGGAACTGAGCAGCCGCCCAAAGAAGTGGAGTGTGTGAGATTGAGGCTATAAAGCCTACATTGGACTTCATGGAACCCTGTGGACTACATCAGGGTATAGAAATATTGGACTGGGAGAAGCACACTGATCTATTCCGTTTTGAAACTCTCTCTCTCTATATATATATATACACACACACACATATATACATACACATTTTATTTTTTTAGTACACAGCATGGCCGCTGGTAACACACAGTGACATGATGTGAGGAGGAGAGCAGGAGTATAATAGGGGCTGATGGCTCCTGATGTATGAGATACAACAGAGAGTGTGGGGAGGAGACTGGTCAGATCTCTGGGCTGGTAACACACAGTGACATGATATGAGGGGGAGAGCAGGAGTATAATAGGGGCTGATGGCTATGAAATACACCAGAGAGTATGGGGAGGAGACTGCTCAGATCTCTGGGCTGGTAACACACAGTGACATGATGTGAAGGGGAGAGCAGGAGTATAATGGGGGCTGATGGCTATGAGATACACCAGAGGGTGTTGGGAGGAGACTGGTCAGATCTCAGGGCTGGTAACACACAGTGACATGATGTGAGGAGGAGAGCAGGAGTATAATAGGGGCTGATGGCTCCCGATGTATGAGATACACCAGAGAGTATGGGGAGGAGACTGGTCAGATCTCTGGGCTGGTAACACACAGTGACATTATGTGAGGGGGAGAGCAGGAGTATAATAGGGGCTGATGGCTCCTGACTACCCCACTGGGAAAATATATTTCCCTCATTAGTTTGTACTGATAGAGGATGGTGTAATATAAGAGATTGCCGTAGTGACTGAGCAAGGAGAATATGTAATAAGTGATTATTACTCACCTTTGCTGATATCTGTAGGGATTTCCTCCTCCTTACACTGCTGATCACCCCTCATATACGTCTCTTCTTCTCCCTCTGTATCTTCTGCCTTCATATCAGTCACATACGTCTCTTCTTCTCCCTCTGTATCTTCTGCCTTCATATCAGTCACATATGTCTCTTCTTTTCCCTCTGTATCTTCTGTCTTCATATCAGTCACATAAGTCTCTTCTTCTCCCTCTATATCTTCTGCATTCATATCAGTCACATACGTCTCTTCTTCTCCCTCTATATCTTCTGCCTTCATATCAGTCACATACGTCTCTGCTTCTCCCTCTATATCTTCTGCCTTCATATCAGTCACATACATCTCTGCTTCTCCCTCTATATCTTCTGCCTTCATATCAGTCACATATGTCTCTTCTTCTCCCTCTGTATCTACTGCCTTTATATCAGTCACATACGTCTCTTCTTCTCCCTCTATATCTTCTGCCTTCATATCAGTCACATACGTCTCTTCTTCTCCCTCTATATCTTCTGCCTTCATATCAGTCACATACGTCTCTTCTTCTCCCTCTATATCTTCTGCCTTCATATCAGTCACATACGTCTCTTCTTCTCCCTCTGTATCTTCTGCCTTCATATCAGTCACATGCGTCTCTTCTTCTCCCTTCATATCAGTCACATACGTCTCTTCTTCTCCCTTCATATCAGTCACATACGTCTCTTCTTCTCCCTCTGTATCTACTGCCTTTATATCAGTCACATACGTCTCTTCTTCTCCCTCTGTATCTTCTGCCTTCATATCAGTCACATACGTCTCTTCTTCTCCCTCTATATCTTCTGCCTTCATATCAGTCACATACGTCTCTTCTTCTCCCTCTATATCTTCTGCCTTTATATCAGTCACATACGTCTCTTCTTCTCCCTCTATATCTTCTGCCTTCATATCAGTCACATACGTCTCTTCTTCTCCCTCTGTATCTTCTGTCTCCATATCAGTCACATACGTCTCTTCTTCTCCCTCTATATCTTCTGTCTTCATATCAGACAGACGTTATACCTAAAATAAAATCAAAACACTATAATGACAGTATAATATCAGTGCATAAGACACAGCTACTCTACTATAGCTACATATACTGACAGTCCACAACACCCATAAAGGGATATAACTTGTGGCGAGCGTAGCTAATTACCGAGCCCGCATGAGGCTTTCTAGCACTCTCCTCGCTGCTGGCATATTAGTGGCCAGGATGCCGCTGTCAGTATACTGGCGTCCGGTGTCCCGGCCGCATGTAAATCATATGTATTCCTCCCGCCTACCTGATCCTCCTGTGGGATCCTGTGATTCTCCTCTGTACAATCCTGGGAATACAGAGGACGGGGACATCTCTCTGGGGTATCTCTGTTACTAGGCACATCTGTAGGAGACACACAGTGACTGAGTACAGTGCATATAAGTGATTATCAGATGATGTGTGTATATAGGAGCCCCCATACCTGCTCTCCCCTGCACAATACATGACAGTCTCCTCTTACCCAGTGATGTGAGGGGCCGGTGATTCTCCATCATCACGTCCTTGTACAGACCCCTGTGTTCCTCTATATACTCCTCCTCCTGCATGGAGATATAGACAGTGACATCCTGACACCTTATAGACACCTGACACACACAATGATACAGTCATCACCCAGACACAACCCCTGGTGTTACTGTATAATGTCCCATTCCCAGCAGTCACCTCTTCAGTCATCACCCAGACACATCCCCTGGTGTTACTGTATAATGTCCAATTCCCAGCAGTCACCTCTCCAGTCATCACCCAGACACATCCCCTTGTGTTATTGTACAATGTCCCATTCCCAGCAGTCACCTCTCCAGTCATCACCCAGACACATCCCCTGGTGTTACTGTATAATGTCCAATTCCCAGCAGTCACCTCTCCAGTCATCACCCAGACACATCCCCTGGTGTTATTGTACAATTTCCCATTCCCAGCAGTCACCTCTCCAGTCATCACCCAGACACATCCCCTGGTGTTACTGTATAATGTCCAATTCCCAGCAGTCACCTCTCCAGTCATCACCCAGACACATCCCCTGGTGTTATTGTACAATGTCCCATTCCCAGCAGTCACCTCTCCAGTCATCACCCAGACACATCCCCTGGTGTTACTGTATAATGTCCCATTCCCAGCAGTCAACTCTCCAGTCATCACCCAGGCACATCCCCTGGTGTTACTGTATAATGTCCAATTCCCAGCAGTCACCTCTCCAGTCATCACCCAGACACGTCCGCTGGTGTTACAGTATAATGTCCCATTCCCAGCAGTCAACTCTCCAGTCATCCCCCAGACACATCCCCTGGTGTTACTGTGTAATGCCCCATTCCCAGCAGTCACCTCTCCAGTCATCACCCAGGCACATCCCCTGGTGTTACTGTATAATGTCCAATTCCCAGCAGTCACCTCTCCAGTCATCACCCAGACACAACCCCTGGTGTTACTGTATAATGTCCCAATCCCAGCAGTCACCTCTCCAGTCATCACCCAGACACATCCGCTGGTGTTACTGTATAATGCCCCATTCCCAGCAGTCACCTCTCCAGTCATCACCCAGACACATCCCCTGGTGTTACTGTATAATGTCCCATTCCCAGCAGTCACCACCCAGACACGTCCCCTGGAGTTACTGTATAATGTCCCTTTCCCAGCAGTCACCTCTCCAGACATCACACAGACACATCACCTGGTGTTACTCTATATTGTCCCATTCCAAGCAGTCATCTCTCCAGTCATCACCCAGAGACATCCCCTGGTGTTACTGTATAATGCCTCATTCCCAGCAGTCACCTCTCCAGTCATCACCCAGACACATCCCCTGGTGTTACTGTATAATGCCCCATTCCCAGCAGTCACCTCTCCAGTCATCACCCAGACACGTCCCCTGGTGTTACTGTATAATGTCCCATTCCCAGCAGTCACCTCTCCAGTCATCACCGAGACACGTCCCCTGGTGTTACTGTATAATGTCCCATTCCCGGCAGTCATCTCTCCAGTCATCACCCAAACACATCCCCTGGTGTTACTGTATAATGTCCCATCCCAGCAGTCACCTCTCCAGTCATCACCGAGACACGTCCCCTGGTGTTACTGTATAATGTGCCATTCCCAGCAGTCACCTCTCCAGTCATCACCCAGACACGTCCCCTGGTGTTACTGTATAATGTCCCATTCCCAGAAGTCACCTCTCCAGTCATCACCCAGACACATTCCCTGGTGTTACTGTATAATGTCCCATTCCCGGCAGTCATCTCTCCAGTCATCACCCAAACACGTCCCCTGGTGTTACTGTATAATGTCCCATCCCAGCAGTTACCTCTCCAGTCATCACCGAGACACGTCCCCTGCTGTTACTGTATAATGTCCCATTCCTGGCAGTCATCACTCCAGTCATCACCCAAACACGTCCCCTGGTGTTACTGTATAATGTCCCATCCCAGCAGTCACCTCTACAGTCATCACCAAGACACATTCCCTGGTGTTACTGTATAATGCCCCATTCCCAGCAGTCACCTCTCCAGTCATCACCCAGACACATCCCCTGGTGTTACTGTATACTGCCTCAGCAGTCACCTCTCCAGTCAGCAGCTGAATGATCTTGTTGGTGAGTTCCAGGATCTTCTGGTCATTGTGCCTCTCACGTATAAGCGAGTGAGGTGGAGGCACCGTGATGGGGCTCTGGGTCCTGCTCAGTCCTCCTGACACACGGGAATGGCTGATGGGTGCCTCACACTCACTGGATGTCTTCTTCACTACTGTGTAACCCTGTGTATTGGTAGAGACATCAATATAAAGTTGACATAAACTCCCCAGTCATGTCCCTGTATTATTACTATAGCTATAAGTGATGTCACTGTGACGCTCCCAGATCCCCTCACCTCCCCAGTCATGTCTCTGTATTATTACTATAGATATGTGATGTCACTGTGACACTCCCAGATCCCCTCACCTCCCCAGTCATGTCCCTGTATTATTACTATAAATATAAGTGATGTCACTGTGACGCTCCCAGATCCCCTCACCTCCCCAGTCATGTCCCTGTATTACTACTATAGATGTAAGTGATGTCACTGTGACGCTCCCAGATCCCCTCACCTCCCCATTCATGTATTTGTATTATTACTATAAATATAAGTGATGTCACTGTGACACTCCCAGATCCCCTCACCTCCCCAGTCAGCAGGTAGATGATCTCCAGGGCGATATTAATTATCTTCTCAGTCATGTGACTCTTGTCCGTGTCCATCCTGAGTGAATCAGTGAGAATACAGAACGTGTGACATATGATAAAGACGCTGGTTCCTTACAGCTGGAGTGTCTATGACATATGATAAAGACGCTGGTTCCTTACAGCTGGACTGTCTAGGAATAAATATAATACACATAACAGATATTTAGAACTGAGGGACCAGTAAGACATCTCCCCCCCCCCCCCCACCCAGCCATAGATCCCTGGTCAGCATCTGTCAGAGGTTCCTGTGCCCCATAAGGCTCTTCAGAGTCACACAGCGCTGTACTGTATAATGTTACCCCAATGCTCCTCCCATGGCCGGGGTCTTATTCCTCCCAGACACGTACTTGGTGCCAGTTGCTGCACAGGAATCAGTTACAGACACATTAATTAGGGAGGATTTGTGACTGTACCCAGGTCACACAGATAGGGGTGAGGGGAGAGGGGATCCGGATGGTAGGGCGACAGTCCATAAGTCCACCACTATTGGGAAATCATAAAAAAGGTTGACACAGGAAAAGGTCGACTTCACATTTTTATAGTTTATTTTTATCTTTTTCATACTTTACGACCCCCGTGGACTATGATTGGGAATAGTGACCTGGGAAGCGCAGCGAGCCATGCAAGGGGACGCGGTGCAATAATTGGGGTTCCTGGTCATGTGACGAAGAAAATGTTTAATGTGTTGACCTGTCCCGTGTTGGCCTTTTTCACTGTGTTGGCCTTTTCCGCATGTCGACCAATAGCTGTCAACCTATTGACTGACGACCTTATGCAGGGCGATCCTTTGATTCATAACCAGGGGAGAGTACATAGGAGAGCAGACGGGGTGTAGATGTGGGGAGAGGGGAACTAAAGTAGGAAATCTGGGTGTACAGCGGAGGGTGACCACTCATTACTGTTATTATTACTCTGCTGCTATAGTAACAGGACACCACAGGCCACTCCCCCTGTACAGTGGCGGAACAAGCGAGCGGTGGGCCCAGGTGCAACAAAATGCTTTGCCCCCCCCCCCCCCCACCCCCCACATATCCCCACACACACACACATCCCACCAAGTCCACCCCCTCACCCCTGGAGAGGATCTGGTGAGGGGGACCTGCTCAGGGCCAGAGAAATGGATACCTAGCAACAGTGCCGTAACTAGACATTTTAGCACTGTGTGCAAAAATGTGTGCATCGGAGCCCCACCCCTGCATGCAAAACAGGGGCAGTGCGCGCCGTAGGCGCGCGCAAAAATACATAGTGGCGTGGCTTCGTGGGGAAGGGGTGTGGCCATAAAATAATACCAATTCATAAAACGGCGCACAGTAGTCTCCATTATTCAAATTACGTCGCACAGTAGCACCACTACACCAGGTAGAGACCCTTTTACACCTTAGAGCGGACAGATTCCTCTTTTTACACATTACAGCAGACAGCGTGCACTTTTTACACATAACGGCAGACAGCGTGCCCTTTTTACACATAACGGCAGAGAGCGTGCCCTTTTACACATAATGGCAGACCGTGTGCCCTTGTTACACATAGCGGCAGGCAGCGTACACTTTTTACACATAACGGCAGACAGCGTACACTTTTTACACATAACGGCAGACAGCGTGCCATTGTTACACGTAGCGGCAGACAGCGTCCCCTTTTTACACATAATGGCAGACAGCGTCCCCTTTTTACACATTACGGCAGACAGCGTGCCCTTGTTACACATTACGGCAGACAGCGTCCCCATTTTTACACATTACGGCAGGCAGATTCCCCATTTTTACACATTGCGGCAGGCAGATTACCCCTTTGTACACATTGCGGCAGGCAGATTACCCCTTTGTACACATAGTGGCAGGCAGATTACCCCTTTTTACACATTGCGGCAGGCAGATTACCCCTTTTTACACATTGCGGCAGGCAGATTACCCCTTTGTACACATTGCGGCAGGCAGATTACCCCTTTGTACACATTGCGGCAGGCAGATTACCCCTTTGTACACATAGCGGCAGGCAGATTACCCCTTTTTACACATTGCGCCAGGCAGTCCCCCCTTTTTATACATAGCGGCAGGCAGTCCCCCATTTTTACACATTGCGGCAGGCTGATTCCCCTTTTTACACATTACGTCAGGCAGTCCCCCCTTTTTACACATTACGTCAGGCAGTCCCCCCTTTTTATACATAGCGGCAGGCAGTCCCCCATTTTTACACAATGCGGCAGGCTGATTCCCCCTTTTTATACATAGCGGCAGGCAGTCCCCCCTTTTTATACATAGCGGCAGGCAGTCCCCCATTTTTACACATTGCGGCAGGCTGATTCCCCTTTTTACACATTACGTCAGGCAGTCCCCCCTTTTTATACATAGCGGCAGGCAGTCCCCCATTTTTACACAACGCGGCAGGCTGATTCCCCCTTTTTATACATAGCGGCAGGCAGTCCCCCCTTTTTATACATAGCGGCAGGCAGTCCCCCATTTTTACACATTGCAGCAGGCAGGCCCAAGAAAGAAAGAAAGTAAAAAAAGAAAGAAAGAAAAAGAGAAAAAGAAAGAAAGAAGAATTATACTTACCCTCTCCGCCGGCTCAGGCTCCTCAGACGACGATTCCCGGGCTGGAGAGAAGGAGGAGGAGGGAGGTGGAGGAGGGAGCCGCAGCAGCGCTTTGTTACTGGTGGAGGCGCTGCTGCTGCTGCTCCTCTGCTTCCCTATAGGCTGTTCTCGGAAGACAGCCTATAGGGAAGCAGAGGGGCAGCAGCAGCAGCGCCTCCACCAGTAACAAAGCGCTGCTGCGGCTCCCTTCTCAGCCTCCCTCCTCCTCCTTCCCCCGTCTGTAGTACCGCTGCTCCTCTCCTCTCTTTGCCGGGCGGCTGTGCGCTGCGGGCAGCGGTTGCCCGCAGCGCACAGCGGCATGTAATGAGTCAGTTTGTCTCATTACATGCTTGGGCCCCTGGACAGGGGCGGGCCCCAGTGCAGTGCACTGCCGGTAGTTCCGCCTCTGCCCCAGTATAATAATACTAACAGGACACCACAGGCCGCCCCCCCTGTATAATAATACTAACAGTACACCACACGCTGCTCCGCCTGTATAATACTAACAAGACACCACACGCTGCTCACCCCTGTATAATAATAATCATAATAATAACAAAAGGACACCAAAGGCCGCTCCCCCTGTATAATAACAACAACAACAGGACACCAAATGCCACCCCCCCTGTATAATAATAACTACAACAGGACACCACAGGCTGCTCCCCCTGTATAGTAAAACGCCATTATCTGATCTCGACGGACACTGGGAGGCTGCAGCAACCGATGGAAACTCACTTCCTGTGTGTGGAACGCACAACCCGATAGTAAGGTAAGGTGGAACGCACTGGCCGGAAGTAGGGTATGATTGGCACAGGCTACTTCCGGATGACTGGCCACTCCCCTCCTACATCCCGGCCACAGCACCGCCCTCTTTAATGACTAATACCATACATGTCCTCAGTGCAGGAGGCCGGCGGCCATTTTCTTGTAGACCAGTCTGGCAGCTGCAGCAGCAATAAGTTCCCTGGCCGTGTAGTGACGTCAGGAGCGGCGGCCATTTTCCCCTGGTCTGAGCTCCGCCTTCCTTCTATCATTCCCACAAAGCAGCAGGAGCAGAGAGCAGCCATTGCTGTGTCTGGCAGCAGGTAATGATTTTATTATTATTATTATTATTATTATTATTATTATTATTATTCTATAGGCTGAGCAGCTCTGGTGTCAGGTTCTGTACTACAGGGGGAGCAGCCTCTGGTGCCTTGTTATAGTGCAGCTGGAGCAGCCTGTGGTGCCTTGTTATAGTGACGTCTGTCTCTAGGATTGTACGCACAGAGCGCTTACACAGCGCGGTGCCATAGCTAGTAATGTGCTCCTAATGCCCCAGGACCGCCCTGTACCTATCTGCAGTGCCATAGCTAGTAATGTGCCCCTAATGCCCCAGGACCGCCCTGTACCTATCTGCAGTGCCATAGCTAGTAATGTGCCCCTAATGCCCCAGGACCGCCCTGTACCTATCTGCAATGCCATAGCTAGTAATGTGCCCCTAATGCCCCAGGACCGCCCTGTACCTATCTGCAATGCCATAGCTAGTAATGTGCCCCCTAATGCCCCAGGACCGCCCTGTACCTATCTGCAGTGCCATGGCTAGTAATGTGCTCCTAATGCCCCAGGACCACCCTGTACCTATCTGCAGTGCCATAGCTAGTAATGTGCCCCCTAATGCCCCAGGACCACCTTGTACCTATCTGCAGTGCCATGGCTAGTAATGTGCTCCTAATGCCCCAGGACTGCCCTGTACCTATCTGCAGTGCCATAGCTAGTAATGTGCCCCTAATGCCCCAGGACCGCCCTGTACCTATCTGCAGTGCCATAGCTAGTAATGTGCCCCTAATGCCCAGGACCGCCCTGTACCTATCTGCAGTGCCATAGCTAGTAATGTGCCCCCTAATGCCCCAGGACCGCCCTGTACCTATCTGCTGTGCCATGACTAGTAATGTGCCCCTAATGCCCCAGGACCGCCCTGTACCTATCTGCAGTGCCATAGCTAGTAATGTGCCCCTAATGCCCAGGACCGCCCTGTACCTATCTGCAGTGCCATGACTAGTAATGTGCCCCTAATGCCCAGGACCGCCCTGTACCTATCTGCAGTGCCATAGCTAGTAATGTGCCCCCTAATGCCCCAGGACCGCCCTGTACCTATCTGCAGTGCCATGGCTAGTAATGTGTCCCCTAATGCCCCAGGACCGCCCTGTACCTATCTGCAGTGCCATGGCTAGTAATGTGCCCCCTAATGCCCAAGGACCGCCCTGTACCTATCTGTAGTACCAAAGCTAGTAATGTGCCCCTAATGTCCCAGGACCGCCCTGTACCTATCTGCAGTGCCATGGCTAGTAATGTGTCCCCTAATGCCCCAGGACCGCCCTGTACCTATCTGCAGTGCCATAGCTAGTAATTGCCCCCTAATGCCCCAGGACCGCCCTGTACCTATCTACTTTGCCATGGCTAGTAATGTGCCCCCTAATGCCCAGGACCGCCCTGTACCTATCTGCAGTGCCATAGCTAGTAATGTGCCCCCTAATGCCCCAGGACCACCTTGTACCTATCTGCAGTGCCATGGCTAGTAATGTGCTCCTAATGCCCCAGGACTGCCCTGTACCTATCTGCAGTGCCATAGCTAGTAATGTGCCCCTAATGCCCCAGGACCGCCCTGTACCTATCTGCAGTGCCATAGCTAGTAATGTGCCCCTAATGCCCAGGACCGCCCTGTACCTATCTGCAGTGCCATAGCTAGTAATGTGCCCCCTAATGCCCCAGGACCGCCCTGTACCTATCTGCAGTGCCATGACTAGTAATGTGCCCCTAATGCCCCAGGACCGCCCTGTACCTATCTGCAGTGCCATAGCTAGTAATGTGCCCCTAATGCCCAGGACCGCCCTGTACCTATCTGCAGTGCCATGACTAGTAATGTGCCCCTAATGCCCAGGACCGCCCTGTACCTATCTGCAGTGCCATAGCTAGTAATGTGCCCCCTAATGCCCCAGGACCGCCCTGTACCTATCTGCAGTGCCATGGCTAGTAATGTGTCCCCTAATGCCCCAGGACCGCCCTGTACCTATCTGCAGTGCCATGGCTAGTAATGTGCCCCCTAATGCCCAAGGACCGCCCTGTACCTATCTGTAGTACCAAAGCTAGTAATGTGCCCCTAATGTCCCAGGACCGCCCTGTACCTATCTGCAGTGCCATGGCTAGTAATGTGTCCCCTAATGCCCCAGGACCGCCCTGTACCTATCTGCAGTGCCATAGCTAGTAATTGCCCCCTAATGCCCCAGGACCGCCCTGTACCTATCTACTTTGCCATGGCTAGTAATGTGCCCCTAATGTCCCAGGACCGCCCTGTACCTATCTGCAGTGCCATGGCTAGTAATGTGCCCCTAATGCCCCAGGACTGCCCTGTACCTATCTGCAGTGCCATGGCTAGTAATGTGCCCCTAATGTCCCAGAACCACCCTGTACCTATCTGCAGTGCCATGACTAGTAATGTGCCCCTAATGCCCAGGACCGCCCTGTACCTATCTGCAGTGCCATAGCTAGTAATGTGCCCCCTAATGCCCCAGGACCGCCCTGTACCTATCTGCAGTGCCATGGCTAGTAATGTGCTCCTAATGCCCCAGGACCACCCTGTACCTATCTGCAGTGCCATAGCTAGTAATGTGCCCCCTAATGCCCCAGGACCACCCTGTACCTATCTGCAGTGCCATGGCTAGTAATGTTCCCACTAATGCCCCAGGACCGCCCTGTACCTATCTACTTTGCCATGGCTAGTAATGTGCTCCTAATGCCCCAGGACTGCCCTGTACCTATCTGCAATGCCATAGCTAGTAATGTGCCCCCTAATGCCCCAGGACCGCCCTGTACCTATCTGCAGTGCCATAGCTAGTAATGTGCCCCCTAATGCCCCAGGACCGCCCTGTACCTATCTACTTTGCCATGGCTAGTAATGTGCCCCTAATGCCCCAGGACCGCCCTGTACCTATCTGCAGTGCCATGGCTAGTAATGTGCCCCTAATGCCCCAGGACTGCCCTGTACCTATCTGCAGTGCCATGGCTAGTAATGTGCCCCTAATGCCCCGGGACCGCCCTGTACATATCTGCAGTGCCATAGCTAGTAATGTGCCCCCTAATGCCCCAGGACCGCCCTGTACATATCTGCAGTGCCATGGCTAGTAATGTGCCCCCTAATGCCCCAGGATCGCCCTGTACCTATCTGCAGTGCCATAGCTAGTAATGTGTCCCTTAATGCCCCAGGACCGCCCTGTACCTATCTGTAGTACCAAAGCTAGTAATGTGCCCCTAATGTCCCAGGACCGCCCTGTACCTATCTGCAGTGCCATGGCTAGTAATGTGCCCCTAATGCCCCAGGACCGCCCTGTACCTATCTGCAGTGCCATGGCTAGTAATGTGCCCCTAATGCCCCGGGACCGCCCTGTACATATCTGCAGTGCCATGGCTAGTAATGTGCCCCCTAATGCCCCAGGACCGCCCTGTACATATCTGCAGTGCCATGGCTAGTAATGTGCCCCCTAATGCCCCAGGACCGCTCTGTCCCTATCTGCAGTGCCATGGCTAGTAATGTGTCCCCTAATGCCCCAGGACCGCCCTGTACCTATCTGTAGTACCAAAGCTAGTAATGTGCCCCTAATGTCCCAGGACCGCCCTGTACCTATCTGCAGTGCCATGGCTAGTAATGTGCCCCTAATGCCCCAGGACCGCCCTGTACCTATCTGTAGTGCCATGGCTAGTAATGTGCCCCTAATGCCCCGGGACCGCCCTGTACATATCTACAGTGTCATAGCTAGTAATGTGCCCCCTAATGCCCCAGGACCGCCCTGTACCTATCTGCAGTGCCATGGCTAGTAATGTGCCCCCTAATGCCCCAGGATCGCCCTGTACCTATCTGCAGTGCCATAGCTAGTAATGTGCCCCTAATGCCCAGGACCGCCCTGTACCTATCTGCAGTGCCATGACTAGTAATGTGCCCCTAATGCCCCAGGACCGCCCTGTACCTATCTGCAGTGCCATAGCTAGTAATGTGCCCCTAATGCCCAGGACCGCCCTGTACCTATCTGCAGTGCCATGACTAGTAATGTGCCCCTAATGCCCAGGACCACCCTGTACCTATCTGCAGTGCCATAGCTAGTAATGTGCCCCTAATGCCCCAGGACCGCCCTGTACCTATCTGCAGTGCCATGGCTAGTAATGTGCCCCTAATGCCCCAGGACCGCCCTGTACCTATCTGCAGTGCCATGGCTAGTAATGTGCCCCCTAATGCCCAAGGACCGCCCTGTACCTATCTGTAGTACCAAAGCTAGTAATGTGCCCCTAATGTCCCAGGACCGCCCTGTACCTATCTGCAGTGCCATGGCTAGTAATGTGCCCCTAATGCCCCAGGACCGTCCTGTACCTATCTGCAGTGCCATGGCTAGCAATGTGCCCCTAATGCCCCAGGACCGCCCTGTACCTATCTGCAGTGCCATGGCTAGTAATGTGCCCCTAATGCCCCAGGACCGTCCTGTACCTATCTGCAGTGCCATGGCTAGTAATGTGCCCCTAATGCCCCAGGACTGCCCTGTACCTATCTGTAGTACTATGGCTAGTAATGTGCCCCTAATGCCCCAGGACCGCCCTGTACCTATCTGCAGTGCCATAGCTAGTAATGTGCCCCTAATGCCCCAGGACCGCCCTGTACCTATCTGCAGTGCCATGGCTAGTAATGGCCCCCTAATGCCCAAGGACCGCCCTGTACCTATCTGCAGTGCCATAGCTAGTAATGTGCCCCCTAATGCCCCAGGACCGCCCTGTACCTATCTGCAGTGCCATGGCTAGTAATGTGCCCCTAATGCCCCAGGACCACCCTGTACCTATCTGCAGTGCCATGGCTAGTAATGTGCCCCCTAATTTCCCAGGACCGCCCTGTACCTATCTGCAGTGCCATAGCTAGTAATGTGCCCCCTAATTTCCCAGGACCGCCCTGTACCTATCTGCAGTGCCATAGCTAGTAATGTGCCCGCTAATGCCCCAGGACTGCCCTGTACCTATCTGCAGTGCCATAGCTAGTAATGTGCCCCTAATGCCCCAGGACCGCCCTGTACCTATCTGCAGTGCCATGTCTAGTAATGTGCCCCCTAATGCCCCAGGACCGCCCTGTACCTATCTGCAGTGCCATAGCTAGTAATGTGCCCCTAATGCCCCAGGACCGCCCTGTACCTATCTGCAGTGCCATGGCTAGTAATGTGCCCCCTAATGCCCCAGGACTGCCCTGTACCTATCTGCAGTGCCACAGCTAGTATTGTGCCCCCTAATGCCACAGGACCGCCCTGTACCTATCTGCAGTGCCATGGCTAGCAATGTGCCCCTAATGCCCCAGGACCGCCCTGTACCTATCTGCAGTGCCATGGATAGTAATGTGCCCCTAATGCCCCAGGACCGCCATGTACCTATCTGCAGTGCCATAGCTAGTAATGTGCCCCCTAATGCCCCAGGACCGCCCTGTACCTATCTGCAGTGCCATGGCTAGTAATTGCCCCCTAATGTCCCAGGACCGCCCTGTACCTATCTGCAGTGCCATAGCTAGTAATGTGCCCCTAATGCCCCAGGACCGCCCTGTACCTATCTGCAGTGCCATGGCTAGTAATGTGCCCCTAATGCCCCAGGACCGTCCTGTACCTATCTGCAGTGCCATGGCTAGTAATGTGCCCCTAATGCCCCAGGACCGCCCTGTACCTATCTGCAGTGCCATAGCTAGTAATGTGCCCCTAATGCCCCAGGACCGTCCCGTACCTATCTGCAGTGCCATGGCTAGTAATGTGCCCCCTAATGCCCCAGGACCGCCCTGTACCTATCTGCAGTGCCATGGCTAGTAATGTGCCCCCTAATGCCCCAGGACCTCCCTGTACCTATCTGCAGTGCCATAGCTAGTAATGTGCCCCTAATGCCCCAGGACCGCCCTGTACCTATCTGCAGTGCCATGGCTAGTAATGTGCCCCCTAATGCCCCAGGACCGCCCTGTACCTATCTGCAGTGCCATAGCTAGTAATGTGCCCCCTAATTTCCCAGGACCGCCCTGTACCTATCTGCAGTGCCATGGCTAGTAATGTGCCCCCTAATGCCCCAGGACCGCCCTGTACCTATCTGCAGTGCCATGGCTAGCAATGTGCCCCTAATGCCCCAGGACCGCCCTGTACCTATCTGCAGTGCCATAGCTAGTAATGTGCCCCCTAATGCCCCAGGACCGCCCTGTACCTATCTGCAGTGCCATGGCTAGTAATGTGCCCCTAATGCTCCGGGACCGCCCTGTACATATCTACAGTGTCATAGCTAGTAATGTGCCCCCTAATGCCCCAGGACCGCCCTGTACCTATCTGCAGTGCCATGGCTAGTAATGTGCTCCTAATGCCCCAGGACCACCCTGTACCTATCTGCAGTGCCATAGCTAGTAATGTGCCCCCTAATGCCCCAGGACCACCCTGTACCTATCTGCAGTGCCATGGCTAGTAATGTTCCCACTAATGCCCCAGGACCGCCCTGTACCTATCTACTTTGCCATGGCTAGTAATGTGCTCCTAATGCCCCAGGACTGCCCTGTACCTATCTGCAATGCCATAGCTAGTAATGTGCCCCCTAATACCCCAGGACCGCCCTGTACCTATCTGCAGTGCCATGGTTAGTAATGTGCCCCTTAATGCCCCAGGACCGCCCTGTACCTATCTGCAGTGCCATAGCTAGTAATGTGCCCCCTAATGCCCCAGGACCGCCCTGTACCTATCTACTTTGCCATGGCTAGTAATGTGCCCCTAATGCCCCAGGACCGCCCTGTACCTATCTGCAGTGCCATAGCTAGTAATGTGCCCCCTAATGCCCCAGGACCGCCCTGTACCTATCTACTTTGCCATGGCTAGTAATGTGCCCCTAATGCCCCAGGACCGCCCTGTACCTATCTGCAGTGCCATGGCTAGTAATGTGCCCCTAATATCCCCAGGACTGCCCTGTACCTATCTGCAGTGCCATGGCTAGTAATGTGCCCCTAATGCCCCAGGACCGCCCTGTACCTATCTGCAGTGCCATAGCTAGTAATGTGCCCCCTAATGCCCCAGGACCGCCCTGTACCTATCTGCAGTGCCATGGCTAGTAATGTGTCCCCTAATGCCCCAGGACCGCCCTGTATCTATCTGCAGTGCCATGGCTAATAATGTGCCCCCTAATGCCCAAGGACCGCCCTGTACCTATCTGTAGTACCAAAGCTAGTAATGTGCCCCTAATGTCCCAGGACCGCCCTGTACCTATCTGCAGTGCCATAGCTAGTAATTGCCCCCTAATGCCCCAGGACCGCCCTGTACCTATCTGCAGTGCCATGGCTAGTAATGTGTCCCCTAATGCCCCAGGACCGCCCTGTACCTATCTGCAGTGCCATAGCTAGTAATGTGCTCCCTAATGCCCCAGGACCGCCCTGTACCTATCTGTAGTACCAAAGCTAGTAATGTGCCCCTAATGTCCCAGGACCGCCCTGTACCTATCTGCAGTGCCATGGCTAGTAATGTGCCCCTAATGCCCCAGGACCGCCCTGTACCTATCTGCAGTGCCATGGCTAGTAATGTGCCCCTAATGCCCCGGGACCGCCCTGTACATATCTGCAGTGCCATAGCTAGTAATGTGCCCCCTAATGCCCAAGGACCGCCCTGTACCTATCTGTAGTACCAAAGCTAGTAATGTGCCCCTAATGTCCCAGGACCGCCC
Organism: Pseudophryne corroboree; assembly: GCF_028390025.1. Taxonomy (NCBI): domain Eukaryota; kingdom Metazoa; phylum Chordata; class Amphibia; order Anura; family Myobatrachidae; genus Pseudophryne; species Pseudophryne corroboree. The sequence goes on from NC_086446.1 coordinate 14,733,855, forward strand.
TGTACCTATCTGCAGTGCCATGGCTAGTAATGTGTCCCCTAATGCCCCAGGACCGCCCTGTACCTATCTGCAGTGCCATAGCTAGTAATGTGCTCCCTAATGCCCCAGGACCGCCCTGTACCTATCTGTAGTACCAAAGCTAGTAATGTGCCCCTAATGTCCCAGGACCGCCCTGTACCTATCTGCAGTGCCATGGCTAGTAATGTGCCCCTAATGCCCCAGGACCGCCCTGTACCTATCTGCAGTGCCATGGCTAGTAATGTGCCCCTAATGCCCCGGGACCGCCCTGTACATATCTGCAGTGCCATAGCTAGTAATGTGCCCCCTAATGCCCCAGGACCGCCCTGTACATATCTGCAGTGCCATGGCTAGTAATGTGCCCCCTAATGCCCCAGGATCGCCCTGTACCTATCTGCAGTGCCATAGCTAGTAATGTGCCCCTAATGCCCAGGACCGCCCTGTACCTATCTGCAGAGCCATAGCTAGTAATGTGCCCCCTAATGCCCCAGGACCGCCCTGTACCTATCTGCAGTGCCATGACTAGTAATGTGCCCCTAATGCCCCAGGACCGCCCTGTACCTATCTGCAGTGCCATGGCTAGTAATGTGCCCCTAATGCCCCAGGACCGTCCTGTACCTATCTGCAGTGCCATGGCTAGTAATGTGCCCCTAATGCCCCAGGACCGCCCTGTACCTATCTGCAGTGCCATGGCTAGTAATGTGCCCCCTAATGCCCCAGGATCGCCTTGTACCTATCTGCAGTGCCATAGCTAGTAATGTTCCCACTAATGCCCCAGGACTGCCCTGTACCTATCTGCAGTGCCATAGCTAGTAATGTGCCCGCTAATGCCCCAGGACCGCCCTGTACCTATCTGCAGTGCCATGGCTAGTAATGTGCCCCTAATGCCCCAGGACCGCCCTGTACCTATCTGCAGTGCCATGGCTAGTAATGTGCCCCCTAATGCCTCAGGATCGCCTTGTACCTATCTGCAGTGCCATAGCTAGTAATGTTCCCACTAATGCCCCAGGACTGCCCTGTACCTATCTGCAGTGCCATAGCTAGTAATGTGCCCCTAATGCCCAGGACCGCCCTGTACCTATCTGCAGTGCCATAGCTAGTAATGTGCCCCCTAATGCCCCAGGACCGCCCTGTACCTATCTGCAGTGCCATGACTAGTAATGTGCCCCTAATGCCCCAGGACCGCCCTGTACCTATCTGCAGTGCCATGGCTAGTAATGTGCCCCTAATGCCCCAGGACCGTCCTGTACCTATCTGCAGTGCCATGGCTAGTAATGTGCCCCTAATGCCCCAGGACCGCCCTGTACCTATCTGCAGTGCCATGGCTAGTAATGTGCCCCCTAATGCCCCAGGATCGCCTTGTACCTATCTGCAGTGCCATAGCTAGTAATGTTCCCACTAATGCCCCAGGACTGCCCTGTACCTATCTGCAGTGCCATAGCTAGTAATGTGCCCGCTAATGCCCCAGGACCGCCCTGTACCTATCTGCAGTGCCATGGCTAGTAATGTGCCCCTAATGCCCCAGGACCGTCCTGTACCTATCTGCAGTGCCATAGCTAGTAATGTGCCCCTAATGCCCCAGGACCGCCCTGTACCTATCTGCAGTGCCATGGCTAGTAATGTGCCCCCTAATGCCCCAGGATCGCCCTGTATTTATCTGCAGTGCCATGGCTAGTAATGTGCTCCTAATGCCCAAGGACCGCCCTGTACCTATCTGCAGTGCCATGGCTAGTAATGTGCCTCTAATGCCCCAGGACCGCCCTGTACCTATCTGCAGTGCCATGGCTAGTAATGTGCCCCCTAATGCCCCAGGATCGCCCTGTATTTATCTGCAGTGCCATGGCTAGTAATGTGCTCCTAATGCCCAAGGACCGCCCTGTACCTATCTGCAGTGCCATGGCTAGTAATTGCCCCCTAATGCCCCATGATCGCCCTGTATTTATCTGCAGTGCCATGGCTAGTAATGTGCTCCTAATGCCCAAGGACCGCCCTGTACCTATCTGCAGTGCCATAGCTAGTAATGTGCCCCTAATGCCCCAGGACCGCCCTGTACCTATCTGCAGTGCCATGGCTAGTAATGTGCCCCCTAATGCCCCAGGACTGCCCTGTACCTATCTGCAGTGCCACAGCTAGTATTGTGCCCCCTAATGCCACAGGACCGCCCTGTACCTATCTGCAGTGCCATGGCTAGCAATGTGCCCCTAATGCCCCAGGACCGCCCTGTACCTATCTGCAGTGCCATGGATAGTAATGTGCCCCTAATGCCCCAGGACCGCCCTGTACCTATCTGCAGTGCCATAGCTAGTAATGTGCCCCCTAATGCCCCAGGACCGCCCTGTACCTATCTGCAGTGCCATGGCTAGTAATTGCCCCCTAATGTCCCAGGACCGCCCTGTACCTATCTGCAGTGCCATAGCTAGTAATGTGCCCCTAATGCCCCAGGACCGCCCTGTACCTATCTGCAGTGCCATGGCTAGTAATGTGCCCCTAATGCCCCAGGACCGTCCTGTACCTATCTGCAGTGCCATGGCTAGTAATGTGCCCCTAATGCCCCAGGACCGCCCTGTACCTATCTGCAGTGCCATAGCTAGTAATGTGCCCCTAATGCCCCAGGACCGTCCCGTACCTATCTGCAGTGCCATGGCTAGTAATGTGCCCCCTAATGCCCCAGGACCGCCCTGTACCTATCTGCAGTGCCATGGCTAGTAATGTGCCCCCTAATGCCCCAGGACCTCCCTGTACCTATCTGCAGTGCCATAGCTAGTAATGTGCCCCTAATGCCCCAGGACCGCCCTGTACCTATCTGCAGTGCCATGGCTAGTAATGTGCCCCCTAATGCCCCAGGACCGCCCTGTACCTATCTGCAGTGCCATAGCTAGTAATGTGCCCCCTAATTTCCCAGGACCGCCCTGTACCTATCTGCAGTGCCATGGCTAGTAATGTGCCCCCTAATGCCCCAGGACCGCCCTGTACCTATCTGCAGTGCCATGGCTAGCAATGTGCCCCTAATGCCCCAGGACCGCCCTGTACCTATCTGCAGTGCCATAGCTAGTAATGTGCCCCCTAATGCCCCAGGACCGCCCTGTACCTATCTGCAGTGCCATGGCTAGTAATGTGCCCCTAATGCCCCGGGACCGCCCTGTACATATCTACAGTGTCATAGCTAGTAATGTGCCCCCTAATGCCCCAGGACCGCCCTGTACCTATCTGCAGTGCCATGGCTAGTAATGTGCTCCTAATGCCCCAGGACCACCCTGTACCTATCTGCAGTGCCAAAGCTAGTAATGTGCCCCCTAATGCCCCAGGACCACCCTGTACCTATCTGCAGTGCCATGGCTAGTAATGTTCCCACTAATGCCCCAGGACCGCCCTGTACCTATCTACTTTGCCATGGCTAGTAATGTGCTCCTAATGCCCCAGGACTGCCCTGTACCTATCTGCAATGCCATAGCTAGTAATGTGCCCCCTAATGCCCCAGGACCGCCCTGTACCTATCTGCAGTGCCATGGTTAGTAATGTGCCCCTTAATGCCCCAGGACCGCCCTGTACCTATCTGCAGTGCCATAGCTAGTAATGTGCCCCCTAATGCCCCAGGACCGCCCTGTACCTATCTACTTTGCCATGGCTAGTAATGTGCCCCTAATGCCCCAGGACCGCCCTGTACCTATCTGCAGTGCCATAGCTAGTAATGTGCCCCCTAATGCCCCAGGACCGCCCTGTACCTATCTACTTTGCCATGGCTAGTAATGTGCCCCTAATGCCCCAGGACCGCCCTGTACCTATCTGCAGTGCCATGGCTAGTAATGTGCCCCTAATATCCCCAGGACTGCCCTGTACCTATCTGCAGTGCCATGGCTAGTAATGTGCCCCTAATGCCCCAGGACCGCCCTGTACCTATCTGCAGTGCCATAGCTAGTAATGTGCCCCCTAATGCCCCAGGACCGCCCTGTACCTATCTGCAGTGCCATGGCTAGTAATGTGTCCCCTAATGCCCCAGGACCGCCCTGTATCTATCTGCAGTGCCATGGCTAGTAATGTGCCCCCTAATGCCCAAGGACCGCCCTGTACCTATCTGTAGTACCAAAGCTAGTAATGTGCCCCTAATGTCCCAGGACCGCCCTGTACCTATCTGCAGTGCCATAGCTAGTAATTGCCCCCTAATGCCCCAGGACCGCCCTGTACCTATCTGCAGTGCCATGGCTAGTAATGTGTCCCCTAATGCCCCAGGACCGCCCTGTACCTATCTGTAGTACCAAAGCTAGTAATGTGCCCCTAATGTCCCAGGACCGCCCTGTACCTATCTGCAGTGCCATGGCTAGTAATGTGTCCCCTAATGCCCCAGGACCGCCCTGTACCTATCTGCAGTGCCATAGCTAGTAATGTGCTCCCTAATGCCCCAGGACCGCCCTGTACCTATCTGTAGTACCAAAGCTAGTAATGTGCCCCTAATGTCCCAGGACCGCCCTGTACCTATCTGCAGTGCCATGGCTAGTAATGTGCCCCTAATGCCCCAGGACCGCCCTGTACCTATCTGCAGTGCCATGGCTAGTAATGTGCCCCTAATGCCCCGGGACCGCCCTGTACATATCTGCAGTGCCATAGCTAGTAATGTGCCCCCTAATGCCCCAGGACCGCCCTGTACATATCTGCAGTGCCATGGCTAGTAATGTGCCCCCTAATGCCCCAGGATCGCCCTGTACCTATCTGCAGTGCCATAGCTAGTAATGTGCCCCTAATGCCCAGGACCGCCCTGTACCTATCTGCAGTGCCATAGCTAGTAATGTGCCCCCTAATGCCCCAGGACCGCCCTGTACCTATCTGCAGTGCCATAGCTAGTAATTGCCCCCTAATGCCCCAGGACCGCCCTGTACCTATCTGCAGTGCCATGACTAGTAATGTGCCCCTAATGCCCCAGGACCGCCCTGTACCTATCTGCAGTGCCATGGCTAGTAATGTGCCCCTAATGCCCCAGGACCGTCCTGTACCTATCTGCAGTGCCATGGCTAGTAATGTGCCCCTAATGCCCCAGGACCGCCCTGTACCTATCTGCAGTGCCATGGCTAGTAATGTGCCCCCTAATGCCCCAGGATCGCCTTGTACCTATCTGCAGTGCCATAGCTAGTAATGTTCCCACTAATGCCCCAGGACTGCCCTGTACCTATCTGCAGTGCCATAGCTAGTAATGTGCCCGCTAATGCCCCAGGACCGCCCTGTACCTATCTGCAGTGCCATGGCTAGTAATGTGCCCCTAATGCCCCAGGACCGCCCTGTACCTATCTGCAGTGCCATGGCTAGTAATGTGCCCCCTAATGCCTCAGGATCGCCTTGTACCTATCTGCAGTGCCATAGCTAGTAATGTTCCCACTAATGCCCCAGGACTGCCCTGTACCTATCTGCAGTGCCATAGCTAGTAATGTGCCCCTAATGCCCAGGACCGCCCTGTACCTATCTGCAGTGCCATAGCTAGTAATGTGCCCCCTAATGCCCCAGGACCGCCCTGTACCTATCTGCAGTGCCATGACTAGTAATGTGCCCCTAATGCCCCAGGACCGCCCTGTACCTATCTGCAGTGCCATGGCTAGTAATGTGCCCCTAATGCCCCAGGACCGTCCTGTACCTATCTGCAGTGCCATGGCTAGTAATGTGCCCCTAATGCCCCAGGACCGCCCTGTACCTATCTGCAGTGCCATGGCTAGTAATGTGCCCCCTAATGCCCCAGGATCGCCTTGTACCTATCTGCAGTGCCATAGCTAGTAATGTTCCCACTAATGCCCCAGGACTGCCCTGTACCTATCTGCAGTGCCATAGCTAGTAATGTGCCCGCTAATGCCCCAGGACCGCCCTGTACCTATCTGCAGTGCCATGGCTAGTAATGTGCCCCTAATGCCCCAGGACCGTCCTGTACCTATCTGCAGTGCCATAGCTAGTAATGTGCCCCTAATGCCCCAGGACCGCCCTGTACCTATCTGCAGTGCCATGGCTAGTAATGTGCCCCCTAATGCCCCAGGATCGCCCTGTATTTATCTGCAGTGCCATGGCTAGTAATGTGCTCCTAATGCCCAAGGACCGCCCTGTACCTATCTGCAGTGCCATGGCTAGTAATGTGCCTCTAATGCCCCAGGACCGCCCTGTACCTATCTGCAGTGCCATGGCTAGTAATGTGCCCCCTAATGCCCCAGGATCGCCCTGTATTTATCTGCAGTGCCATGGCTAGTAATGTGCTCCTAATGCCCAAGGACCGCCCTGTACCTATCTGCAGTGCCATGGCTAGTAATGTGCCTCTAATGCCCCAGGACCGCCCTGTACCTATCTGCAGTGCCATGGCTAGTAATGTGCCCCCTAATGCCCCAGGATCGCCCTGTATTTATCTGCAGTGCCATGGCTAGTAATGTGCTCCTAATGCCCAAGGACCGCCCTGTACCTATCTGCAGTGCCATGGCTAGTAATGTGCTCCTAATGCCCAAGGACCGTCCTGTACCTATCTGCAGTGCCATAGCTAGTAATGTGCCCCTAATGCCCCAGGACCGCCCTGTACCTATCTGCAGTGCCATGGCTAGTAATGTGCCCCCTAATGCCCCAGGATCGCCCTGTATTTATCTGCAGTGCCATGGCTAGTAATGTGCTCCTAATGCCCAAGGACCGCCCTGTACCTATCTGCAGTGCCATGGCTAGTAATGTGCTCCTAATGCCCAAGGACTGCCCTGTACCTATCTGCAGTGCCATAGCTAGTAATGTGCCCCTAATGCCCAGGACCGCCCTGTACCTATCTGCAGTGCCATAGCTAGTAATGTGCCCCCTAATGCCCCAGGACCGCCCTGTACCTATCTGCAGTGCCATGACTAGTAATGTGCCCCTAATGCCCCAGGACCGCCCTGTACCTATCTGCAGTGCCATGGCTAGTAATGTGCCCCTAATGCCCCAGGACCGTCCTGTACCTATCTGCAGTGCCATGGCTAGTAATGTGCCCCTAATGCCCCAGGACCGCCCTGTACCTATCTGCAGTGCCATGGCTAGTAATGTGCCTCCTAATGCCCCAGGATCGCCTTGTACCTATCTGCAGTGCCATAGCTAGTAATGTTCCCACTAATGCCCCAGGACTGCCCTGTACCTATCTGCAGTGCCATAGCTAGTAATGTGCCCGCTAATGCCCCAGGACCGCCCTGTACCTATCTGCAGTGCCATGGCTAGTAATGTGCCCCTAATGCCCCAGGACCGTCCTGTACCTATCTGCAGTGCCATAGCTAGTAATGTGCCCCTAATGCCCCAGGACCGCCCTGTACCTATCTGCAGTGCCATGGCTAGTAATGTGCCCCCTAATGCCCCAGGATCGCCCTGTATTTATCTGCAGTGCCATGGCTAGTAATGTGCTCCTAATGCCTAAGGACCGCCCTGTACCTATCTGCAGTGCCATGGCTAGTAATGTGCCTCTAATGCCCCAGGACCGCCCTGTACCTATCTGCAGTGCCATGGCTAGTAATGTGCCCCCTAATGCCCCAGGATCGCCCTGTATTTATCTGCAGTGCCATGGCTAGTAATGTGCTCCTAATGCCCAAGGACCGCCCTGTACCTATCTGCATTGCCATGGCTAGTAATGTGCCTCTAATGCCCCAGGACCGCCCTGTACCTATCTGCAGTGCCATGGCTAGTAATGTGCCCCCTAATGCCCCAGGATCGCCCTGTATTTATCTGCAGTGCCATGGCTAGTAATGTGCTCCTAATGCCCAAGGACCGCCCTGTACCTATCTGCAGTGCCATGGCTAGTAATGTGCTCCTAATGCCCAAGGACCGTCCTGTACCTATCTGCAGTGCCATAGCTAGTAATGTGCCCCTAATGCCCCAGGACCGCCCTGTACCTATCTGCAGTGCCATGGCTAGTAATGTGCCCCCTAATGCCCCAGGATCGCCCTGTATTTATCTGCAGTGCCATGGCTAGTAATGTGCTCCTAATGCCCAAGGACCGCCCTGTACCTATCTGCAGTGCCATGGCTAGTAATGTGCCTCTAATGCCCCAGGACCGCCCTGTACCTATCTGCAGTGCCATGGCTAGTAATGTGCCCCCTAATGCCCCAGGATCGCCCTGTATTTATCTGCAGTGCCATGGCTAGTAATGTGCTCCTAATGCCCAAGGACCGCCCTGTACCTATCTGCAGTGCCATGGCTAGTAATGTGCTCCTAATGCCCAAGGACCGCCCTGTACCTATCTGCAGTGCCATGGCTAGTAATGTGCTCCTAATGCCCAAGGACCGTCCTGTACCTGTCTGCAGTGCCATAGCTAGTAATGTATAATACAGAGAGCTTCACTGTGACCACTATATAATGCAGAGAGCGTCACTGTGACCGCTACATAATGCAGAGAGCGTCGCAGAGAGCGTCGCTGTGACCACCAGATAATGCAGAGAGCGTCGCTGTGACCACCAGATAACGCAGAGAGCGTCGCTGTGACCACTATATAACGCAGAGAGCGTCGCTGTGACCACTATATAACGCAGAGAGCGTCGCTGTGACCACTTTATAACGCAGAGAGCGTCGCTGTGACCACTTTATAACGCAGAGAGCGTCGCTGTGACCACTATATAATGCAGAGAGCGTCGCTGTGACCTCTATATAATGCAGAGAGCGTCGCTGTGACCACTATATAATACATAGAGCGTCGCTGTGACCAGTATATAATGCAGAGAGCGTCGCTGTGACCACTATATAATGCAGAGAGCGTCGCTGTGACCACTATATAATGCAGAGAGCGTCGCTGTGACCACTATATAATGCAGAGAGCGTCGCTGTGACCACTATATAATACAGAGAGCGTCGCTGTGACCACTATATAATACAGAGAGCGTCGCTGTGACCACTATATAATGCAGAGAGCGTCGCTGTGACCACTATATAATGCAGAGAGCGCCACTGTGACCACTATATAAGGCAGAGAGCGCCACTGTGACCACTATATAATGCAGAGAGCGCCACTGTGACCACTATATAATGCAGAGAGCGCCACTGTGACCACTATATAATGCAGAGAGCGCCGCTGTGACCACTATATAATGCAGAGAGCGTCGCTGTGACCACTATATAATACAGAGAGCGCCGCTGTGACCACTATATAATGCAGAGAGCACCGCTGTGACCACTATATAATGCAGAGAGCGCCGCTGTGACCACTATATAATGCAGAGAGCGTTGCTGTGACCACTATATAATACAGAGAGCGTCGCTGTGACCACTATATAATACAGAGAGCGTCGCTGTGAGCGTCAGATAATGCAGAGACCATCTGTGACCCACACATAAGAAAGAATATGAATACAACCCCCCCCACACACATTAACAAACCACCCCCAGCACAGACAGTAATAAGAACCTCCCCCACCATTGTATAAGTATACTTATCCCTCACTACACCCCCACTGGGCACTTACTTGTCTTCTCCATATTCTGATGTTCTCCAGGGAACAGGAACAGAATACACACGTTTCAGGAATCAAGATAGACTGAAGGGACGGGGACCCAGGGTGAGGGGGTGGAGTCATGACAAGGGACATTATAATAGTCAGGGCAGAGGAGTAGGCGGGGACTCGGGGTGAGGGGGCGGAGTCATGACAAGGGACATTATAATAGTCTGGGCAGAGTAGTAGGTGGGGACTCAGGGTGAGAGGTGTGTGTTGACATTATAATAGTCAGATAGGGCACATGAGTGAATAACCTGACTTCCTGGCCCCAAAGTAACAGTCTGAGCCTCCTGGGACAATAGAGCAGCTGCCCCCTTCAGGGCTGAAGGCTGGCGGCAGCTGACTCCATTGTCTCCGGGACTTCCGCCCCTACACTTATTTTCTCATACGTCCTAGAGCAGTGGTTCTCAAACTTGGTCCTCAGGACCCCACACAGTGCATGTTTTGCAGGTAACCCAGCAGGTGCACAGGTGTATTAATTACGCACTGACACATTTAAGAATGTCCACAGGTGGCGCTAATTATGTCACTTGTGATTCTGTGAGGAGACCTGCAAAACATGCACTGTGTGGGGTCCTGAGGACCGAGTTTGAGAACCTGTGTCCTAGAGGATGCTGGGGTCACCAAAAGAACCATGGGGTATAGACGGGATTCGCAGGAGACATGGGCACTTTAAGACTTTCAAAGGCTGTGAACTGGCTCCTCCCTCTATGCCCCTCCTCCAGACTTCAGTTTTAGAATTGTACCCAGGGAGACTGGTCACACAAGGGGGAGCTCTACTGAGTTTCTCTGAAAAGACTTTGTTAGGTTTTTTATTTTCAGGGAGGCTGCTGGCAACAGTCTCCCTGCTTCGTGGGACTTAGGGGAGAGAAGTCAGACCTACTTCTAGTGAGTTTCAGGGCTCTACTTCTGCTGACGGGACGCTGCAGCTTCTGAGGGTGATGATCGCCAGGTACGCTCGGATGCTCACTCCCGCAGCCTGCCGTCACCCCCTTTCAGAGCCAGAAGTCAGAAGACAGGCGAGTAGAAGAAGACAGAAGACTTCTCTTCAGTGATGGCATTTTAGAGGTACCACGCTGCGGAACAGCAATGTGCTCGCCATGTTCCCACACACCAACGGCAGGGTACAGGGCGTCGGGGGGGGGGGGGACCAACGGCAGGGTACAGGGCGTCGGGGGGGGGGGGGGGGGCACCCTGGCCAACATTCTCATAAAGTGACCTGGCTAGAGGGGACATAAGTGCCGCAGCACTGTCCCAGCCCCCGCCAGTATAAATAATGTATTAATTATAGCGGGAACGAAGCGCGCCATTAAGGGGGCAGGGCTTCTTCCTCACAGGTCAGCTCGACGCCATTTCCTCTCCACTGCAGAGGCGCTGGTCCTCCTCACCACTACTGCAAGTACTGGGTGACAAAAGCAGGGGGGGCACAATTATTTGGCTATATCTATAACGCGCTGCAGTTCTTACTCATTTTGGGTGGTGTTCAGACCTGTACTTGACGCTGGGCTGTGAGCTGGCAAATCCCCTCTGTGTCTCTCTGACAGGCTTTCTTTTAGGTCTGTCCCCTATATGCCCAGTGTGTCTGTCGGTGTTTGGTACACGTGTGTCGACATGTCTGAGGCTGAGTGCTCTTCCCAGGGCGAGAATATCTTAGGGGTACAAAAAGCTGTGGGGGTGGCCCTGTCGGCACCGCCGACTACTGATTGGGTAAATACTTTGAATGCTAATGTGGCCCTTATTAATCAGAGATTTGATAAGGCTGAGTCGCAGACCCAGGCATTGAAAAAATCGGTGGAGGATGTGTTATTTCATATCCAGGACCCTTCGGGGTCACACTAACGTCCTTTTGCCCAGTTGGTTGACACAGGTACCGACACGGACTCTGATTCCAGTGTCGACTATGCTGATTCCAGATTAGATCCAAAATTGGCAAGGAGCATTCAGTACATGATTCTGGCCGTTAAAGACGTGTTAAATATCACTGAGGACCCTGCTGTTCCTGATAAAAGGGTCTGTATGTATAAGGAAAAGAAACCAGTGGTAACATTTCCTCCTTCTCATGAACTGAACGCTCTGTTTGTACAAGTCTGGGATAGTCCTGACAGAAAGTTTCAGATCCCAAAGAGGATTCCGGGGGCGTACCCTCTGCAGATAGGGAAAAGTGGGAGTCGGCCCCCGTTGTAGACAAAGCCCTATCACGTTTGTCTAAGCTGGTGGCTCTTCAGTCCTCTGGCACGGCAGCCCTTAAGGACCCTGCAGATCATAAGCAGGAAGCTACGTTAAAATCCATTTATGCGACCACGGGTACGCAACTCAGACCTATCATTGCATCTGCATGGGTGAGTAGCGCTATTGAAAAGTGGGCAGAGAACTTGTCATCTGATTTGGATGCCCTGGATAGGGATAACATCCTCTTGACGCTCGGTTATATCAAGGACGCGGCAGCGTACCTAAAGGAAACTGTGAGGGATATTGGCCTTTTGGGTTCAAAGGCCAATGCCATGTCAGTCATAGCTAGGCGAGCATTGTGGATTCACCAGCGGAATGCTGATGCTGACTTCAAGAAAAATATGGAATCTCTACCATATAAGGGTGGTGTTTTGTTTGGTGACGGCCTCACTGACTTGGAGTCTACGGCTACCGCGGGTAAGGAGTCTTTTTTGCCTTATGTTCCTACGCAACAAAAGAAAACGCACCACTATCAAATGCAGTCCTTTTGGCCAAATAAATACAGGAAAGGACGAGGTTCTTCCTTCCTTGCCACTAGCTGTAGGGGAAGAGGTAAAAGAGCACCTGCCTTATTGGGTTCCCAGGAGCAGAAGTCCTCCCCGGCTTCTGCCAAATCCACCGCATGACGCTGGGACTCCTCTACGGGAGTCCGCACCAGTGGGGGCACGTCTCAAACTCTTCAGTCAGTTCTGGTTTCGCTCAGAGCTGGACCCGTGGGTTTTACAAATAGTGTCCCAAGGGTACAAACTAGAGTTTCAAGATGTTCCCCCTCGCCGATATTTCAAATCGGCCTTACCAGCTTCTCTTCCGGACAGGGAGGTTGTATGCGACGCGATACAAAAGTTGTGTCAGAACCAGGTTGTTATCACGGTTCTCCTGTCACAACAGGGAGAAGGCTTTTATTCCTCTTCGTTGTCTTGAAGCCGAACGGCTCGTCAGACCTATCCTAAACCTAAAATCTCTCAATTTCTACCTGAAGAAATTCAAATTCAAGATGGAGTCTCTCCGATCGGTGATCTCCAGTCTGGAGGAAGGGGATTTTATGGTGTCATTGGACATAAAGGATGCCTACTTGCATGTTCCCATTTATCCTCCGCATCAGGCTTTCCTGAGGTTTGCAATTCAGGATTGTCATTACCAGTTCCAGCCGTTGCCGTTTGGTCTGTCCACGGCTCCGAGGATTTTCACCAAGGTGATGGCGGAAATGATGATTCTCATCCGCAAGCAAGGAGTCACAATTATCCCGTACTTGGACAATCTCCTAATAAAAGCGAGATCCATGGATCAGTTGGTGCAAAACATTGCACTATTCCTAACGGTTCTTCAGCAACATGGTTGGCTCCTAAACTTGCCAAAATCACAGTTGATTCCGACAACGCGGTTGTTGTTTTTGGGAATGATACTGGACACAGAACTACAGAGAGTTTTTCTTCCAGTGGAAAAGGCTCTGGAGATTCAGAGTCTGGTCAAACTCAGTCTAAAACCAGCAAGAGTCTCAATCCATCAATGCACTCGGTTGCTGGGGAAGATGGTTGCGGCCTAAGAGGCCATTCAGTTTGGCAGATTCCATACCAGAGTGTTTCAGTGGGACCTGTTGGATAAGTGGTCCGGATCCCACCTACACATGCACCGGAGGATAATCCTGTCTTCTAGGACAAGAATCTCACTCCTGTGGTGGCTGCACAGCTCTCACCTCCTAGAGGGGCGCAGGTTCGGGATCCAGGACTGGATTCTAGTGACCACGGATGCAAGTCTCCGAGGTTGAGGGGGCAGTCACACAGGGGGAAAACTTCCAAGGAAAATGGTCCAGTCAAGAAACTTGTCTCCACATAAACGTTCTGGAGTTAAGAGCCATTTACAACGGCCTTCTACAAGCGGAACATCTTCTTCGCAATCTGCCCGTACTGGTCCAATCGGACAATGTAACAGCGGTAGCATACATAAACCGCCAGAGCGGAACAAAAAGCAGAGCGGCAATGGCGGAAGCCACAAAGATTCTCCGCTTGGCGGAAAAGCATACAAGCGCTCTGTCAGCGATATTCATTCCAGGGGTGGACAACTGGGAAGCAGACTTCCTCAGCAGACACGATCTCCATCCAGGAGAGTGGGGCCTCCATCAAGAGGTCTTCACAGAAGTGACAAGTCGTTGGGGAATTCCTCAAATAGACATGATGGTGTCTCATCTCAACAAGAAGCTTCAGAGGTATTGTTCCAGGTCAAGGGACCCTCAAGTAATGGCAGTGGATGCACTGGTGACACCAAGGGTGTTTCAGTCGGTGTATGTATTCCCTCCACTTCCTCTCATTCCAAAAGTTCTAAAGATCTTACGAAGAACAAAGATTCAAGCAATCCTCATTGTCCCAGACTGGCCAAGGAGGACTTGGTATCCGGATCTTCGAGAATTACTCGTAGAAGATCCCTGGCATCTTCCTCTCTGCGAGGACCTGTTACAGCAAGGGCCGTGCGTATATCAAGACTTACCGCGGCTACGTTTGACGGCATGGTGGTTGAACGCCAGATCCTAGCCCGAAAGGGTATTCCCAATGAGGTCATTCCCACACTTATTCAGGCCAGAAAAGGAGTAACGTCGAAACATTACCACCGTATTTGGAGAAAATATGTTTCTTGGTGTGAATCCAAAAAGGCTCCTACAGCGGAATTTCAGCTAGGGCGTTTTCTCCATTTTCTACAAGCAGGTGTGGATGCGGGCCTCAAATTGGGCTCAATTAAGGTTCAGATTTCTGCCTTATCGGTTTTCTTTCAAAAACAATTTGCCTTCCTTCCAGAAGTTCAGACCTTCGTGAAGGGTGTGTTGCACATCCAACCTCCCATTTGTGCGCCCAGTGGCACCATGGGATCTTAATGTGGTGTTGCAGTTCCTTCAATCACATTGGTTTAAACCTTTACGTAAGGTGGGATTGAAATTCCTCACTTGGAAAGTGGTCATCCTGTTGGCCTTGGCATCCGCGAGGCGGGTGTCTGAGTTAACGGCCTTGTCTCACAAGAGCCCTTATTTGATCTTTCATGAAGATAGAGCAGAGTTGAGAAATCATCAACAATTTCTGCCGAAATTGGTTTCATATTTCCACATGAACTAACCTATTGTGGTGCCGGTGGCTACTGACGCCTTGTTTGGGTCAGAGTCTCTGGATGTGGTCAGAGCTTTGAAGGTTTATGTCACCAGAACGGCTCAGATCAGGAAAACGGAGGCTCTGTTTGTCCTGTATGCTCCCAACAAGATTGGGTGTCCTGCTTCCAAGCAGACTATTGCACGCTGGATCTGTAATACAATTCAGCAGGCTCATTCCACGGCGGGATTGCCGTTACCGAAATCGGTGAAGGCCCATCCTACTAGGAAGGTGGGCTCGTCCTGGGCGGCTGCCCGTGGTGTCTCGGCATTACAACTTTGCCGAGCGGCTACTTGGTCGGGGGTCAAACACTTTTGCTAAGTTTTACAAGTTTGATACCTTGGCCGATGATGACCTCAAGTTTGGTCAATCGGTGCTGCAGAGTCATCCGCACTCTCCTGCCCGTTCTAGAGCTTTGGTATAACCCCATGGTTCTTTTGGTGACCCCAGCATCCTCTAGGACGTATGAGAAAATAGGATTTTAATACCTACCGGTAAATCCTTTTCTCTTAGTCCGTAGAGGATGCTGGGCGCCCGTCCCAGTGCGTACTGTATCTGTAGTTATTTGTTGCTGTTATACACACATGTTGTGTTACAGTTGTAGTCAGCCTGCTGCTGACGTTATTCATGCCGTTGGCTTGTGTTCTATGGAATGCCACGTTGTGCGGCATGTTTGAGGTGTGAGCTGGTATGTATCTCACCTTAGTTTAACAATAAATCCTTTCCTCGAAATGTCCTTCTTCCTGGGAACAGTTCCTATAACTGGAGTCTGGAGGAGGGGCATAGAGGGAGGAGCCAGTTCACACTCTTTGAAAGTCTTAAAGTGCCCATGTCTCCTACGGATCCTGTCAATACCCCATGGTTCTTTTGGTGACCCCAGCATCCTCTACGGACTAAGAGAAAAGGATTTACCGGTAGGTATTAAAATCATATTATTACTTATGTGTATCTGGCACTACTGGGGGCATTATGTGTATCTGGCACTACTGGGGGCATTATGTGTACCTGGCACTACTGGGGGCATTATGTGTACCTTGCACTACTAGGGGCATTATGTGTACCTGGCACTACTAGGGGCATTATGTGTACCTGGCACTACTAGGGGTATTATGTGTACCTGGCACTACTAGGGGTATTATGTGTACCTGGCACTACTAGGGGTATTATGTGTACCTGGCACTACTAGGGGTATTATGTGTACCTGGCACTACTAGGGGTATTATGTGTACCTGGCACTACTAGGGGCATTATGTGTACCTGGCACTGCTAGGGGCATTATGTGTACATGGCACTACTAGGGCATTTATGTGTTTCTGGCTGGGGGAATTATGTGCACCTGCTGGGGCAATTATGTATCTGGCACTACTGGGGGCATTATGTGTACATGGCACTACTAGGGGCATTTCGCATTCCCGGCCCTACTAGGGGAATTATGTGTACATGACATTACTGGGGGAATTATGTGTACCTTGCACTAATAGGGGCATTATGTGTATCTGGTACTAATAGGGGCATTATGTGTATCTGGCACTACTAGTGGAATTATGTGTACCTGACACTACTAGGGGCATTATGTTTATCTAGCACTACTAGGGGCATTATATTTATCTAGCACTAGTAGGAGCATTATGTGTTTCTGGCACTACTAGAGGCATTATGTTTATCTGGCACTACTAAGGGAATTATTTGTACCTGGCTCTACTGAGGGAATTATGTGTACAGTGCAGTATTGGGGGCATTATGGGTACCTGCAACTACTGGGAGCATAATGTGAACATGGCACTACTAGGGATTATATGTATCTGCAATACTATGCGGAATTATGTGTACCTGGCATTACTGATGGAATTATGTGTACAATGCAGTATTGGGGGCATTATGTGTAACTGGCACTATACTGGGCCATTATGTTTATCTAGCACTACTAGTCACTTGATGTGTAACTAGCACTATACTGGGTTATTATGTGTATCTGGCACTACTAGGGTAATTATGTGTACCTGGCATTACTGAGGGAATTATGTGTGCAGGGCAGTATTGGGGACATTTTGTGTACCTGCAACAACTGGGGGCATTATGTGTAACTGGCACTATACTGGGGAATTATGTGTATTTTGCACTACTAGGGAAATTATGTGTATCTGGCAATACTAAAGGAATTATGTGCAACTGTCAGTATTGGGGACATTATTTGTACCTGCAACTACTGGGGGCATTATGTGTACCTGCAACTACTGGGGGCATTATGTGTACATGACACTACTAGAGGAATTATGCATATCTGGTACTACTAAAGGGAATTATGTGTATCTGGCACTACTACGGGAATTATGTGTAACTGGCAGTATTGGGGGCATTATGTGTATCTGGCACTACTGGAGGCATTTTGCGTACATGGCACTACTAGGGGAATCATATGTATATGGCACTACTACGTTAATTATGTGTACCTGGCACTATTGTGGGCATTATGTATACCTTGCACTATTGAGGGAATTATGTGTACATGGCACTGCTAGGGGCATTATGTGTACCTGTAACTACTGGGGGCATTATGTGAATCTAGTACTACTAAGGGAATTATGTGTAACTGGCGCTATACTGGGGACATTATGTATAGCTGGCACTATACTGGGGCATTATGTGTAACTGACTATACTGGGGACATTATTTGCAGCACACTATACTGGGGGCATTATGTGTACCTGCAAATTCTGGGGTCATTAAGTGTACATGGCACTACTAGGCGAATTATGTGTACCTGGCAGTATTGGGGGCATTATGTGTATCTGCAACTACTGGAGGCAGTATGTGTACCTGCAACTACTGAGGGCATTATGTGAATCTGGTACTACTAAGGGAATTATGTGTAACTGGAGCTATACTGGGGACATTATGTATAGCTGGCACTATACTGGGGCATTATGTGTAACTGGCACTATACTGGGGCATTATGTGTAACTGGCACTATACTGAGGACATTATGTGTCTAATGGCACTATACTGGGGGATGTTATGTATATTTGGCATTATACTCAGGGCATTATGTGTATCTGGCACTATAATGTGTGGCATATTGTGTAATGGGCATTATGGTGAGTGGCAAATTGTGTAATGGGCATTACGGTGAGTGGAGTAATAGGCATTATAGTGTGTGGCATATTGTGTAATGGGCATTACGGTGAGTGGCAAAATATGTAATGGGCATTTTAGTGTGTGGCATATTGTGTAATGGGCATTACGGTGAGTGTGATAATATGTAATGGGCATTACTGTCTGTGGCATATTGTGTAATCGGCATTATAGTGTGTGGCATATTGTGTAATGGGCATTATGGTGAGTGGTATAATGGAAGGGCAATACAGTGTGTGGCATTATAGAAGGGGTATTACGGTGTGTGGCATAATGTGTAATGGACATTACAGCTGTGGTATATTGTTATAGAGGCATTACTATGAGGAGGAAAAATGACAAATAATTTAAGGGTCATGAGAATAGGATTTTAATTACCTACCGGTAAATCCTATTCTCGTAGCCCGTAGAGGATGCTGGGGTTCACATTAGTACCATGGGGTATAGACGGGTCCACTAGGAGCCACTGGCACTTTAAGAGTTTGAGAGTGTGGGCTGGCTCCTCCCTCTATGCCCCTCCTACCAGCCTCAGTCTAGAAACTGTGCCCGAGGAGACGGACATCTTCGAGAGAAGGATTATACACATAGTGGCGAGATTCATACCAGCTCACACATACAAGGCAAACCAAGCTAACTAGCTTGAAACATCAGCAACCGCTGAAACATTACTTACCAGGTAACAATGCAGTACTCAACTAAAAACAAAGTTCTACTGAACCAGATCATCACTGCAGGCACACGAAGCGCTGGGCGGGCGCCCAGCATCCTCTATGGACTGCGAGAAAAGGATTTACTGGGTCCACATTAGTACCATGGGGATGTACCAAAGCTCCCAGAATGGGAGTGAGAGCGCGCAGGCTCCTGCAGAACTGCTTGACCAAACTTTAGGTCCTCAGAGGTCAAAGTATCTAACTTGTAGAACTTTGCAAATGTGTTCGACCCAGATCAAGTAGCCGCTCGGCAGAGTTGTAGAGCCGAGACACCCCGGGCAGCCGCCCAGGAAGAACCCACCTTACAAGTAGAGTGGGCCTTACCAGACGTAGAACACGGCATGCCTGCCGTATAATACGCACGCTGGATAGTGAACTTGATCCAGCGAGAGATCGTCTGCTTAGAAGCAGGACACCCCATTTTCTTGGGATCATACAGGACAAACAGAGTCCAATTTTCTGTGACGAGCAGTCCTCCTCACATAGATTTTTAGAGCCCTCACAACATCTAAGGACTTTGATGAAATTGTGGAGTCAGTCGCAACTGGCACCACGATAGGTTGTGGTTGATATGAAATGCCGACACAACCTTCGGAAGAAACTGCTGACTCGTCCGGAGCACAGCTCTGTCTTCATGGAAGATCAAGTAGGGGCTTTTGCATGACAAAGCCCCCAACTCCAACACACGTCTAGCAGAAGCTAAGGCCAACAAAGTGACAGCCCTCCACGTGAGAAATTTGACCTCAACCTCCTGTAGAGGCTCAAACCAGTTAGACTGAAGGAACTGCAACACCACGTTAAGATCCCATGGCACCGTAGGCGGTTCAAATGAGGTTGCATGTGCAGAACTCACTTCAAAAAAGTCTGAACCTCAGAGAGGGCAGACAATTGATTCTGGAAGAAAATGGATAGGGACGAAATCTGGATTTTCACAGATCCTAACTGTAGGCCCATATCCACACCTGCTTTCAGGAAGAGGAGAAACCGTCCCAGTTGAAACTCCACCGTAGGAAACTACTTGGACTCACACCAAGATACATATTTTTTCTAAATACGATGGTAATGTTTAGATGTTACTCCCTTCCTAGCCTGCATTAGGGTAGGAATAACCTTGTTCGGAATGTCCTTCCGAGCTAGTATCTGGCGTTCAACCTCCCTGCCGTCAAACGAAGAGGAAGAGGCCTTGGCTCTTCTGGCAGTAGATCCAGAAGATCAGTGTGCCAAGTTCTTCTTGGCCAGTCTGCAACAATGAGGATCGCTTGAACTCTTGATCTCCTTATGAGCTTTAGAACTCTTGGAATGAGTGGAAGTGGTGGAAACACATACCCTGACTGGAATACCGACTGAGTCACTAGGGCGTCCACTGCCACCGATTGCGGGTCCCTCAAACTGGAACAATAACGCAAATGATTCTTGTTGATACCAGAGGCCATCATGTCTGTATGGGGTACACCCCAAAGATCTGTAATCTCCTTGAACACTTCCGGATGGAGACCCCACTCCGCTGGATGGAGATCGTGTCTGCTGAGGAAGTCCACTTCCCAGCTGTCTACTCCCGGAATGAAGATTGCTGACAGCACCAACGTGTGTATTTCTGCCCAGAGGATGATTCTTGTTACCTTTGACATTGCAGCTCTGCTCTTCGTTCCACCCTGTTGGTTTTTGTAAGCCACTGTCGTTACATTGTCCGACTGCACTTGAATAGACCGATTTCCTAGAAGATGGGCCGCTTGGAGAAGACCGTTGTAGACGGCTCTTGGTTCCAGAATGTTTATCGGCAGGCCGGCTTCCAGACTTGATCACCTTCCTTAGAAGTTTTCCCCTTGGATGACTGCGCTCCATCCCCGGAGACTTACATCCGTGGTCAGATAGATCCAGTCCTGAATCCCGAACCTGCGGCCCTTCAGAAGATGAGGTAATTGTGGCCACCAGAGGAGTGACATCCTGGTCTTTGGCGACAGACGTATTCTCTGGTGCATGTGTAGATGAGATCCCGACCACTTGTCCAGGAGATCTAGCTGGAAGGACCGAACATGAAACCTCCTGTACTGCAGAGCCTCGTAAGAGGCCACCATCTTCCCCAGAAGGCGAATGCACTGATGAACCGACACCCGGGCTGGCTTCAGGACATCACGGACCATTGTTTGTATCACCAGCGCTTTTTCCTCTGGAAGAAACACCCTCTGCACTTCTGTGTCGAGGATCATTTCCAGAAAGGACAACCTCCTGATTTTTGGAAATTTCAGGATCCAACCGTGTTCTCTGAGTAGTTGAGTCGTGAGAACAATGGACTGTAACAGCTTCTCCTTGGAGGATGCCTTTATCAGCAGATTGTCCAGATATGGAATTATGTTCACCCCCTATCTGCGGAGGAGAACCATCATCTCTGCCATCACTTTGGTGAATACCCTCGGTGCTGTGGAAAGGCCGAATGGCAGGGACTGGATTTGGAAATGACAGTCCAATAGTGCAAATCGGAGATAAGCTTGATGTGGCGGCCAAATCGGAATGTGGATGTACGCATCCTTGATATCCAGGGATACCCTCTTCCAAACCTGATATCACCGCCCTTAGAGACTCCATTTTGAACTTGAACTCCCTCAGGAAGGGGTTTAGCGATTTTAAATTCAGAATGTCTGACCGAACCAACCGGTTTCGGTACCATGAAAAGGTTTGAATAGTAACCTTTGTTTTGCATATGAGGTGAGCCTGATTTTAAGAATCTGTGAGGATGGAGATATTGAAATTCCAGCCTGTACCCCTGGGACACAGTATCCTGCACCCAGGTATCCAGGCCGGACGACACCCAGATGTGACTGAAATGCCTGAGTCTCGGCCCCACTTCCAGGCCACGCGGTCCACCGTCATGCTGAGGACTTTGGGGTATCTGAAGCAGGTTTCTGTTCCTGGGAACCCGCCGCAGTAGGTTTCTTGGATGTTGGCCGACCTCCCCTAAAGAAGGTGTTTGGCCTTTTTTGGCTTGGCAGTCTGAAAGGACTGTGATGCAGGTGAAGAAAAGGGTTTCTTTGTAGGAGGTGCTGCTGAGGGAAGAAAATTAGACTTTCCCGCTGTAGCCATGGAAATCTTGAATCCATGGCTTCCCCAAAGAGATTCTGACCTGTATAGGGTAGGGTCTCCACACGTCTCCTGGATTCCGCACCGGCAGACCACTGGCGCAGCCAAAGTTCCCTACGAGCTGAGACAGACATGGAAGAAATTCCTGCAGCCATTGAACCCAGGTCATTCATGGATTGCACAATAAATTCTGCAGAATCCTGAATGTTACACAAAAACAATTCAACATCCTTTTTATCCATTGTATCTAAATCCTCACGTAACGTGCCTGACCACTTTACTGTAGCTTTGGAATTCCATGCACTGGCAATCGTGGGACGTAGTATCGCCCCTGAAGCCGTGTACATGGATTTGAGTGTAGTATCAATTTTGTGATCAGCCAGCTCTTTTAAGGCGGTAGATCCTGGAACAGGTAAAACCACCTTTTTTGAGAGTCTGGATACAGACGTGTCAACTATGGGCGGGTTTTCCCATTTTTTCCTATCTTCAAGGAAGGGCAAAGCCACCAGAACCCTTCTAGGGATTTGGAATTTTTTCTCTGGGTTTTCCTATGCTTTCTCAAATAAAGCATTTCATTCCTAGGATGCAGGGAAGGTTAGCGAGGCTTTCTTATTGTCAGTGAAGTAAACCTCAACCTGCTCAGGTGTTATATCCGCAATATTCAACACATCTCTAATGGCCTCTATCATCAACTGCACCCCTTTTGCAAGAGATGCCGCCTCCGCAACACATCCCCATCACCATCTGCCGTGTCAGAATCGGTATCCGTGTCATCTTGCATAATCTGTGCAAGAGCACGTTTGTGGGAACATACCGTGGGGAACCCTGAGGACTGGGATCATCCTGAGAGGACATAACCTCTGCAGCATATGACACAGAGTCCCTGGACATAGCTTACTAATGTGGACCCCAGAATCCTCTAGGACGTAAGAGAAATATAAGTTGTGAGAACAGGAGAGGAGCATTGGTGTAACATTACACAGTGCCGCTATGTATGACGCTGAGCATTCTGAGGCTGGGTCTAAGTTTGTCATTTACCCTGAGCTGGGGCCGCAGGGCAGGACTGGCTATTACTAGAAACACAACAAGGAGGTTGAATGGTCCTTCTCCTCATTAAGTTAGGCCAATTTGGAATGTAGGAGAGAGAGTAAACCTAGTACAATGAGTGCTACAGTGAGTACTGGATGGACCAGTCTGTGATCACACTATTACATGTGTATCTGGGTAGCAGCTGAATAACGAGGGAGGTCAGTAGCGGCTCAGTACTCAGGTGGTGCAGGGTTAGGAGGCTGCGTGCTGGAGGAGGCAGACAGTACACTGGTGTTGATGGAAGCACTGATTACAGCAGGAGCAGGTGGTAACTCTAGCAGCAGAATGATGAGTACTGGATGGATCAGCCTGTGATCACACTATTACATGTGTATCTGGGTAGAAGCTGAATAACAAGGACAGTCAGTAGCATCTCAGTACTCAGATGGTGGAGGAGTCAGACAGCACACTGGTGTTGATGGAAGCGCTGATTACAGCAGGAGCAGGTGGTAACTAGCAGCAGAATGATGAGTACTGATGCAGGCTGAGCCCACAGGAATGAGAGCACTCAGGTAAATGAATGGAGAGGTCGGAGCTCATTAGCCGGGATCTGCTTCTGCTACAGGGGACCAGGAGTCCTTGGAGACTTATTGTACTGGCAACGTACAGGTGACAATGAGCAGTTTAGGTTGGGAGCTCTAGCATTGGATTGGACGTGTGAGTCATGTGCAGCAGAGGGACGCTGTGGATGGCTGGGAGCGCTCAGCTGACCTTTGGCAAGATGGTGGCACCCTTGTTGTTTTGGACTGCAGCTACAGGAATATCCTGACGTGACTGGTCAGCTGTTACGTGCAAGACAGTGAATCAGCAGCGCTGGGTAGGGTGAGAGGGTTTAGGTACTCGCTTTGTAACAAGAGAATGCTCAGATAGACACCAGGGCTCTACAGCTTAGGGAGGATGGAAGACTTAATGGTCACTCGGTGTTACATATATATGACCGTTACATGTGTTCTATGTGATGTGTATTATATTTATTCCTAGACAATCCAGCTGTGAGGAGCGAGAGGTGTTATTACAAGGAGCACTCAGAATGGAAAAGGACAAGAATCACAAGACTGATTTGATAATAAATCTCACTCTGGAAATCATCTACCTGCTGACTGGGGAGGTGAGGGGATCTGGGAGTGTCACAGTGACATCACTTGTATCTATAGTAATAATATAGGGACATGACTGGGGAGGTGAGGGGATCTGGGAGTGTCACATTATCATCACTTATATCTATAGTAATAATACAGGGACATGACTGGGGAGGTGAGGGGATCTGGGAGTGTCACGTTATCATCACTTATATCTATAGTAATAATACAGGGACATGACTGTGGAGGTGAGAGGATCTGGGAGTGTCACAGTGACGTCACTTATATCTATAGTAATAATACAGGGACATGACTGGGGAGGTGAGGGGGTCTGGGAGCATCACAGTGACATCACTTATATCTATAGTAATACAGGGACATGACTGGGGAGGTGAGGGGATCTGGGAGTGTCATAGTGACATCACTTATATCTATAGTAATAACACAGGGACATGACTGTGGAAGTGAGGGGATCTGGGAGTGTCATAGTGACATCACTTATATCTATAGTAATAAAACAGGGACGTGACTTGGGAGTTGAGGGGATTGTGAAATGTATACAATGATAGTGTACTTTACAATCCACAGGGTTACACAGTAGTGAAGAAGACATCCAGTGAGTGTGAGACACCCATCAGCCATCTCTGTGTGTCAGGAGGACTGAGGAGGACCCAGAGCCCCATCACGGTGCCTCCACCTCACTCACTGATACATGAGAGACACAATGACCAGAAGATCCTGAAACTCACCAACAAGATCATTCAGCTGCTGACTGGAGAGGTGACTGCTGGGAAAGGGACATTATACAGTAACACCAGGGGACGTGTCTGGGTGATGACTGGAGAGGCGACTGCTGGGAATGGGGCATTATACAGTAACACCAGGAGATGTGTCTGGGTGATGACTGGAGAGGTGACTCCTGGGAATGGGACATTATACAGTAACATGAGGGGCTGTGTCTGGGTGATGACTGGAGAGGTGACTGCTGGGAATGGGGCATTATACAGTAACACCAGGGGACGTGTCTCAGTGATGACTGGAGAGGTGACTGCTGGGAATGGGGCATTATACAGTAACACCAGGGGATGTGTCTGGGTGATGACTGGAGAGGTGACTGCTGGGAATGGGACAGTATACAGTAACACCAGGGGACGTGTCTGGGTGATGACTGGAGAGGTGACTGCTGGGAATGGGACATTATACAGTAACACCAGGGAATGTGTCTGGGTGATGACTGGGGAGGTGACTGCTGGGAATGGGACATTATACAGTAACACCAGGGGATGTGTCTGGGTGATGACTGGAGAGGTGACTGCTGGGAATGGGACATTATACAGTAACACCAGGGAATGTGTCTGGGTGATGACTGGAGAGGTGACTGCTGGGAATGGGACATTATACAGTAACACCAGGGGATGTGTCTGGGTGATGACTGGAGAGGTGACTGCTGGAAATGGGACATTATACAGTAACACCAGGGGATATGTCTGGGTGATGACTGGAGAGGTGACTGCTGGAAATGGGACATTATACAGTAACACCAGGGGATGTGTCTGGGTGATGACTGGAGAGGTGACTGCTGGGAATGGGGCATTATACAGTAACACCAGGGGATGTGTCTGGGTGATGACCAGAGAGGTGACTGCTGGGAATAGGGCATTCTACAGTAACACAAGGGGATGTGTCTGGGTGATGACTGGAGAGATGACTGCTGGGAATATGACATGGGCCCTCATTCCGAGTTAAACGGTCGCAAGGCGATTTTAGCAGCGTTACACACGCTAAGCCTACGCCTACTGGGAGTGTATCTTAGCTTCTTAAATTTGCGACCGAAGTATTCGCAATATTGCGATCACAAACTACTTAGCAGTTTTAGAGTAGCTCCACACTTACTATGCCTGTGCGATCAGTTCAGTGCTTGTCGTTCCTGGTTTGACGTCATAAACACACCCAGCGTTCGCTCAGACACTCCCCCGTTTCTCCGGCCACTCCTGCGTTTTTTCCGGAAACGGTAGCGTTTCCATCCACACGCCCATAAAACACCGTGTTTCCGCCCAGTAACACCCATTTCCTGTCAATCACACTACGATCGCCGGAGCGAAGAAAAAGCCGTGAGTAAAAATCCTTTCTTCATAGCAAAATTACTTGGCGCAGTCGCAGTGCGAACATTGCGCATGCGTACTAAGCGGATTTTCACTGCGATGCGAAGAAAAAGAACGAGCGAACGACTCGGAATGAGGGCCATTATACAGTAACACCAGGGGACGTGTCTGGGTGATGACTGGAGAGGTGACTGCTGGGAATGGGACATTATACAGTAACATGAGGGGATGTGTCTGGGTGATGACTGGAGAGGTGACTGCTGGGAATGGGACATTATACAGTAACACCAGGGAATGTGTCTGGGTGATGACTGGAGAGGTGACTGCTGGGAAAGGGACATTATACAGTAACACCAGGGGACGTGTCTGGGTGATGACTGGAGAGGCGACTGCTGGGAATGGGGCATTATACAGTAACACCAGGAGATGTGTCTGGGTGATGACTGGAGAGGTGACTCCTGGGAATGGGACATTATACAGTAACATGAGGGGATGTGTCTGGGTGATGACTGGAGAGGTGACTGCTGGGAATGGGGCATTATACAGTAACACCAGGGGACGTGTCTCGGTGATGACTGGAGAGGTGACTGCTGGGAATGGGGCATTATACAGTAACACCAGGGGATGTGTCTGGGTGATGACTGGAGAGGTGACTGCTGGGAATGGGACAGTATACAGTAACACCAGGGGACGTGTCTGGGTGATGACTGGAGAGGTGACTGCTGGGAATGGGACATTATACAGTAACACCAGGGAATGTGTCTGGGTGATGACTGGAGAGGTGACTGCTGGGAATGGGACATTATACAGTAACACCAGGGGATGTGTCTGGGTGATGACTGGAGAGGTGACTGCTGGGAATGGGACATTATACAGTAACACCAGGGGATGTGTCTGGGTGATGACTGGAGAGGTGACTGCTGGGAATGGGGCATTATACAGTAACACCAGGGGATGTGTCTGGGTGATGACTGGAGGGGTGACTGCTGGGAATGGGGCATTATACAGTAACATGAGGGGATGTGTCTGGGTGATGACTGGAGAGGTGACTGCTGGGAATGGGACATTATACAGTAACACCAGGGAATGTGTCTGGGTGATGACTGGAGAGGTGACTGCTGGGAAAGGGACATTATACAGTAACACCAGGGGACGTGTCTGGGTGATGACTGGAGAGGCGACCGCTGGGAATGGGGCATTATACAGTAACACCAGGAGATGTGTCTGGGTGATGACTGGAGAGGTGACTCCTGGGAATGGGACATTATACAGTAACACCAGGGGATGTGTCTGGGTGATGACTGGAGAGGTGACTGCTGGGAATGGAGCATTATATAGTAACACCAGGGGGGGATGTGTCTGGGTGAGGACTGGAGAGGTGACTGCTGGGAATGAGGCATTATACAGTAACACCAGGGGATGTGTCTGGGTGATGACTGGAGAGGTGACTGCTGGGAATGGGACGTTATACAGTAACACCAGGGGACGTGTCTGGGTGATGACTGGAGAGGTGACTGCTGGGAATGGGGCGTTATACAGTAACACCAGGGGATGTGTGTGGGTGATGACTGGAGAGGTGACTGCTGGGAATGGGACATTATACAGTAACACCAGGGGATGTGTCTGGGTGATGACTGGAGAGGTGACTGCTGGGAATGGAACATTATACAGTAACACCAGGGGATGTGTCTAGGTGATGACTGTATCATTGTGTGTGTCAGGTTCCTATAAGGTGTCAGGATGTCACTGTCTATGTTTCCATGCAGGAGGAGGAGTATATAGAGGAACACAGGGGTCTGTACAAGGACGTGATGATGGAGAATCACCGGCCCCTCACATCACTGGGTAAGAGGAGACTGTCATGTATTGTACAGGGGAGAGCAGGTATGGAGGCCCCTATATACACATCACCTGATAATCACATATATACACTGTACTCAGTCACTGTGTGTCTCCTACAGATGGGCCCAGTAACAGAGATACCCCAGAGAGATGTCCCCGTCCTCTGTATTCCCAGGATTGTACAGAGGAGAATCACAGGACCCCACAGGAGGATCAGGTAGGTGGGATTTAGGGTCTCCCAATATACCAAAGTGACTGTCACTCGGCTGATACTGAGGTGGGACAGAAGCAAATAAGAGCAAGTAGGTGACACCGTGCTGCAGTGCAGGGGGCAGATTTGGGAGGAGCGTATCCAATCTCAAATCTAAATTAATCTATCATAATAAAACTGCCCAGTACTTGTTGGGCTTCGTGTCAAAGCAGCCAGTATTTACCCTGCATGCAATGACAATAAATGTATGTGCCCCCTTGTAGTGCAGCATGGTTTGTCCAAATGCAGTTATATGATGTGAAGAGCAGCTGTGTGTCTCATACACTGATATTATACTGTTTCCTCTCCAGTAATAACATCAGGCATTACACTATATTCTCTGATCTATTTAGGGTGAACAGCTGACTGATAGAAAAATAAATGATATAGACAGAGAAGAAGAGACGTATGTGACTGATATGAAGGCAGAAGCTATAGAGGGAGAAGAGACGTATGTGACTGATATGAAGGAAGAAGATATAGAGGGAGAAGAAGAGACGTATGTGACTGATATGAAGGCAGAAGATATAGAGGGAGAAGAAGAGACGTATGTGACTGATATGAAGGCAGAAGCTATAGAGGGAGAAGAAGAGACGTATGTGACTGATATAAAGGCAGAAGATATAGAGGGAGAAGAGACGTATGTGACTGATATGAAGGCAGAAGATATAGAGGGAGAAGAAGAGACGTATGTGACTGATATGAAGGCAGAAGATATAGAGGGAGAAGAAGAGACGTATGTGACTGATATGAAGGCAGAAGATATAGAGGGAGAAGAAGAGACGTATGTGACTGATATAAAGGCAGAAGATATAGAGGGAGAAGAGACGTATGTGACTGATATGAAGGCAGAAGATATAGAGGGAGAAGAAGAGACGTATGTGACTGATATGAAGGCAGAAGATATAGAGGGAGAAGAAGAGACGTATGTGACTGATATGAAGGCAGAAGATACAGAGGGAGAAGAAGAGACGTATGTGACTGATGTGAAGGCAGAAGATATAGAGGGAGAAGAAGAGACGTATGTGACTGATATGAAGGCAGAAGCTATAGAGGGAGAAGAAGAGACGTATGTGACTGATATGAAGGCAGAAGGTATAGAGGGAGAAGAAGAGACGTATGTGACTGATATGAAGGCAGAAGATACAGAGGGAGAAGAAGAGACGTATGTAAGGGGTGATCAGCAGTGTAAGGAGGAGGAGATCCCTACAGACATCAGCACAGGTGAGTAATAATCACTTTTTACAGATAAGTCACATATTCTCCTTTCCCAGTAACTACAGCAATCTCTTATCCTACACCCTCCTCGGTCAGTACAACTAATGAGGGAAATGTATCTCCTTTGTGGGGAACTCAGGAACTATCAGCCCCTATTATACTCCTGCTCTCCCCCTCACATCAGGTCACTGTGTGTTACCAGCCCAGAGATCTAACCAGTCTCCTCCCCACACTCTCTGGTGTATCTCATACATCAGGAGCCATCAGCCCCTATTATACACCTGCTCTCCCCCTCACATCATGTCACTGTGTGTTACCAGCCCAGAGATCTGACCAGTCTCCTCTCCACACTCTCTGTTGTATCTCATACATCAGGAGCCATTAGCCCCTATTATACTCCTGCTCTCCCCCTCACATCATGTCACTGTGTGTTACCAGCAGTCATACTGTGTGCTAACAGTACCTCTGCCTATGGTATTACATGCTATATTATGTACGAAATGGATGTGTTATTTGTGGCATGGTGTGGCTGCTTCTGGTGCACAGGCTCGGGGTTACTCATTCCACGTGACACAATGCTTAGGAAATATCTGGCGCAGCCCCTGTCATGTATACACATGCTCCTGTAACATCCGACCTCAGGGAATTGGCCAATGAGCGGCTCCTGTTACTGAGTTGGCAGCATCTGAGTCTTGCTACCGTTGCCTTAGGTATATAAAACATTTATTGAGCTTGTCTATGGGAACCTGCATTCAGAATCCTGCACCTTCCCTGCTGATTACCTGTCCCTTGGCACTTGCATGACGGCCTTCTCTGGCTTCTGACCCATGGCCTTAAGGGCACACCAATGGTTAGTAATGGAAGTGTCTTCAGGAGCGTTTACCTTCAGCATCCATTAATATATAATCCTGCAATCTCCAAGGGGGTAAAGGAGGAGTAGTGGGAAAAGGCGACCAGGACCCTATCAGAGGGGTGTGATCAGACCCAAGTAAGATAACAGGAGATGGCCCCACCCCTCAAGCTCCGCCGCGATGGAAGAGATTGCTTTTGTCCAAAGTCTTTCAAAATATTCAAGATTGAGGGTGGAGAGTGCTGGGAGTTAGATATATATGATAGAACATCATCTGCAAAAGCCGAGAGACGCACATCTGCAGTACCAATTTGAATTCCCTGGAATGAAGGTGAAGTTTGCAGGATTTGAAAGAGCGCGTCTATTTCCAAACTGAATAATAAAGGTGAGAGGGGGCAGCCTTGATGTCTACCTCTCTGCATGCTTATTGAAGGGCCTTGTAATCCATTAACAATTAAAGAGGGAGTAGGCGAGGAGTAAAGATAATGAAGCATTTGTATAAGGGGCGAATTCACGCTTCTCAAGGAACCGAAACAGATGAGGCCAAACTATGGTGTTAAAAGCTTTATGAGTATCTAAGCTTAGCAGTTTACAGTTAGGATTCGAGGAATTAGAAGCGACAAGAGCGGTTCGTATTGCCTTTACCGAGTGACGACTTAGGACAAAGCATACCTGGTGATGAGTTACTAGCTCAGGGAGTATGCTCTGAAGCCTATTGGCCATGACTTTTGCAAATATTTTAAATTCAGTATTTAATAAGGAGATGGGTCTATATGCCTCCACCGAGGCAGTGTCCTTGCCTGGTTTGGGTAATAGAGTTGTAAATGCGTGAGAAAATGAGGGAATGTTTGGAAAAAGTTTACCATAAAGTTCAAGGAGAGTTGGGGTAATCTAATTTTGGAGGAGTTTGAAATATATCCCAGTGTACCCATCCGGGCCGGGAGATTTGTGCGGTAATAGGTTATTAATCACCATCTCTAGCTCTCCTTCCGTTATGTCTGCCAACAAAAGATCTTTCTGAGCCTCAGTGTGGGGAGATTTGCTTCATTCAAAAGTGTTGAATGTAAATCAGTATGAAAGGGTCTTGCGGCATATAGTTCAGCATAAAACTGAGTAAACTGTGAAAGTATCTCTGATGTCTTAGGGAGGACTCTACCAGATGCCTGATTCTTAATTGAGGAAATAAATGTGCGTTTTTTCCAGGGTTTTGACATCATGGATAGCAGTTTTCCAGTTTTATTACCCCAATGATAAAAATAATGTTTTGTGTAATCCAAGCGTTGAGTTGCCTGTGAGGTCAAAAAGGACTCTAGCAATTTTTTGTGTTTGTAGATATGAACCTAAAGTTGAGTCAGAAGGGCAGGTGACATAATCAGGAGAACTGTGTTACAGCTTCCTGTAATGTGTGATATTTGCTAGCATTATCCTTTTATCATTTTGCTACATAACCTATGATGTGGCCCCACATCACCGCCTTTGACGATTCCCAGAAAAGCACCCAGTCTTCCCAGTGCTCAATGTTGTCATCCAAGAAGTTATTACAAGTATATATCAAGAAGCGCTTAAAAACTTCCGACTGAGCCAAGTAATCCGGAAATCAGCAAAAGCGGTCCCGAGGATGAGCATTTTGTAAATAGAGGGATAAATTAATGGAGGCATGATCAGATATTAGAATATCTCCTATGTCTGTTGATGTAACCTGGGTCAGGAGTGAAGTATCTATCAAACAGTAATGGATACGCGTTAGAGAGTTGTGTGCTGTAGCATGATGTGTAAACGTTCTATCCGCCATATTCAATAGACGCCAGGGGTCCCCTAAGTGGTGTG
This sequence comes from Pseudophryne corroboree, assembly GCF_028390025.1. NCBI lineage: Eukaryota > Metazoa > Chordata > Amphibia > Anura > Myobatrachidae > Pseudophryne > Pseudophryne corroboree. The sequence goes on from NC_086446.1 coordinate 14,765,850, forward strand.
TGTCTTTTACTTCCTGTATACAACCCCAACATTGTGACGTAATCCTAGCAGCAGGTGGGGATTTATCAATTGTTGGGTCATCAACCGTATTGAAATCGCCTCCAATAATCAATGAATATATAATACAGCTAGCCAGCCTTTGACTTAAGTCATGGAAAAACGTGCCTTGACTAACATTGTGTACATACACATTAACCAAAGTGTATCGGGTGCCTCCCAGCTCCACATCCACCACCATATAACGACCATTAGGATCACACATAGTCTAATATGGTATACCGCAAATCTTTATGGAAAAGCGCAGCCACCCCACGTGACTTCGAGTGGTAAGACGCCGATATGCATTCCCCGATCCAAGAAGCCTGAAGAGTGGAGCCATCCCCCACCACCCTGGGACTTTCCTGCAGGAAGATTACCTGAGAACATAGCCTACGATTATGTGTAAGTACCTTTTTGTGTTTTATTGGGGAATTAAGGCCTCCCACATTCCAGCATAGCAAGGAAATATGTAATGGGGTTCAGAAAGTAGAGACATCATCAGCCTGTGCTGCCATCAGGTTTATCAGAAAGAGAATTTCCCTTGAGAAACTGGCCCATAGCATCCCCTTGCGGCTCCCCCCCTCCCCCTCAGAAGCACCTTTTTAACTCTTGTAGCTTTTGAAAAAATATATTTATGAAATCGGGGCTGTCTGGCATGAGGGGCATAGAGAGAAGTGAGGGGGACATATTTATTACGAATCTTCCCAACTAGAATCAAAGATCTACCATTGCAATCCACCCACTTATTTTCCAGGTGAAAGGGGCAGGATCTACTAGAAAGGATGGCTACACTACAGGAGATATAGCATGTTGGGTAGTTATTGGTAAACTGAGGGGGAGAGTGCAGATGAGCATGTGATCCCTGAATGGCCACCACCTCCGCCTTCTGGTAAGCAAAATATTTTAGTGCAAGACGTCTCTTATATTGAGAATTAAGACCCTTTACATTAAGACTTAAAAACTTCACCATAATAGAGAGATTCCAGATCATGGTATGAAACCTCTAGGATCATCTGTGGAAAGTCCAATAGAGTCTGTAGGGTGCGTGCATACTTCAAAACTATCAAATAACAACAGAAAAAATAAAATAGGGAACACAAAATGGAAGACAAACAGAAATAGCGTCCATAAAGGAGCTAGAGATTCCGTCACTAGAGTACCGTGACAGAAAGGTGGAAAAAGGTGGCCCACTGACTACCCGAACTAGCCATACAAGAGTGCAAAATATAGCGTTATAGTAACAGTTGTAGAAAGAAATATAAAATATAGCATAACATAGTACTAAGAAAAAGCAATATATACAACGCTTATAAACTGGATATGGAAAAAACAATTAGGTTTTATTATATAGAATTTGTTGCAACAATTAATTTAAAAATCAATTCATAGATGTACATCAAGTATATATAAAAATAAATTAAAAGATAGGGCAAACACAGCAATTAGTTTGGTATATTACCATACAAGAAGTTGGGCAGAGTTGGTTTGTGTATACTCCAAGGTACTTATGCCACAGTCCTGGGAGCAATTTCCAATGCTGGCAGATAAAAGTTCACAGAAATCTTGAGGACAGACCTTTGCTTTGTTCCGAGCAACAACCCAGTCCTATTTAAAGTTTGGTCTCCTGTATTTTTAGTGGATGTCTGCCGAATCCCCGTTTTGGCTTGTATAAAGGACTTCTGGTCTTGTTCCAAGTATAAGGTGGTGGAGTCTGTAGTGCCCAACTTCTCTTAACCAACGCGTTTCACTGTATCAACCGCTTTATCAAGGTATGTGTGCCTGCTGTAAAGGTGCCCTTTTTAAAGGCTGTGCTGATTGCCCATTGTTAGCAGCTGAGGATAATTTCAACATAATCAAATAACTCAAAAACAAAACCATATCCAGTTTAAAATGTTAGTAAGTATAGGAGACAAATGCATATATATATATATATGTATATATATATATATATATATATATAGAAAGTGCTTTTAGTGCATATTCATTACGATATATAATAAAAACAAAAGAAATCAGAATTTCCTGTCTGTGGATCCAATCACATGACCACCAGGATCATTTCCTGTATTTGGAACGCATATACATCCAATCATTAGCTTCCTATGGTAAATTTACTGACCATGTGACTGACTGTTTGTAAATACAGCCAGCCCTATGGTCAGCCTGCGTCCCCATGCGTGTGTCCATCTCCGTACGGTGGCCCGATCACGTGCGTCCGATCATGTGATCTAGCCCCGTGACTGGCGCGCGTCGCCGGAAGAATGTGATTCCCTTAGTCTGATGCTAAGAGCGGTCACGTGATCGGACCCTCCATATCACGTCATTGCCCTTCGTTCAATACATGAATCTACATCCCTTTGAAGTATCGTTTTACCAGCATCTTTGATTATACTTAAGTATTTCCTACTGCTGGTTCTATATAGATATTTGATTATCAGAAAATATATATCTTTTAAGACATTAAGATTTCTAATAGGTATATATTTTGCCAGTATGTGTCTGGATCACATGACTATATTTAACCAATAAACATTCTGATATTCAAACAGTGTAAACATTCTTATATTAAGACAGTATAGATTTTTCAATACATGTAGTAAACCCTTATATCTTCTCATTTCTTATAACAGCCAGATATTAGTTTAAAACAATATATCTATATATGTATATAACTGAGGAGCTTAATAAAGATGTTTTAATTCAATCTTTTCTATTTTGCTCACTACTGACATCTTGAGGTTGGATGCCATAATTATAAGTTTAACAAGGAAAATAAATATATATATATATACATATATATCTCTAACAATTGGAATGTGCTATCAAATATCTGCCATCCCACAATTGTTACGCTTCGGACCATTATCTTAGGTTGCTATAATACTACATTTAATTCTAATGCCTCGTTGAGGCCACTTGGATATAGAGAATTTAATTGAAATGTCCAGAAGATCTCTTGTCAACATAATCTAGTGAATCTATCGCCCCCCCGGTTGGTTTGTGTTATATGTTCTAATCCAACGAGTCTTAGGGAACTAGGGTCCTTCTTGTGATGGTACAAGAAATGTCTTGATACACTATGTTTTGTTACCCCATTAGTAATATTTCTGCGATGTTCCATAAATCTGGATTTCAAAGCTCTAGTTGTTCTACCCACATATTTTAGATTGCATCCACATTCCAATAGGTATACAACCCATGTTGTGTTGCAATTAATGAAGCTGGAGATGTTTATGTATTTTTCCTTTGATATTATATTCACCATTTTGGTTTTGTTACGTGCATGTGAACACGTCGTACACATGCTGGCCCCACATTTATAAAATCCATTGGGTTTTGTGGTTAGCCAGCCTTTTCCAGACTTTTCATCTGTATCAGCTCCTAGTCAACTAAAGAGTTTAATATAGTTTTAAAGATTTGTTTTTTTTCTAAAAATAAATTCCAGTTGTGTAGGAAGAATACTACCCAAAATGGGATCATTTTGGAGCATATGATAATTTTGTTTTATTATATTTTTAATGTTATTTGATTTACTATTAAACTTAGATATGAAGGCTAGTTCTCTTTTGCCTGACAGAGTTTTTTTTTTTTTTTTGGACGAAGAAGAGTATCTCTTTCTATTTTCTCTACTTCAGAGATAGCTTTGCTGTGGGTAATCTCTATCTGAAAAATATTCCATTAGTTTCATAGCCTGTGTTTTAAATGATTGCGTCGAGGAAAAATTCCTTTTGACTCTTAGTAATTGTCCTTTGGGAATATTATTTTTCCAGGATGGGTAATGCGCACTCCTATAATTTAAATATGAGTTATGGCTTACATCTTTTACATAATTAGAAGTATATATGTGATTATCAATTACTTCTAGAGTGATATCCAAGAAGTTGATCTTGGAAGTGCCGAAGTTAGAAGTGAAAGCTAAATTAAATGTGTTGGTGTTGAAAGACTTAACTAAATCTGTGAACGTGTCATAATCCCCATCCCAAATAAAAAATAGGTCATCGATGTACCGCCCATAGAGGACGAGACGCTCGCCGAGCCCGCCTCCCCAAATGAGGTCCTCTTCAAGCTGACCAACATATAGGTTGGCGTAACTCGGTGCAAATCTCGTCACCTTAACAAGCGCCGAACCTATTACCTTGGTAATTTTCCTTTCTCTAACGTCCTAAGTGGATGCTGGGACTCCATAAGGACCATGGGGAATAGCGGCTCCGCAGGAGACAGGGCACAAAATAAAAGCTTGAGTATCAGGTGGTGTGCACTGGCTCCTCCCCCTATGACCCTCCTCCAAGCCAGTTAGATTTTTGTGCCCGGCCGAGAAGGGTGCAATCTAGGTGGCTCTCCTGAGCTGCTTAGAATAAAAGTTTAGTTAGGTTTTTTTATTTTCAGTGAGTCCTGCTGGCAACAGGCTCACTGCACCGTGGGACTAAGGGGAGAAGAAGCGAACTCACCTGAGTGCAGAGTGGATTGGGCTTCTTAGGCTACTGGACGTTAGCTCCAGAGGGACGATCACAGGTTCAGCCTGGATGGGTCACCGGAGCCGCGCCGCCGTCCCCCTTACAGAGCCAGAAGAGACGAAGAGGTCCGGTGAAAGCGGCGGCAGAAGACATCCTGTCTTCAAGACTAAGGTAGCGCACAGCACCGCAGCTGTGCGCCATTGCTCTCAGCACACTTCACACTCCGGTCACTGAGGGTGCAGGGCGCTGGGGGGGGAGCGCCCTGAGACGCAATATAACACAAATACCTTAGCTGGCTAAAGGAATACATCACATATAGCTCCAGGGCTATATGGATGTATTTTTCCCCCTGCCATTTTACACAGAAAAAGCGGGAGATAAGGACGTCGTGAAGGGGCGTGGCCTATCTCCTCAGCACACTGGCGCCATTTTTCCCTCACAGCTCCGCTGGAAGGACGGCTCCCTGACTCTCCCCTGCAGTCCTGCTTCTGATTCAGGGTAAAAAAGAGAAGGGGGGGCATTTTGGCAGCAGATAAAATTAAACAGCAGCTAGAAGGGATTAACACTTATATAAGGTTATCCCTATATATATATATATAGCGCTGGGTGTGTGCTGGCAGACTCTCCCTCTGTCTCTCCAAAGGGCTAAGTAGGGTCCTGTCCTCTATCAGAGCATTCCCGGTGTGTGTGCTGTGTGTCGGTACGCGTGTGTCGACATGTATGAGGAGGAAAATGAGGTGGAGGCGGAGCAGTTGCCTGTGTTAGTGATGTCACCCCCTAGGGAGTCGACACCTGACTGGATGATTGTGTTTAAGCAATTAAGTGATAATGTCAGCAATTTGCAAAAAACTGTTGACGACATGAGAAAGCCGGCAAATCAATTAGTGCCTGTTCAGGCGTCTCAGACACCGTCAGGGGCCCTAAAACGGCCGCTACCTCAGTGGGTCGACACGGATCCAGATACAGATACTGAGTCTAGTGTCGACGGTGACGAGACAAACGTAATGTCCAGTAGGGCCACACGTTACATGATCACGGCAATGAAAGAGGCATTGAACCTTTCTGACACCACAAGTACCACAAAGGCGGGTATTATGTGGGGTGTGAAAAAACTGCCAATAGTTTTTCCTGAGTCTGATGAAATAAATGAGGTGTGTGATAAAGCGTGGGTTTCCCCCGATAAAAAACAGCTAATTTCTAATAAATTATTAGCACTATACCCTTTCCCGCCAGAGGTTAGGGCGCGGTGGGAAACACCCCCTAGGGTAGATAAGGCGCTCACACGTTTATCTAAACAAGTAGCGTTACCGTCCCCTGATACGGCCACCCTCAAAGAACCAGCTGACAGGAGGCTGGAAAATATCCTTAAAAGTATATACACACATACTGGTGTTATACTGCGGCCAGCGATCGCATCAGCCTGGATGTGCAGTGCTGGAGTCGCATGGGCGGATTCCCTGACGGAGAATATTGATACCCTGGATAGGGACAATATTTTGTTAACTATAGAACATTTAAAGGATGCATTGCTATATATGCGTGATGCGCAGAGGGATATTTGTACCCTGGCATCAAGAGTAAGCGCAATGTCCATCTCTGCCAGAAGAGCATTATGGACGCGACAGTGGTCAGGGGACGCAGATTCCAAACGGCACATGGAAGTATTGCCGTATAAGGGGGAGGAGTTATTTGGGGCTGGTTTAACAGACCTGGTGGCCACGGCAACGTCTGGAAAATCCACCTTTTTACCCCAGGTTACTTCACATCAGCAGAAAAAGACACAGTCTTTTCAAACTCAGTCCTTTCGTTCCCATAAGTACAAGCGAGCAAAAGGCCACTCTTTTCTGCCCAAGGGCAGAGGAAGAGGAAAAAGACTGCATCATGCAGCCGCTTCCCAGGAGCAGAAGCCCTCCCCTGCTTCTGCCAAGTCTTCAGCATGACGCTGGGGCTTTACGAGCAGACTCAGACACGGTGGGGGCCCGTCTCAAGAATTTCAACGCGCAGTGGGCTCACTCGCAAGTGGATCCCTGGATTCTACAGGTAGTATCACAGGGGTACAAACTGGAATTCGAGGCGTTTCCTCCTCATCGGTTCCTGAAGTCTGCTTTACCAAAGTCTCCCTCCGAAAGGGAGGCAGTTCTGGAAGCCATTCACAAGCTGTACTCCCAGCAGGTGATAATCAAGGTACCCCTCTTACAACAGGGGAAGGGGTATTATTCCACACTATTTGTGGTACCGAAGCCGGACGGCTCGGTGAGACCAATCTTAAATCTAAAATCTTTGAACACGTCCCAATATACCCTTCTCACCAAGGGTACCTCAGGTTTGTAGTACAAAACTGTCATTATCAGTTTCAGACGCTGCCGTTTGGATTGTCCACGGCGCCTCGGGTCTTTACCAAGGTAATGGCCGAAATGATGATTCTTCTACGAAGAAAAGGCATTTTAATTATCCCTTACTTGGACGATCTCCTGATAAGGGCAAGAACCAAGGAACAGTTAGAAGTCGGAGTGGCACTATCTCAGGTAGTGCTACGTCAGCACGGATGGATTCTAAATATCCTAAAATCGCAGCTGATTCCAACGACACGTCTACTGTTCCTAGGAATGATTCTGGACACAGTCCAGAAGAAGGTGTTTCTCCCGGAGGAGAAGGCCAGGGAGTTATCCAAGCTAGTCAGGAACCTCCTAAAACCAGGACAGGTCTCAGTACATCAGTGCACGAGGGTCCTGGGAAAAATGGTGGCTTCTTACGAAGCGATTCCATTCGGAAGATTCCATGCAAGAACGTTTCAGTGGGATCTACTGGACAAATGGTCCGGATCGCATCTTCAGATGCATCAGCGGATAACCCTGTCGCCAAGGACAAGGGTGTCTCTCCTGTGGTGGCTTCAGAGTGCTCATCTACTAGAGGGCCGCAGATTTGGCATTCAGGATTGGATCCTGGTAACCACGGATGCCAGCCTGAGAGGCTGGGGAGCAGTCACACAGGGAAGGAATTTCCAGGGCTTGTGGTCAAGCATGGAAACATCTCTTCATATAAACATTCTGGAACTAAGGGCCATTTACAATGCCTTAAATCAAGCAAAACCTCTGCTTCAGGGTCAGGCGGTGTTGATCCAATCGGACAACATCACGTCAGTCGCCCACGTAAACAGACAGGGCGGCACGAGAAGCAGGAGGGCAATGGCAGAAACTGCAAGGATTCTTCGCTGGGCGGAAAATCATGTGATAGCACTGTCAGCAGTGTTCATTCCGGGAGTGGACAACTGGGAAGCAGACTTCCTCAGCAGACACGACCTTCACCCGGGAGAGTGGGGACTTCACCCAGAAGTCTTCCACCAGATTGTAAACCGTTGGGAAAAACCAAAGGTGGACATGATGGCGTCACGTCTAAACAAAAAACTGGACAGATATTGCGCCAGGTCAAGGGACCCTCAGGCAATAGCAGTGGACGCTCTGGTAACGCCGTGGGTGTACCAGTCAGTGTATGTGTTCCCTCCTCTACCTCTCATACCAAAAGTATTGAGAATCATAAGAAGGAGAGGAGTAAGAACTATACTCGTGGTTCCGGATTGGCCAAGAAGGTCTTGGTACCCGGAACTTCAAGAGATGCTCACGGACGAACCGTGGCCTCTACCTCTAAGAAAGGACCTGCTACTGCAGGGGCCTTGTCTGTTCCAAGACTTACCGCGGCTGCGTTTGACGGCATGGCGGTTGAACGCCGGATCCTAAAGGAAAAGAGCATTCCAGAAGAAGTCATCCCTACCCTGGTCAAAGCCAGAAAGGAAGTAACCGCAAAACATTATCACCGCATTTGGCGTAAATATGTTGCGTGGTGTGAGGCCAAGAAGGCCCCTACAGAGGAATTTCAACTGGGTCGTTTCTTACATTTTTCCTGCAAACAGGACTGTCTATGGGCCTAAAATTAGGGTCCATTAAGGTTCAAATTTCGGCCTTGTCGATATTCTTCCAGAAAGAACTGGCTTCAGTACCTGAAGTTCAGACGTTTGTGAAAGGAGTGCTGCACATACAGCCTCCTTTTGTGCCTCCAGTGGCACCTTGGGATCTCAATGTTGTGTTGAGTTTTCTAAAATCACATTGGTTTGAACCATTGTCTACGGTAGATTTAAAATATCTCACGTGGAAGGTGTCGATGCTGTTAGCCTTGGCTTCAGCTAGGCGTGTGTCAGAATTGGCGGCTTTATCATGTAAAAGCCCTTACTTAATTTTTCATTCTGACAGGGCGGAATTGAGGACTCGTCCTCAATTTCTACCTAAGGTGGTTTCTGCATTTCACATGAACCAACCTATTGTGGTACCTGCGGCTACTAGGGACTTAGAGGACTCTAAGTTGCTGGACGTTGTCAGGGCCTTAAAAATATATGTTTCCAGGACGGCTGGAGTCAGAAAATCTGACTCGCTGTTTATCCTGTATGCACCCAACAAGCTGGGTGCTCCTGCTTCAAAGCAGACGATTGCTCGTTGGATTTGTAGTACAATTCAGCTTGCACATTCTGTGGCTGGATTGCCACAGCCAAAATCAGTAAAAGCCCATTCCACAAGGAAAGTGGGCTCATCTTGGGCGGCTGCCCGAGGGGTCTCGGCTTTACAACTTTGCTGAGCAGCTACTTGGTCAGGGGCAAACACGTTTGCTAAATTCTACAAATTTGATACCCTGGCTGAGGAGGACCTGGAGTTCTCTCATTCGGTGCTGCAGAGTCATCCGCACTCTCCCGCCCGTTTGGGAGCTTTGGTATAATCCCCATGGTCCTTACGGAGTCCCAGCATCCACTTAGGACGTTAGAGAAAATAAGATTTTACTTACCGATAAATCTATTTCTCATAGTCCGTAGTGGATGCTGGGCGCCCATCCCTAGTGCGGATTGTCTGCAATACTTGTATATAGTTATTGTTACAAAAAAATTCGGGTTATTATTGTTGAGCCATCTTTTCAGAGGCTCCTTTGCATTTATCATACTGTTAACTGGGTTCAGATCACGAGTTGTACGGTGTGATTGGTGTGGCTGGTATGAGTCTTACCCGGGATTCAATATCCTTCCTTATTGTGTACGCTCGTCCGGGCACAGTATCCTAACTGGCTTGGAGGAGGGTCATAGGGGGAGGAGCCAGTGCACACCACCTGATACTCAAGCTTTTATTTTGTGCCCTGTCTCCTGCGGAGCCGCTATTCCCCATGGTCCTTACGGAGTCCCAGCATCCACTACGGACTATGAGAAATAGATTTATCGGTAAGTAAAATCTTATTTTTATAACATAGTACTAGTCTTATTCTCAATGTAACCAAAGGTGGTAAAAGCAAAGAACATATCCTGATATCCAATTTAGGTGCTACCAACATAGTTATAAGGGTAACAGGATGCTAGACGAATCAGTCATGCTTTGCCTGAACACCTAAGCATTCTATAAAGGTATACATAACAGTGGAAAGAATGTCAGACCGTATAGCAATTAAATAGCACACCAAAAAAAAAAGATATGTTTTAAACTCCTAACAAGAGCAAATAAATCTGGGCAAAAAATAGATCCATGCCCAGTAACTTAGTCCCAGTTGGCACATGTTACAGTAGGAAACAAGCTCTGAGTGTCTCTAACAGTCTTACTCCTTTAGCATATTAATTTGAAACAGAAGACCACTCCTGCGGGATGGGTTTAGGTTAAGTGTCATGGGGGACAACAGGACTGTCCCACTTTCTCAGAATAGCAGAGCCATCCTCGGGTGAAGGTATCACTGTGAAGGCACCATTTCGCATCACAATAAGCTTAGTAGGAAAGCCCCATTTGTATTACACATTTACTTTGCATAAAGCTGTAGCATTTGGGTTGAACAGATGTGTTTTGGCCAGTGTCGCAGGAGAAATATCCATAAATATCTGCAGATTATCCAGACACTCACCCGTGGATGAGGAAGACAAAGCAGCCTGTAGAATGTGTTCTTTAATATGAAAAAAGTGGACCCTGAGCAGAGTGTCCCTTGGTGCTTGGATAGGGGCCTGTTAGGACTTTGGGAGTGTATGTAGCCTATCAGTAAGAAAGTCAGCGGCAGAAGCCTTCGGTAAAAGTTTCTGAATGAGGTCCGTGGCATAATCATAAAGCTCAGCATTTGTAACAGAATCCGGAATGCCCATTATTCTGATATTATTTCTCAGAGACTTGTCTTCTAAATCAATGACTTTATCACGAATGGAGACCATGTCTTCCTGAAGGGTGTCATGTGCTGAAATCAGATCATTGTGAGACGCAACAATCTCTTCATCTTAGTCTGTATGAGAGCCAATCTCACTGATATCGGACCTCAAAGCTTGAATATTAAAGTTAAGTTCTGAGGTTATTTCAGTCATTATGTCACGATCCGGGTGACTGGCCATTTTCTACCAGTTAGGTGTCTCCTGAGATTGGCTCAGCGTGCCAGGCCCGGGTCATAACTATGTTTTGGTTACATTTCATTTTTATGTTACCTGCAGCGCCGGCTCAGCGGCCTTCGTAGTGTTTTCACCTGGCTTGGCCTGGCGTCCTTAGCCTTGTCGTGGCCGTCACTGCTGCGCCCGTGATCCTGCCACGTGGAGACTGAGTGTGGCGTCCTCTGTTAACCACGGCCGCCGCTGTCATCCCTGTGGCCGCTGTGCGTGTAGTGTGGAGTCTTCTGCCGTGGCTACCGACGCCATTGTTGTTTGGCATATGGTTCTTTCCCCTTCAAACTCTGTCAATGGGTGCAGCCATGTTGGATCAAGTCACATGTCAGTCTTCTTACCAATCCGTAGCGCTGCTGGTGCCTGCGTCAAGTTGTCAGCCAATGCCTGGTCACCAGTGGGTATAAATATCCTGTCCCAGCACCCAGGAAATTGTCAGTGCTTCAATTGTCTTCACAGTGATTCCAGCGGTCAGCTTCATTAAAGACTCTCCTGTGTTATACTCTGCAGTACAGCCTGACTCCCCTGTGTCTATACTCTGCGGTGCAGTCTGCTTCTCCTGTGATAACTCTCTGCGCAGCAGCCTGCTTCTCCTGTGATAACTCTCTGCGGTGCAGCCTGCTTCTCCTGTGATAACTCTCTGCGCAGCAGCCTGCTTCTCCTGTGATAACTCTATGCGGTGCAGCCTGCTTCTCCTGTGATAACTCTCTGCGGTGCAGCCTGCTTCTCCTATGATAACTCTCTGCGAAGCAGCCTGCTTCTCCTGTGATAACTCTCTGCGATGCAGCCTGCTTCTCCTGTGATAACTCTCTGCGGTGCAGCCTTCCCCTGTGATAACTCTCTGTGCAGCAGCCTGCTTCTCCTGTGATAACTCTCTGCGGTGCAGCCTTCTCCTGTGATAACTCTCTGCGATGCAGTCTGCTTCTCCTGTGATGACTCTCTGCGATGCAGTCTGCTTCTCCTGTGATAACTCTGTGGTGCAGCAGCCTGCTTCTCCTGTGATAACTCTCTGCGGTGCAGCCTGCTTCTCCTGTGATAACTCTGCGGTGCAGCCTGCTTCTCCTGTGATAACTCTCTGCAATGCAGCCTGCTTCTCCTGTGATAACTCTCTGCGGTGCAGCCTGCTTCTCCTGTGATAACTCTGCGGTGCAGCCTGCTTCTCCTGTGATAACTCTCTGCAATGCAGCCTGCTTCTCCTGTGATAACTCTCTGCGGTGCAGCCTGCTTCTCCTGTGATAACTCTCTGTGATGCAGTCTGCTTCTCCTGTGATAACTCTGCGGTGCAGCCTGCTTCTCCTGTGATAACTCTCTGCGATGCAGTCTGCTTCTCCTGTGATAAGAAAATTGATAGAAAGCGCTAAATTATGATTTAATGTATTTATAAATGAGTTATGAATCGTATCAAGTGCGGTACCTGTATGGAAAAAAAAGGGATTAGTATAAAATGTTTACACTCTTTTGAGTGAATATGTTTAGGAGTGCCTAGCAACACTTTTTGATTTTATTACTCCCGGGTTGCCCGTGATAATTCCTACCTTTCCCTGTACTTAGATGATCCTGGCCAGCTGGGAGCACATATAACATTTAACAACAATAAATAATGATCTCCTGTGATAACTCCCTGCAATGCAGCCTGCTTCTCCTGTGATAACTCTCTGCGGTGCAGCCTGCTTCTCCTGTGATAACTCTCTGCGGTGCAGCCTGCTTCTCCTGTGATAACTCTCTGCGGTGCAGCCTGCTTCTCCTGTGATAACTCTGCGGTGCAGCCTGCTTCTCCTGTGATAACTCTCTGCAATGCAGCCTGCTTCTCCTGTGATAACTCTCTGCAATGCAGCCTGCTTCTCCTGTGATAACTCTCTGCGGTGCAGCCTGCTTCTCCTGTGATAACTCTCTGCGGAGCAGCCTGCTTCTCCTGTGATAACTCTCTGCAGTACAGTCTGCTTCTCCTGTGATAACTCTCGGCGATGCAGTCTTCTTCTCCTGTGATAACTCTCTGCGGTGCAGTCTGCTTCTCCTGTGATAACTCTCTGCGCAGCAGCCTGCTTCTCCTGTGATAACTCTCTGCGCAGCAGCCTGCTTCTCCTGTGATAACTCTCTGCGCAGCAGCCTGCTTCTCCTGTGATAACTCTCTGCGGTGCAGCCTGCTTCTCCTGTGATAACTCTCTGCGGTGCAGCCTGCTTCTCCTGTGATAACTCTCTGCGGTGCAGCCTGCTTCTCCTGTGATAACTCCCTGCGGTGCAGCCTGCTTCTCCTGTGATAACTCCCTGCGATGCAGTCTGACTTTCCTACTATGGCACCCTGTGTCGGCAGAGTATATGCTTTGGCTAATAGTAGCTATTCTCCAGTGGAACTCTGTTCACATTTATTCAACACTACAGTTAAGTGCTATTCCTGCTATCTCTAGCATCATTCTCATATTCCTGCTATCTCTAGCATCATTCTCATATTCCTGCCATCTCTAGCATCATTCTCATATTCCTGCCATCTCTAGCATCATTCTCATATTCCTGCCATCTCTAGCATCATTCTCATATTCCTGCCATCTCTAGCATCATTCTCATATTCCTGCCATCTCTAGCATCATTCTCATATTCCTGCCATCTCTAGCATCATTCTCATATTCCTGCCATCTCTAGCATCATTCTCATATTCCTGCCATCTCTAGCATCATTCTCATATTCCTGCCATCTCTAGCATCATTCTCATATTCCTGCCATCTCTAGCATCATTCTCATATTCCTGCCATCTCTAGCATCATTCTCATATTCCTGCCATCTCTAGCATCATTCTCATATTCCTGCCATCTCTAGCATCATTCTCATATTCCTGCCATCTCTAGCATCATTCTCATATTCCTGCCATCTCTAGCATCATTCTCATATTCCTGCCATCTCTAGCATCATTCTCATATTCCTGCCATCTCTAGCATCATTCTCATATTCCTGCCATCTCTAGCATCATTCTCATATTCCTGCCATCTCTAGCATCATTCTCATATTCCTGCCATCTCTAGCATCATTCTCATATTCCTGCCATCTCTAGCATCATTCTCATATTCCTGCGATCTCTAGCATCATTCTCATATTCCTGCGATCTCTAGCATCATTCTCATATTCCTGCGATCTCTAGCATCATTCTCATATTCCTGCTATCTCTAGCATCATTCTCATATTCCTGCTATCTCTAGCATCATTCTCATATTCCTGCTATCTCTAGCATCATTCTCATATTCCTGCTATCTCTAGCATCATTCTCATATTCCTGCTATCTCTAGCATCATTCTCATATTCCTGCTAGCTCTAGCATCATTCTCATATTCCTGCTAGCTCTAGCATCATTCTCATATTCCTGCTAGCTCTAGCATCATTCTCATATTCCTGCTAGCTCTAGCATCATTCTCATATTTCGTCAATGCTCTCAAGCATCATTAAACATCTTCATTACGTTTCAGGTTCTGGTCTCAAACCAGTTGAAGTCCAGAGACTCTTTTCACGTTTATTGTTTTGTTTCACCTTTCATGACTTTTATTATTAAATAAACACCTTAAAGTCACTTCCAGTTGTCTTGGTCACGCCTTCGGGCATTGGTGCTGCAGCTCCTGCACATGTCTAGGAGTCCCAATATACCTCCTAAGTTTCATTAACCATCAGCCCCTACAACTGAGGCTTCTCGCTACCAACACCAGCCCTCAGTTGTGACACCTTAAATGTAAACAACAGATAATGTATAGAGCGTAGAGTAACAGGACCATCTAGAGCGTCTTAAGACGTTTTCAGCCATTACAGCTGGGCTGTGCATTTACAAGAAGAAGCAGATGATGTTGTTGTAGTGGTCTCAGAAGGACCACCTGATTTGAGGTACCAAAGAGATGGACAGGAGGGGCCGATTTGGTACCTTTTTGACCTTTTTGGGAGGCATGGTAAGCAGGAAACAGCAGTAGTACGCTGTCAGGAGGTTACATCAAGATGACTCCGTTCAAAATGCATTCTTAGTCGGGGTGACGGGAGTATACGAGCCACAATTTCAAGTAAAAATGATGTAATGCAAATTAAATAACACAGTAATGACTGAGAAATTCCACTAGAGGTCAGCGTGATCACAGAAGTGAAGTACTCAGCACAGAGAGACACACGTGGTAAAATATAATCGTGAATAAATCCACAATATACTGTGAGGTTGTAATAAATTACGGTGTAATGAGCTGTACTCAGATGATACTTGAATACTGGGCTCTGCATGTAGACTGAGAGGAAGTAGAATATAGTGGTACCATATAAACAGGTAGTTTCACCTCCAGGAAAATGCTTCAGTTTAGTGTAGTGACCCCAGTCTGGCCATCAGGACCCTTATTTAGCAGCTTATATCAATTTCCATCCTTATTGAAGGCAGATGCAGAAGGCAAAGCATGCGATGGCGGGCGCTAGGATCCAAAATGGCAGCCACCTCACTTCCCAATATCACCACTGGGGACTGTGGGCAGCCCGTTCTGTCCCAGCAGTAGCGGAAGCTGCGCACCCGTATGTGCGGGACAGTGAACTCCCGCCCGAGGCGCCTCCACGTCAGGTGGCCGGAGCGTGCAGGAGAGACTGGTCACAACCAGCCCCGGATTACAGCCCGCGGCTTTACTAGGTCGCGGCGGTGAACGGTGGCTGGTGCGAGCAGAGTTTTGCGGCTATAGGACATCAGGAGGGCTGGGACTTATTGATTGGGTCTTGGTCCCAGCGGCGGCTGGGAGCTGTCAGGTAGGGTAGGTAAGAAGCCACTTAGTGAGGAGAGCTCCAAAAAGCATGTCTGCATGGACTCAGGCCACGCCCCTTTTATTTATTATTTTATATACTTACAGGGGTGACGGGTTTGGTACATCCCTGCAAAGGCAGATCCAATCTCTTTCTCATCAGACTCTGCTGTCTTCCCTGCACTCTCACTCAGATGTTCACTGCTTTCAGTAGCACACATATGAGAAGCAGAAGTATGGCGGCAGCTGTATATATTCTGATATGTAATTCTCTCTATCATACTTACCGTACACACATCCTTATTACTATTGAGAGTATAGAGGAAAGACACTGATTATGTGGGTGTTAAAGTGGATTATAACTTAGCAAATGATGATGATTGAAGGGTATTATATGGTGTATTGCATGTAAAGTACCTTGTTCCACACCTACTCTGCTGTAGCAATATACCTTATATAAGGGTGAGTAACACATGTACAGGCTTACCAGCGTATGAGCAAACACATAGAGGAATGCTACCTTACCAATGCTTCCAGGAGTAACATTAGGAGACATTTCTCTGATCCATCAGCTCATATGACAGATGTTATTGTTCATCTAGAATCTCCAATTCATACGATATGTTCCCCATCTATTGTTTTACATTGGTGCTGACATAGGACTTGGCGAGTGACTACATCTCTATTTATACTTCATGGTTAGTTACCAGTACAAGAGAGAGATATATCTAAGGGTGTGTACACACGGTGAGACCCCTGCTATGTGCGATTTTGACTATGCGATTTCCCTTGAACTCGCCCAGATAGCACAGATTGTACAGATTTTGACTGTCTGTGCTTGAGATTTTGTCTATGTACGATTTTGACTAAGTGCCAATTTTGACTATACTTTGTACTAGATTGTACACTAGATAGTCACAATTGACTTTCCTGCACAGTCTATCTAGCCTTACGATACCGACCCCACGGGAGCGCGCATCGGGATCGAATCTGTATCGCAAGCTGCCTAGCACCATGAGATATGCACTAACTTTTCATAAGATTTTGACTATATAGTCAAAATCTCACAGATTTATCTCAACATGTGTACACACCCTAAGTCTTATTATAATATTACATTTGTTATTGTGAATGTCCTCGGGAGGGTGGACACAATGATAGCCTGAGACACAATATTATAAAGCCTTCATTAAAAGTTATGTTTTATTATACACACATTTACAATTAAGTGTCCCAGAGAGTGGTCTTCTATTTGCAAGATTAATATTGTTACAGAAAATGTCACATTTCCATAATGTGTTTTATTTCCAGCAGATGAACACACAAGCAGGAACATCTCAGAGGGACATCTAATGTTCTCCCCGGATTGTGAAATAAGAGATAACGACAGTAGACAGGATTCTCCAGGAGATAACCCCATTACCCCAATTATACATCCAGCTCTATCAGCTGATCCCTCTGATCCTGGGAAATGTTCTCCTGATGACTCTGATATTGGTGCATCTGTTACAGCTCTGACAGTATATACAGTGTTTCCCTGTTCTATAGATGCCAAATGTATTACACAGAGCACAAACCATATTACCCCTCAACCAGCTAAGGAAGGTGAGAGGCCATTTCCATGTTCTGAGTGTGGGAAATGTTTTACATGGAAATCAGCTCTTGTTAGACATCAGAAAAGTCACACAGGTGATAATACATTTCCATGTTCTGACTGTGGGAAATGTTTTACATGGAAATCAGCTCTTGTTAGACATCAGAAAAGTCACACAGGTGATAATACATTTCCATGTTCTGAGTGTGGGAAAAGTTTTACATACAATTCAGCTCTTGTTAGACATCAGAGAAATCACACAGGTGAGAAGCCATTTTCTTGCTCTGATTGTGGGAATTGTTTTACCGAGAAATCACAACTTGTTATACATCAGAGAAGTCACACAGGTGAGAATACATTTACATGTTCTGAGTGTGAGAAATGTTTTGCTTGCAAATCAGCTCTTGTTATACATCAGAGAAGTCACACAGGTGAGAAGCCGTTTACATGTTCTGAGTGTGAGAAATGTTTTGCACAAAAATCAAATCTTGTTGCACATCAGAGAATTCACACAGGTGAGAATCCATTTCCATGTTCTGAGTGTGGGAAAAGTTTTACATACAATTCAGCTCTTGTTAGACATCAGAGAATTCACACAGGTGAGAAGCTATTTTCTTGCTCTGAGTGTGGGAAATGTTTTTTACAGAATTCACATTTTGTTACACATCAGAGAATTCACACAGGTGAGAAGCCATTTTCTTGCTCTGAGTGTGGGAAATGTTTTGCACAGAAATCACAACTTGTTGCACATCAGAGAAGTCACACAGGTGAGAAGCCATTTTCTTGTTCTGATTGTGGGAAATGTTTTACTCATAAATTTAAACTTGTTGCACATCAGAGAAGTGACACAGGTGAGAGGTCATTTCCATGTTCTGAGAAATAAGCTCTTGTCGCACACAATAGACATCACTCAGGTTAGGAACCATTTTATTCTTGAGTATACTTATCATTGCCATGTAACGTTCTTCAAGGTTCTTATCCTATCTCCCATGCTTTTTGCAATATATATGCTACCGCAGGGTGAAGCAATCAGACGTCATGTCCTCGTTTACCACTGCTATGCCGATGACTTGTCTTTTGCTCTGAGTACTGAACCCAATATCAATCCTAAATGTCTAGCTGAGCTCCAGGTGTGGGGGATGCCAGTTGGCTGTGACTCAGTCCTGGTGAAACAGTTCCTTATGATAGCTCACCAACAAAGG
The DNA here is from genome assembly GCF_028390025.1 of Pseudophryne corroboree. Taxonomy (NCBI): domain Eukaryota; kingdom Metazoa; phylum Chordata; class Amphibia; order Anura; family Myobatrachidae; genus Pseudophryne; species Pseudophryne corroboree. Next base: position 14,784,305 of record NC_086446.1, read on the forward strand.
GCAGGGCTACAGCTCAGCTTTGCCTACCAACCAGACTTACACTTGGGGGTTCAGAGTTACAAAATGCTTATCCGGTGTGGAATCTTGGTGTCCTGGATGGTGGAGTGACACTTAGACATCAGATAACAGCCACAATCAGATCCTCATCTGAGGAACATAGCCAGACTCAAGCACTTGATTCCCTCAGAAGAATGACCTACAGTCAATACATGCATTTGTATCATCACACATAGGCCTCTGTAATATCCTCTACCTGGGTCTCCCAGTAAAACAATTGCACCACTTGTAGCTTGTACAGAATCCAGCAGCCAGGCTTTTAGCTAATCAGCCTGTTCCTGCCACAAAATGCCCATTCTCTGCTCCCTCCACCGGCTGCCTGTAAGATAGTGACTGTACTACATAATCTGCTTACTGACTCCCAGCCCTATGTGACCAGGGTCCATGGTACCAGAAGCAGCTTCTGCCTCCTTACTGCTCTGCTTGCTTTCTTCCATCTGCAGATGAAGGACTATTACCAGCAGTACCAAGAAACCCCATGCAGTACTGCGATGTCAGGGGGGAGACAGGATTGGTGGCACTATTGCTGTAGCGGGGGCTGCCGGAGGCACTGTCTGTGGGTAATATTGTTCCCAAGCAGCACTGAGGTGGCAGAGGGAGGGAGGATGTGGCAGGAGGCAGTGTCTGTGTGAGCAATCTTGTCCTCAAGCAACATTAAGGTGTCAGAGGGGGAGACAGGATGGGTGGTAGTAGTGGGGAGAGAGTGGGTGGCAGTAGTGATGGGAGACGACTGGTGGCAGAAGTGGGGAGAGACAGGGTGGGTGGCAGTAGAACAATAGTGGCGCTGCTGGAGGCAGTGTCTATGTGGGTAATCTTGTCCCCAAACAGCACTGAGGTGTCAGAGGGGGAGACAGGGCAGTTTTTCACAGTGCAGTACCAGGGGCTGCTGGAGGCAGTAAAGAGGTGTATGGGTCCCGCACAGAACCAGTTGATAATTATGACTTAATGAGTATTATGCTTTTTTCTAATTAATCCCTTGTATGTGATCATTTATTGTTATTTGTCAGCCTTTATCTGTGTTCTGTGTAATAATCCTGAAAGCAGTGGTGCTACCTGTCTCCTATCCTTTGAATTAACTTGCGAAAAATGAGTAAACAATGAGATATGAGGTGCACTCTGGAAGCTCATAGGGGGTTAATCAGAGATGAATGCAGATGTGACATCACGCAGCCCCTGGAGAACGGTTCCGGTTCGCTCCACGTTAACCCCTCAGGAATGCGACCACAATGTGTGTTTGTGTGGCTGCTCCACATGTGCGTTTTGCCACAACCGGCAAACTGCTGCGGGCCGCTATTGTGGCCGAGTCTGAAAGACTCCCATAGGCTTTTGGCTCTTCTTTTTTTGTATAATGCTGTTTATTGGATTTTAAACAAACAGGAAACCAAAAGTGACAGCACACATTACAGAGGTATACAAGAGGGGTGATGGAATTGAACAACCATCAAAAATGTACATAACACCATATCCGTAATACAGAATGTTCAGTTCGCTAGACATGTACTACCAAATTTGGTAACAAACAAATAAAGAACAAAAAGGACAACAGATAATGTAATAACAAAAGGAAGACAAGGAGAGAGACAATACAGTGACACAAATAGGAAAACATAAAAACACGGGTCAGGTTCCACTATAGGAATAGTCCTTAAACGGCATAATCAAACATTAATATATAGAGGTGAGTGAGGAATTCAATCATATTCAGGTAGTGTCAGATTGGGGGGAAAGTAATTGTGACAAATCTGCAGCGCTATTAATAATCATGGGAAGCCCTCGCCACGCCCGGAATTCCTCCCATTTCTACCATCTCTCCCGCACCCGAGGAGGCGTAATTGAATATACTGGTTTCAAAGGAAAGGGAAGAATTGGACTTGGTGTGGCGCACTCTAACAGAACATACTTATTAAAATATAACTTTTATTTTTGTTTATACTTAAAAAAAGCCAAGTACTGTGAAATAATAAAATGTAAAAGACAGATGTGAGACAAAGTGCAACATATAGTGTTAAAAACCCACACTCTCTGGTTCCACTGTGCTGTGCAATGTCTTAAATCTATATGTATATTGAATATATTCCAGGTTCTCTGACCTTTTTATACAAGAAATTTTGTGGTGCTGTCAGAATGTGATCACAATATTTAATTCAATGTAAACCTTGCCTGAGTTTTACATTATTTGTCGGTTTATATTAAAGACCTTTCTTGTGAATGATCTGTTGGATGTCAAAATTATTACTGGTAATACCACCTATATGTTCCGTCTGTCCTTCTTAGAGGATAGCTCATATACAATCATGTGTATATTCTAACATATCGTTTGGTAAAGCCTTCATACCATAATTCCCAAAAAACATGGCTCCCCCGTCCTCAGTCTCAGCTGTCAGCGTTTTTATTGTTCTAAGTTTATGAACCCCACTTTTACTTGAAATTGTTCTCTGTGCTCTCAGTCTAAGCTGTTAGCACTTAATGTTCTGCGCTCTCAGTCTAAGCTGTCAGCACTTCATGATATTCTTCCATATATTGGATTTGCATATCCAAATTACCTATTATCAAGTATAGTGGTTTTCCTATAAGTGGGAGCCTGTCTATCACTGTAAGGGCTTGTACAGTGATTCACTGAATTTCCTTATAATTTTTAATATCTTTATTAGTTTGTGCTCTCATACTATGCTGTCAGCACCCCAAGTAGTATTTGGGAAGATATTGTATGAAGGGAAATAGCTCATACGTTTAAGAGGTGGATTTTTCCTCAAACAGATCTGTTCTACTCAGACAAGTACATTTGAATTTTTAGGTCACACTGTGATAAATCAAATGCCCATATATGTCTTATTTAATGTGCATATTCAATCAGCTACTTGCCAGTAAATATAGTGATTTTGTGCTTGGGGCTTGAATCCCTACTAAAATCTTAAATAGTTACAATCTCAATCTTTATTTGGTCAGTACACTCTATTTCTGTCATCAGCATTGAAAATTGATCTGTAGATAGGAATTGTTCTTATAACAGCAATTGTTACATGTATAGCGTATCATACCGATCCACAAAAATTTCCCAGATTATGTAGGGGGATCAACATAGGTCTATTCAAAAAAAGATTTTTTATATTTGTTAATGCCCGCTCAATTACCCCTATAATTATTCCATCAATGTTTATTAAATCTGGGAACTGTATATGACTTCCAAATATATTAGTACTGTGTGATCCTTGTGAGGCACCCGTAAAGTATGTGCTGCCTTGAAGTGGATACAGTTGCTAAATGTAGCAAATTAATTCTATTGCACTGAAGCTACCTTACTTTGAATTTCTGTCAGAGTCTGGTAGCTGTGCTATTGCTACAAATCTGTATGAGTCATACGTTTGTTTGAAACTTACAATTGTCAAGCGTTATAGTAAATACTGTTGCACTTGAGCTGATTATCTTGGTGTAGTGACTATGATGTTAATACATGGGATTGTATGGTTTTGTGGAGGAAACCTCCTGGGCTATATTGTAGGCAAGTTATTTATCATTCCCTTCATGGACTGCCTTGTGCTGGAAATGTGATTGTTGTGTTTGCACACCTGAGAGACGATCTGTGCAATTAATGACTACAGGCTACTCTGTACACTTAGCTGACTGCATGCTGTTCTATGCACATTGGTGACTGCGGGCTAATCTGTACATTGGATTGACTACAAGCTATTCTGTACACATTGCTAACTATAATCTAATCTATACACATTACAGACTATTGCACCTAACTATGACATGCACATGGATTTAGCACATGGAGAGAGCGTGATACGCCGACGCGCGTTTCACAGTTAAAGTTTCATCAGGGCTAACCAGAACGTATACCCTGTTTGGAATATCATTGTTAAGCCGCACCAATCACGGAGCGGTAAACCTGTCACGTGATATATTCGGCCTATCGTACTGCCGCTCTGATCATTCTCCATCTAGCAGAGCGGTCTGGCTGGTCACGTGACTGGAACGGACCAGACGGGACTCTAGGTTACTGGCACTAGAGAAAGGATGAATGTTATTTCTATGTCTGCTACAATGGGCTACGTTCTCTTTCATAGACCCGGAGTCTCTTGTTTGTCCCTATTGAGTATATGTGTTTGATTCCCCTGGTTCTTAATATGTGAGCTGAGTACATAATGTCATAAACGTGATCTTATATTCATGAATATCATAATCTATCTTTCTTATCAAAACAGTGTGGGTAAAAAGTGAACTTTGAAAAAGGAAAATGAAAATAAAAATTGTGACTGTTAATCATAAAAACATGAAAAAATAAACATAGTGTATGGTACATAGTGACTTCTTATAGGTAGTGTGAAGAAAAATTATTTTATATGTGTGAATTTTCCTAAACTTAATCACTTGTGTACTCCATCAATATAAATAGATGGGATAATTAATTTGTGAGTGATAATTAAACATAATAAAATTATATTGGGACGTGCATATCGTGGAGTGAATTAGGAAAGTTACCAGTGGGCTTTGTGATGTATCTGGGTGAGAAACTTAGGACTGTATAGTATACAGTACCTTTAGATTGTATTATATTTTAATGACTACCAATGGTTCGCAATCTCGTATATTATAAATAAATCTAACAATCTTTGTGGTTGTGTATAACTTAGGTTTAATAACATTTCCTATATAGGGATTATTCAGTAGTTAACTTAATAAATATTTATGAACTCTCATCAAGGTTAGTCAATCTACCTTTGTAAAGGGAATATAATGAATATCACATGGATCCCCTCAGGGTCTACTACTAAATTGTATTATTTTCCTACATGGAATATTTGCTCATACTGCCTTTGTATCGGCTTCTAAATGTGTTATACTCATACTTCCCACCTGAAGGTAGGGCTTTGTAACCAGGGAATAACCAATATCATATAGATCCTCTCATGACCCACTAATGTACTATGTTATTTTATTATCTCCCTTCCTAGGTTATTTACGTCTTACTGTCACAGCCGTAGCTTCCAGGTGAGTACTACTCATATTTCTTCCCCATAATGGTCGATATTATGGACATAATTAATGTGCTTCTTAATTCACATTTTTAATTGTGAATTATATTTTGTGTAGCTTTTTCATCCTGTAATTTATTGATTTATTTAACTCTACTGTCTGGTTGTACCAGCTCATCCCGTCGAGTCCTCATGGTAAGTATATAGTCATCAGACTTAAGTGATGATCTGGATTCCATCCTAACAGATTTTATCCATTCATTTGAGAAATAACCCAGATTCCCTGTGCAACAATTTGATTACCTTATACCTTATATTAAGCACAAGATGAGATATCCTATTGTCTTATTATATGGGAAAATTTCCACTGAGAGATACCAATTAAATTCATAAGGGGAATGAATTGCTTTATCTTCTTCTTTAGTTAGGAAAAAGATGGACTGTTACCTACAGAGATGGAAGATAGCTATTATATTCATTTAGCCCCACTGGTTGCAGACTACCCATTAAGAAAATGAGTTTAGTCTCCAGTTTTAACAGTTCATTATCGATGTTGCCCCCTCTAATGCCCAACTGAATTTGCTGCATACCATATGCTTTCAGGCCTCCAGTATCGCCCCCATGATATTGCAGAAAATGTTTGGCCACTGATGTTAGAGTTCTGAACCTCTCTACATCTTTTCGCGCATTTTTTATATTTATTAGCATGTTCCAGGATGCAGACTTTCAGTGGGCGAATGGTTTTGCCAATATAAATTTTACCACATGGGCATTCAAGATGGTACACTACGCCCATTGTGGTACAGTTGATGTAATTGTGAATCTGCCATTTTTTAGCAAATTTATCTGTATATGACTGTTTTGGTGTCATATATTGACAAGCTTTGCATCGACCACACTGGTATGATCCTTTCTTGTTGTATAATTGTCTTGAAGACACAGAAAGGTGACTCTGTACAATTAAGTCTTTCAAATTCTTAGATCCCACCTGAAGCCCTACCTTCAGGTGGGAAGTATGAGTATAACACATTTAGAAGCCGATACAAAGGCAGTATGAGCAAATATTCCATGTAGGAAAATAATAAAATTTAGTAGTAGACCCTGAGGGGATCCATGTGATATTCATTATATTCCCTTTACAAAGGTAGATTGACTAACCTTGATGAGAGTTCATAAATATTTATTAAGTTAACTACTGAATAATCCCTATATAGGAAATGTTATTAAACCTAAGTTATACACAACCACAAAGATTGTTAGATTTATTTATAATATACGAGATTGCGAACCATTGGGAGTCATTAAAATATAATACAATCTAAAGGTACTGTATACTATACAGTCCTAAGTTTCTCACCCAGATACATCACAAAGCACACTGGTAACTTTCCTAATTCACTCCACGATATGCACGTCCCAATATAATTTTATTATGTTTAAGTATCACTCACAAATTAATTATCCCATCTATTTATATTGATGGAGTACACAAGTGATTAAGTTTAGGAAAATTCACACATATAAAATAATTTTTCTTCACACTACCTATAAGAAGTCACTATGTACCATACACTATGTTTCTTATTTTTTCACGTTTTTATGATTAACAGTCACAATTTTTATTTTCATTTTTCTTTTTCAAAGTTCACTTTTTACCCACACTGTTTTGATAAGAAAGATAGATTATGATATTCATGAATATAAGATCACGTTTATGACATTATGTACTCAGCTCACATATTAAGAACCAGGGGAATCAAACACATATACTCAATAGGGACAAACAAGAGACTCCGGGTCTATGAAAGAGAACGTAGCCCATTGTAGCAGACATAGAAATAACATTCATCCTTTCTCTAGTGCCAGTAACCTAGAGTCCCGTCTGGTCCGTTCCAGTCACGTGACCAGCCAGACCGCTCTGCTAGATGGAGAATGATCAGAGCGGCAGTACGATAGGCCGAATATATCACGTGACAGGTTTACCGCTCCGTGATTGGTGCGGCTTAACAATGATATTCCAAACAGGGTAGACGTTCTGGTTAGCCCTGATGAAACTTTAACTGTGAAACGCACGTCGGCGTATCACGCTCTCTCCATGTGCTAAATCCATGTGCATGTCATAGTTAGGGGCAATAGTCTGTAATGTGTATAGATTAGATTATAGTTAACAATGTGTACAGAATAGCTTGTTGTCAATCCAATGTACAGATTAGCCCGCAGTCACCAATGTGCATAGAACAGCATGCAGTCAGCTAAGTGTACAGAGTAGCCTGTAGTCATTAATTGCACAGATCGTCTCTCAGGTGTGCAAACACAACAATCACATTTCCAGCACAAGGGAGCCCATGAAGGGAATGATAAATAACTTGCCTACAATATAGTCCAGGAGGTTTCCTCCACAAAACCATACAATCCCATGTATTAACATCATAGTCACTACACCAAGATAATCAGCTCAAGTGCAACAGTATTTACTATAACGCTTGACAATTGTAAGTTTCAAACAAACGTATGACTCATACAGATTTGTAGCAATAGCACAGCTACCAGACTCTGACAGAAATTCAAAGTAAGGTAGCTTCAGTGCAATAGAATTAATTTGCTACAACATTTAGCAACTGTATCCACTTCAAGGCAGCACATACTTTACGGGTGCCTCACAAGGATCACACAGTACTAATATATTTGGAAGTCATATACAGTTCCCAGATTTAATACACATTGATGGAATAATTATAGGGGTAATTGAGCGGGCATTAACAAATATAAAAAATCTTTTTTTGAATAGACCTATGTTGATCCCCCTACATAATCTGGGAAATTTTTGTGGATCGGTATGATACGCTATACATGTAACAATTGCTGTTATAAGAACAATTCTTATCTACAGATCAATTTTCAATGCTGATGACAGAAATAGAGTGTACTGACCAAATAAAGATTGAGATTGTAACTATTTAAGATTTTAGTAGGGATTCAAGCCCCAAGCACAAAATCACTATATTTACTGGCAAGTAGCTGATTGAATATGCACATTAAATAAGACTGATATGGGCATTTGATTTATCACAGTGTGACCTAAAAATTCAAATGTACTTGTCTGAGTAGAACAGATCTGTTTGAGGAAAAAGCCACCTCTTAAACGTATGAGCTATTTCCCTTCATACAATATCTTCCCAAATACTACTTGGGGTGCTGACAGCATAGTATGAGAGCACAAACTAATAAAGATATTAAAAATTATAAGGAAACTCAGTGAATCACTGTACAAGCCCTTACAGTGATAGACAGGCTCCCACTTATAGGAAAACCACTATACTTGATAATAGGTAATTTGGATATGCAAATCCAGTATATGGAAGAATATCATGAAGTGCTGACAGCTTAGACTGAGAGCGCAGAACATTAAGTGCTAACAGCTTAGACTGAGAGCACAGAGAACAATTTCAAGTAAAAGTGGGGTTCATAAACTTAGAACAATAAAAACGCTGACAGCTGAGACTGAGGACGGGGGAGCCATGTTTTTTTGGGAATTATGGTATGAAGGCTTTACCAAACGATATGTTAGAATATACACATGATTGTATATGAGCTATCCTCTAAGAAGGACAGACGGAACATATAGGTGGTATTACCAGTAATAATTTTGACATCCAACAGATCATTCACAAGAAAGGTCTTTAATATAAACCGACAAATAATGTAAAACTCAGGCAAGGTTTACATTGAATTAAATATTGTGATCACATTCTGACAGCACCACAAAATTTCTTGTATAAAAAGGTCAGAGAACCTGGAATATATTCAATATACATATAGATTTAAGACATTGCACAGCACAGTGGAACCAGAGAGTGTGGGTTTTTAACACTATATGTTGCACTTTGTCTCACATCTGTCTTTTACATTTTATTATTTCACAGTACTTGGCTTTTTTTAAGTATAAACAAAAATAAAAGTTATATTTTAATAAGTATGTTCTGTTAGAATGCGCCACACCAAGTCCAATTCTTCCCTTTCCTTTGAAACCAGTTTCTTATATTGGCAACAATATAATCTGTGGCAGCACCTCCCTAGTTTGACCAAAATTATTAGGCAATATACTACACAAAGGGGTATTCCATTCCGGAAAAATATTAACATTAATACTAGTGCAGTAGTTTTCCCTTTCCCTTTTTCCTACAAATTAGAGTTATTGAATATACCCCTCCTGCTGTTTCAAATAAAAAATGTTAATGAGTATTGTTAATGATAGATTGGATGGTGGGTATCGACTGTCATTTCCACAGCTGTCCAATTGCAGCCTTGGTAGATATCAGTACATGTCCAGCCATATATCTGTCACATAGCAATAAATCAAACGTTGAGTAATGAAATAAAGCAAACAAAGGATTCATTGGTACATCCATTCCCAGCACCTCCCGCAGAAGGGAGGACACTTCAGTCCACAGCGGCTGCAAAGCCGGGCATTCCCAGAAGGTATGTAAAATATTACCCACATGGCCGCAATTTCTCCAGCAAAGCCGGGAAACCGAGGGCCAGATGCTATGAAGCCGCTGCGGGGTAAAGTACGCTCTGTGGCATAATTTATAATACATTTCAGAATGTTGGAGGCATCTAGAAATCTTAAAGCACCTTGAGGAGATGGAGTCCCACTCTTCTTCTCGAAGGACAATAGATAGATCCTTTTCCCATTTCAGCTGCGGGGGAGTCTTACCCTGTTTAGTCAGTAGCACAATATACTAATACCATTTGGAAATCCCACCTCCATGTGTAGGAGAAGACAGCCTAGAATGTAAGGAAGCAGGAAGGGGAACGGGGCTCGCTAATCTACCAGAACAGGAGTGGAGCCAGTGACGTATTTGCAGGTATTTGAAGAAATCCTGTTTTGGTATACCTGAATGGGTTTGTAAGCTAGAGAAGGTCACTAAACCTCCTTCCGAACAGAGATTCCTCAAATGCACAATCCCAGCCTCCATCCAAACGTCCAGTACGAGATTAGATATGACACATGCAATAGTTGTAAGTGATAATTCGCAATAGTTCTAAGTGATAAGTCGGCCGACGGCAGCGAAACAGTCGGGTCAGATGAAACTACAGCGTACCAAAGTTTCAAGGTGTTTCTAATCGCTTCCCCTGGGCCTTTCCATTTTGGGACGCTATGGATGGGAAGCATAAAAAGATCTCTCATGTCTATTGACCCGAGGAAAGACCGTTCGATGAGGACCCACGGTTTGGGGTTGTGCATATTGAACCAATCCCGGGCCTGACTAAGAACACAGGCAGTGTGGTACGCTTCTAAATTAGGGTAAGCCACCCCTCCTACAGTCTTGGGTAACATCAAAACCTGTCTGGCAATGCGAGGTCTAGACCCCTTCCAGATATAGTGAGAACATTTTTTGTTAGCCCTTATATTAAGAGGTTTGGGAAAACTACGAGGGATAGCCTGAAACAGGTAGAGGAGTTTAGGAAGTATGATCATCTTAGTTGCAGAGATACGTCCTAGCCAGGAAAGTTCATGGCGGGACCATTCTTTAATTAATTTTTCAATTGCGTTTAATAAGGGTGTGTAATTACAGTCGTATAAATCCCCTTCTAAAGAGAGATGGATACCCAAATACTTGATAGATCTCCTTTGCCAAGCATAATGGTATCTGTCTTTGAGCAAAGCGACGGTGCGTGGTGGAATGTGAAGAGGTAGAGCTTCCGTTTTGGAAGTGTTTAACTTGTAATAGGAAATTCTGGAATAACGGTCCAGAATACTATGAAGGGCCGATAGGGAGGTGTCGGGGTGGGTCAAACAAAGCAATATGTCGTCAGCAAATAAACTAATTTATGCAGCAGACCTATCAATGGGCCCATAATTGTCGTCTCGGACCTAATCATTTCGGCTAGAGGCTCAAGAGCTAAGGCGAATATAAGGGGTGACAAGGGACAACCTTGTCTAGTGCCATTCGAGATATCGAAAACTCCTGACAAACAGCCATTAACAAACACCCTTGCAGAGGGAGCAGAGTACAGAGCGAATATAGAGTCCAAGAACCTCCCAACAAATCCAAATTTATCCAAAACTGCTCTTAGATATCCCCAGTGGAGTCTGTCAAACGCCTTTTCGGCGTCCAATGACAGAATTAGGAGGGGCGTCTTATGTGCATCGCAGTATTCCAGTATGTTGTACACTTGTCGGGTGTTATCCGGGGCCTGCCTGCCAGGGACAAAGCCGACCTGGTCAGCAACTATGAGGGATGGGAGCAGCGGGGAGAGACAGTTGGCAATAAGCTTTGCAAAAAGCTTAACATCAGTATTCAACAAAGCTATGGGACGGTAATTTTGGACAGATGTAGGGGGCTTGCCAGGTTTAGGAATGGCGGCTATCTGTGCCTCAAGCATTTCCCTCGGAAACCACCCTACATCTGATGCCTCATTAAAAACAGACAACAGCACAGGGGCTAAGTCATCTTTAAATGATTTATAAAAATTTGAAGGGAATCCATCAGGGCCAGGGGCTTTGTCTCTCGGGAGATCATCTATAGCTGCTTCCAGTTCTTTTATTGTCCAAGGGGAGCTGAGGGACAGACAGGCTGCGGAGTCCAACATCAGGAAGGAGATCCCCGTTAGGAAAGACTGGATATCAGCTGCTTTGGGTTGGGGGGTAGTCGGGTCCAATCTTAAACCATATAGTCGAGAATAATACTCTGCAAAGGTGTTTGCAATATCATAGGGGTCAGACACTCTAGATCCCTTGGAGGAGCAAACATAATGTATTTTAGCCCTAGCTCATCTACCTCGTAGCTTCCTAGCCAGGAGGCGACCCGCCTTATTACCAAGTGTATAAAACCTCTGGTTTAGTCGCGCCATATTGCGTTGCACATCCCGAAGAGAGCAAATGTTAACCTTTTCTCTAGCACCTAGTAATATCTTGAAAACCGATCTATTTTGAGGGTCAGCTTTATGCAGCAATTCAAGTCTGGCGACCTCTCTTTCAGCCACCAAGCGCTCGTGTTGTTGAGGGCGTTTAAGCCTAGAAGCTGTTTGGATGGCAGATCCCCGAACTACCGCCTTAAAAGATCACTAGTTATTAAAGATCGAGGTATCTTCAGGTTTATTGGTGTCTAGGAATAACTGTATAGAACGTTGTATTGCGAGAAAAGCTTCAGGGTGGTTAAGCCAGAAATTTCCCAGCCTCCAGGGCCCTGGAGAGACCATACAGGCCTCCAGATCCCAGGCTACTAATAATGGGGAATGATCGGACCAAGTCATTGGCAATATAGATATTTCCTGAATGCCTGTTAGGGTCTCTTTATTAGTCAGAACGAGGTCAATTCTAGAATACGAGGAGTGAACATGCGAGTAGAAAGAGTGGTCTCTCTCCGTGGGATGTTCGGTTCTCCATGCGTCATTAGAGATCGTATTCACCTAGTAGGCGGCGAAAGCCAGTGTTCCCACCACGGGAGGTCAGATTCCTGGGAAGGGAGCCTCTAGTAGCCCAAGACCTAACCATAACGGGATCCACAACCAGATTGAAATCCCCCAAAATCAGAAGGGCCCCCTTAGTATGCTTCTGTATTAAAGAGCATATTTTCTTGCAGAACGCAAGCTGACCAGAGTTCGGTGCGTAACAAGAAACTAAAGTGACCATAGCGTTTTCAAGTAATCCTATCAAAATGAGGTACCGACCTTCAGGGTCTACAATTTGAGATTCTAGGGTGAAGGAGCAGTATCGTTACACCAGCCCTTTTTGTGGGACTATTAGCCATATAACAGATAGGGAATCGGCCATCCTGAAATCTAGGGGGGTCTAATTTCCTAAAATGAGTTTCTTGAGTTGCAACCACATTCGCTTTCATTTTATAGAAAGAGGACAGAGCCAATTTACGCTTCTGAGGGGATTTCAATCCTTTAACGTTTAGTGAAATTATTTTGACCATGATTAATTAGTCGGGGAGTGAAGTGACCGTTGGAACCTACAAATACAATCTGGAAGAATACCGTATCCTGAACTTTATGACAAAGAGGAAACAAAACCCTGGGGGACACAAGACACATAAGAGGGACATACAGGGGTGGATAAGAGAAGAATAGAAAGAAAGTAAGGAAACAGACCCCGTAAAGATACGGAGCCATAGCAAGGCGCCAAAACATCCAGCGCCTCACACAACTAAATAGAGAGGTTGGTGGCCAACCTCCCCGCAGTCAAAAAAGCAGAGAGCTATAAATCTCAGCATACAAGAATAAATCCAATTGACATACAGAACATAGAAATGTTAAACTGCGGAAACATGCTATCTTATGAGAAAAATAAATAACTATATATATATATATATATATATATAGATACACATATACCCATCTAGACATATACATACACATCACTTCGATTCAAAGTAAGCAGGTTAAGCTAAGGTCAACAGTGAAAACAGCATAATGAGGCAAAATACGTAGCTGCGACCCCTAAGCAAAGCACTAAACTGCGGGTATATGTCAGACCTGGAGAAAGAAAATTGCAGGGCAAGCGCAAAATTAGTAATCAACTTGTGTATGAACTATAGCAGTCTCTGCAGCAATACAACTTGGAAAGGTAATCTCCGCCAATTGGAGGCCGTTCTTGGCAAATAAGTGTAGCAGATGGGCGACTCTACTTCTCGGCCGTCGACCAGTCCTGCTGGAGTCGGCGGTCAGGAGAGCCGGGCCCACGATCGCCCTCTAGATTCCATTTACGAAGAAGGCTCATACCATTCTCCACGGAAGAAATAGCAATTGTGCAACCGTCTCTAGAAATTAGCAGACGCGTGGGGTAGCCCCATCTATAAACGATGCCAGCCTTCTGAAGAGCCACGTTAACAGGTTGGAAAGAGCATCTTTTAATAAGGGTGTAGTGCGACAGGTCTCCAAAGAGTTGAAGCTGGCCTAAAGCCCCTGCTGAGTCAGAAGAAGGTCTAGCCGCTTTGAGTAGAGATTCTTTAATATGGTAGAAATGGACCCTCATTAGAACATCTCTGGACGATCCCTCAGGAGCACTCTGGGACTTCGGAAGCCGATGTATGCGGTCTATAAGCAGATCCGAAGAAGTGGCAGAGGGCAGCAGTTTCTTGAAAATCCCCATAGCATAGTCATGAAGGCTGCTATTGGATACCGATTCCGGCACCCCCCTGAGTTTAAGGTTGTTCCTGCGTGAACGGTCTTCCAAATCCGCAACTTTATCCCGCAGAGTAGCCACTTCTCCCTCGAGACTATCATGAGAGTCAAAAAAGAAAAAGAGGTAGCATTGTGGTGCACAAAGTCAAATGGCTATGATAGCTATTGAATCATGAATTAAAACGTAACTTTTATTATACTGTTTTAAATAAACTCCCCACCTATCTAAAAAGCGAAATATTTTAAAAAATAGAGAATAGTAAGAAATAAAGTATTAAAATCTAGCGCTGGGGCACCTAATATGACTCCTATTAATGCTCAATAAGCGATCCAAATATCTGTAATAATATTGTGTCCTGATGTGTAAATTGTCACCACTGTATATATTACAAAGTGGTCCACTGGTTAACACCAGCAGAAACAACAGCGAGAAGCACTCCTCATATATTTAGTCCGTATTATCCTTTAATTTGGGAGTGATTCATAAATGGAGATAGGTTTTCAAGTGTTTATTAATCCCTAAGTAGTGTGATGAGATACTATGTCTCCCTCAAACACTGTTGCAAAAAATGTAACAGACTGAATTATCCTCTGTCAGGGAGTGATAGACCAGATCACTGTAGCAAATATAACAAATGGGCTGTGTGCTCTATTGTCTTTAAACTGCTGTGATGCAGAACGTCATCTGCGATTATGATTATTCACAATACTTGGATAACTGTATTCATTATACGTCTAACAGAGTGAACCAATGTGGGATTCTGGTGATTAAGTTCGTAGAATATGACAGAGTAATAATGTTAGAATAATGATAACTAAATTAATTATGTTTCTTTCTCTTTGTACTACTTAAATCTCTATTCTACATATCACACTGAAGTATTAATACAGATGGTAAATGTAATTAATTTCTCTTCAGAGTGTGTGGTGAGCCGTCTGGTTCGGTCACCATTTAAACATGATTTTATTTCCACTACATATGAATCATTGAGCTATATAAGCAATGACCAATTCCCTTATGCCTGGGATGGATTAGGTTCACGTTAGTACTGTTGGATAAAGGTACCTGGTATTATGAATAGTAATTTTCTCACAGTCAGCAAGATTCTCGCATTGAGAGCAGTATTATATCATATAAACGTATGCACTCGCCCTTAAACCGTGTTTCTTTATAAATAGGACTAGCAACAGTCAGCTAGGTTCACATAAGCCGTACTAAATAAAACGACATTTAGTAATCCTGGTCTACACGGTGTTATGGTCTGTTATAAGTCTCTCCTAGTAGAAGAGACTAGAGGTATCTTGTGTCTCGTGTTCAGGGAGACAGTGTTATATTTCATGCACACTTGCACCCTCAGTCCGATCACTTTTAATTACACAAACACATATTATTAACACAATAACATAGGAGCATATCACGGGCCATCGCGCATTACTCATTACTTTTATGGTGGGATTTTTTACACATATATAGAAATTAGACTGTATTATGTGTATTTTTGCCAAAAGGTATTATAATTGCTGCCCCCAGCGCCCTGCACCCTACAGTGACCGGAGTGTGTGGTGTGCTGTGGGAGCAATGGCGCATAGCTGCGGTGCTGTGCGCTACCTTAATGAAGACAGGAGTCTTCAGCCGCTGTTTTCTTCTGGCTCTGCAAGGGGGACGGCGGCGCGGCTCCGGGAACGGACGATCGAGGTCAGGCCCTGTGTTCAAACCCTCTGGAGCTAATGGTGTCCAGTAGCCTAAGAAGCACAAGCTAGCTGCAAGCAGGTACGTTTGCTTCTCTCCCCTCAGTCCCACGTAGCAGTGAGTCTGTTGCCAGCAGATCTCACTGAAAATAAAAAACCTAACAAATACTTTCTTTTCTAGCAAGCTCAGGAGAGCCCGCTAGGTGCATCCAGCTCTGGCCGGGCACAGATTCTAACTGAGGTCTAGAGGAGGGGCATAGAGGGAGGAGCCAATGCACACCAGATAGTACCTAATCTTTCTTTTAGAGTGCCCAGTCTCCTGCGGAGCCCGTCTATTCCCCCATGGTCCTTACGGAGTTCCCAGCATCCACTACGGACTACGAGAAATAGAATTACCGGTGAGTAAATTATTATTTTCATACTGCCCACCGTTAAGGCTGCACTATCCTCCAAACGCGGTGAGGAGGGGGCGTCAGTGGGAGGGGATGCGGACGCCAAAGGAGAAGACAGCATGGTTGAAGGTGCCGACCCAGCTGCAGGGACTCCAGCCTCATGAGGCTTGCTGCGGTAGGGAGAAGGCTTAAAAAAGGCAACCTGTGAGACCGGTTTGGCGGCTTTATGCTTCTTTGGAGGCATGTTGTTGCACTGTTCATGAGAGATGTCGAGTACAGTAGAAAGGGAGCTACAGTGGGGTCTCAATCTGAGAGACGAACGACCATGTCGTGTATAGAGGTATGTCGGCTAGAATGACTGCAGGGAGGCACTAGTATGGCATAATGTAAAGGAGGTCACATCTCAGCACAACTGTGGCAGCACAGATTCACGAGGGCGACCATCCCCAGTCACCTCCCAGTAGAGGAGCCCCAGCTTTGGGAAGCAGATAGCACAGGAGATATAGGATCTCAGCTCAACAGCTAAAGGGTTTATCAAGTATAGGGACCAGGGAGGAGGTTGTAGGAGCTGTAGAAATAATCAACCTATAGGTATGAAAAAGGTCAGTGAAGCATTTGGGGTACCCAGGTCCAGACTGCCATGTGCAGTAAAGATTCCAGCAGCCAAACTAAAGAGGAGGCAGCAGATTAATCCTCCGCAAATTAATTCCTAAATAGAGGCACAAATAGGCTTATGGGAGCGGGGTGCTCTGCATGCTCCACTACTCTGACTACAAGTAATGGCAGCTCTTATCAGCAGACCCAGCGCAGAGAGATGGTTAAGCACCAGGAGAGAGAGAGCAGCCGGCCCCTTCTGCACCACCCCCGGAGCTGCCCACAGCCGTGGACAGGCTCCTGCAGACACCCAAATCCCCTGATTGTGCCTCGGTGCCCCGGACACAACAAGGTAAGTAAGCAGGGAGGGGGGGTGGAGCACAACTGCCACTCAAGGCCGCCGCCAGGTCCCGGCAGGGCAGACTGCAGCCGCGGCTCTGGGAGGGAGACGGGGGAAGACAGGTGCGGTCCTCAGCCGCCGGAGCCCAGGGGGAGCGCTCGCAGACAACACCTCCGCACTCTCCCTCGGGCAGCTTCTTCTTTCCACGGATTCCCCCGCCGAGCGGCCCGCTCTTCCGGTCGGGAGGAGAGCGCAGTGTAGTCCCCGGCTCCAGGTGAAGGGGAGGGCCGCAACCCGCAGGAACCCTGAAAAGGGTCCCCCGATTCCGCAGCCCAGACCCTCCGATTCCAGATATGAGGGACAATTCGTAGTAGGGGAGATGGGGGGGTTAGGATCCCCTGAGGCACTGTTAATTATTATCAAATAGGTAATACTGGCAGGAGCTCTCCAGATTTCCAACCTCGCAGCTCACAGGCCAGGCCACGCCCCGGCTTTTGGCTCTTCTGATATGTATCTTTTACTTACCTGCAATACTAAAATATAATAAACTGTTTCTGTGCTTTAAAGGTTATTTCTCTTACGTCCTAGAGGATGCTGGGTACTCTGTAAGGACCATGGGGTATAGACGGGCTCCGCAGGAGACATGAGCACTATAAGAACTTTAGAATGGGTGTGCACTGACTCCTCCCTCTATGCCCCTCCTCCAGACCTCAGTTAGATCCTGTGCCCACAGGAGATTGGGTGCATTACAGGGGAGCTCTCCTGAGTTTCTCTGATATAAGAATTCTGTTAGGTTTTTTATTTTCAGGGAGCACTGCTGGCAACAAGCTCCCTGCATCGTGGGACTGAGGAGAGAGAAGCAAGACCTACTTAAGTGATAGGCTCTGCTTCTTAGACTACTGGACACCATTAGCTCCAGAGGGAGTCGGAACACAGGTTCCCCCCCGCCGTTCGTCCCAGAGCCGCGCCGCCGTCCTCACAGAGCCGGAAGATAGAAGCCGGGTGAGTATAAGAAGAAAAGACTTCTAAGGCGGCAGAAGACTTCAGATCTTCCCTGAGGTAAGCGTGCAGCGGTAACACTGCGCACCCTTGCTCCCACACACTAGCAGGCACTGATGGGTGCAGGGCACAGGGGGGGCGCCCTGGGCAGCAATATAAACCTCTTAAGTCTGGCATTTATATGGATATAGGCTGCGGAGGCAGTAAGTGTATTAATACCCCGCCAGTTTTATAAAATTGAGAGGGACCGAAGCTCGCCGCTGGAGGGGGTGGAGCCTGGTCCCACAGCACTAACCAGCGCCATTTTTCCACAGAGCACGGCAGAGAAGCTGGCTTCCCGGACTCTCCTACTGAACACGGTGACACAGGGCTGAAAAGAGGCTCATCTAAGGAGGAGGTGGAGCAGATAATCTTGTCTCCGTCGGCAACGCCGACTCATGATTGCTTGGACATGTGGAATGTTTCAAATGCAAATGTGACCTTATTACATAAGAGAATGGACAAAGCAGAGTCCAGGGAAAAAGCAGGGAGTCAATCCACGGATTGGACTGGGTCACAGGGCCCTTCAGGGTCTCAAAAACGTCCCCTATCCCAAATAGTAGACACTGATACCGACACGGATTCTGACTCCAATGTCGACTACGATGATGCGAGGTTACACCCAAGGGTGGCCAAAAGTATTCACTATATGATTATTGCAATAAAGGATGCTTTACATATCACTGATGACCCCTCTATCCCTGACACAAGGGAAAAGAAACCTGAGGTAACCTTTCCCCCATCTCATGAACTGAATGAATTATTTGAAAAAGCTTGGGAAACTCCTGACAAAAGACTAGATTCCCAAGAGGATTCTTATGGCGTATCCTTTCCCCGCACAGGACAGGGTACGGTGGGAATCCTCGCCCAGGGTGGACAAGGCTTTAATGCGTCTGTCCAAGAAGGTGGCGCTACCGTCTCCAGACACGGCAGCCCTCAAGGATCCTGCTGATCACAGACGGGAAACTACCTTAAAATCTATTTATACGCATACGGGTGCTTTACTCAGACCGGCGATAGCATCGGCAGGGGTATGTAGCACGGTTGCAGCTTGGAGAGATAACTTGTCAGCTGACATTGATACCATTTTATTGAGCTTAGGTCACATTAAAGATGCAGTTTTATATATGAGAGACGCTCAAAGAGTTGGTCTGCAAGGTTCGAGAGCCAACGCCATGGCGATTTCTGCGAGGCGAGCCCTGTGGACCCGCCAATGGGCGGGTGATGCCGACTCAAAGAAGCATATGGAGGTTTTACCTTACAAAGTTTGTTTACCCACAGCAAAAGAAAACTCCACAATATCAGATGCAGTCCTTTCTGTCGCATAAGTCCAGAAGAGGTCGGGGCTCATCCTTCCTCGCCAGAGGTAAGGGTAGAGGGAAGAGAACACCTGCTTCGGCTAGTTCCCAGGAGCAGAAGTCCTCCCCGGCTTCTACTAAATCCACCGCATGACGCTGGTGCTCCACTGAGGGAGTCCGCACTGGTGGGGGAACGTCTTCGACTCTTCAGCCAGGTCTGGGTTCTGTCAGACGTGGATCCTTGGGCGATGGATATTGTATCCCAAAGCTACAGGCTGGAATTCAAAGAGGTGCCCCCCCTTGCCGATTTTTCAAGTCGGCCTTGCCAGCTTCTCCCCCAGAGAGGGAAGTAGTGTTAACTGCAATTCAAAAGCTGTGCCAACAGCAAGTGTTTGTCAAGGTTCCCCTAGTCCAACAGGGGAAAGGGTACTATTCAACCCGGTTCGTGGTCCCGAAGCCGGATGGTTCGGTCACACCCATTTTAAATCTAAAATCCCTAAACCTGTACTTAAAAAAGTTCAAATTCAAGATGGAATCGCTCTGGGCTGTGATATCCAGTCTGGAAGGGGGGGATTTTATGGTGTCACTGGACATAAAGGATGCATACCTTCATGTCCCCATCAGGAGTACCTGCGATTCGCTGTACAGGACTGTCATTACCAGTTTCAGACGTTGCCGTTTGGGCTTTCCACGGCCCCGAGGATTTTCACCACGGTGATGGCGGAGATGATTGTGCTCCTGCGCAGGCAGGGAGTCACAATAATCCCATACTTGGATGATCTCCTGATAAAAGCGAGATCAGAGATCAATTACTGAAGAGCGTGTCGCTCTCCCTGAGAGTGCTACAACAACACGGTTGGATTCTCAATCTGCCAAAGTCACAATTGATTCCAACGACTCGACTATCATTCCTAGGCATGATTCTGGACACGGAACAGAATAGGGTTTTTCTCCCGATGGAAAAAGCTCAGGACCTCCAGAACATGCTAAAACCTAAAAGAGTGTCTGTTCATCAATGCACTCGAGTTCTGGGAAAAATGGTAGCAGCCTACGAGGCCATCCCCTTCGGCAGGTTTCATGCAAGGACGTTTCAGTGGGATCTTCTTGACAAGTGGTCCGGGTCCCATCTTCAAATACATCAGAAGATAAGCCTGTCCTCCAGGGCCAGGGTGTCTCTCCTGTGGTGTCTGTAAAGTGCTCACCTTCTAGAGGGTCACAGGTTCGGCATTCAAGACTGGGTTCTGGTGACCACGGACGCGAGGCTCTGAGCATGAGGAGCAGTCACACTAGGAAAAAATTTTCAGGGGCTGTGGTCAAGCCAGAAGACTTGTCTACAGTGACTCTACACATCAACGTACTGGAATTGAGGGCCATATACAACAGCCTATGACAAGCGGAGATTCTTCTTCGTGACCTACCGGTTCTGATTCAATCAGACAACGTCACAGCCGTGGCTCATGTAAACCATCAAGGCGGGACAAGGAGCAGAGTGGCAATGGCGGAAGCCACCAGGATTCTTCGCTGGGCGGAAAATCACGTGAGCGCTCTGTCAGCAGTCTTCATTCCGGGAGTGAACAACTGGGAAGCAGACTTCCTCAGCAGACACGATCTCCATCCAGGAGAGTGGGGACTTCATCAAGAAGTTTTTGCAGAGATAACAAGTCATTGGGGACTTCCTCAAAGACATGATGGCGTCATGCCTCAACAAGAAGCTTCGGAGGTATTGTGCCAGGTCAAGGGACCCTCAGGCAGTAGCGGTAGACGCCCTGGTGACACCATGGTGTTTCAGTCGGTCTATGTGTTCCCTCCTCTTCCTCTCATCTCAAAAATATTGAGAATCATAAGACAAAAAAGAGTGCAAACAATACTCATTGTTCCAGATTGGCCTCGAAGGGCCTGGTATTTAGATCTTCAGGAAATGCTCACAGAAGATCCATGGCCTCTTCCTCTCAGGGAGGACCTGTTACAACAGGGGCCCTGCGTGTTCCAAGACTTACCGTGGTTACGTTTGACGGCATGGCGGTTGAACATCGAATCCTAGCTGGGAAAAGGTATTCCGGAGGAAGTCATCCCTACTCTGATAAAGGCTAGGAAGGAGGTGACGGCAAAAAACATTATCACCGTACCTGGAGGAAGTATGTATCTTGGTGTGAAGCCAAGAATGCTCCTACGGAAGATTTCCATCTGGGCGTTTTCTCCGCTTTCTACAGACAGAAGTGGATATGGGCCAGAAGTTAGGCTCCATTGAGGTACAGATTTCGGCCCTATCTATGGCCCTCATTCAGAGTTGTTCTCTCGCTAGCTGCTTTTAGCAGCATTGCACACGCTAAGCCGCCGCCCTCTGGGAGTGTATCTTAGCATAGCAGAATTGCGAATGAAAGATTAGCAGAATTGCAAATAGAAATTTTTAAGCAGTTTCTGAGTAGCTCCAGACTTACTCCTACAATGCGATCAGTTCAGTCAGTTTCGTCCCTGGTTTGACGTCACAAACACACCCAGCGTTCGGCCAGACACTCCCCCGTTTCTTCAGACACTCCCACATTTTTCCCAGAAAAGCCAACGTTTTTCCGTACACTCCCATAAAATGGCCAGTTTCCACCCAGAAACACCCACTTCCTGTCAATCACACTCACCAGAACGATGAAAAATCTTCGTTAGGCCGTGAGTAAAATACCAAACTTTTGTGCTAATTTACTTGGCGCAGGCGCACTGCGAACATTGCGCATGCGCAGTTTGCGACTAATCACTCCGTAGCGAAAAAACTAATGTGCGAACAACTCGGAATGACCCCCTATATTCTTTTAGAAGGAATTGGCTTCTCTCCCAGAAGTCCAGACTTTTGTAAAAGGAGTGCTGCACATCTAGCCTCCTTTTGTGCCCCCAGTGGCACCATGGGACCTTAACGTGGTGTTACGGTTCCTAAAATCTCACTGGTTTGAACCTCTTCAAACGGTTAAATTAAAATTTACTTACTTGGAAGGTGGTCATGTTATTGGCCTTGGCATCTGCTAGGCAGGTGTCCGAATTGGCGTCCTTGTCTCACAAGAGCCCCTATTTGATTTTCCATGTGTATAGAGCAGAGTTGAGGACTAAGGTGGTTTCTTAATTTCATATGAACCAACCTATTGTGGTGCCTGTGGCTACGGGTGACTTGGAGGACTCCAAGTCCCTGGATGTAGTCAGGGCCTTTAAAATTTATGTAGCCAGGACGGCTCGAGTTAGGAAAACAGAGGCTCTGTTTGTCCTGTATGCAGCCAACAAAGTTGGCGCTCCTGCTTCGAAGCAGACTATTGCTCGCTGGATCTGTAACACGATTCAGCAGGCTCATTCTACGGCTGGATTGCCGTTACCAAATTCAGTAAAGGGCCATTCCACTAGGAAGGTGGGCTCTTCTTGGGCGGCTGCCCGAGGCGTCTCGGCACTACAGCTGTGCCGAGCAGCTACTTGGTCGGGTTCAAACACTTTTGCAAAATTCTACAAGTTTGATACCCTGGCTGATGAGGACCTCATGTTTGCTCAATCGGTGCTACAGAGTCATCCGCACTCTCCCGCCCAGTTGGGAGCTTTGGTATAAACCCCGTGGTCCTTACAGAGTCCCCAGCATCCTCTAGAACGTAAGAGAAAATAAGATTTTAAACCTAGCTGTAAATCTTTTTCTCCTAGTCCGTAGAGGATGCTGGGCGCCCGTCACAGTGCGGACTAAATCTGCAAGGCTTGTATATAGTTGTTGCTTACATAAGGGTTATGTTACAGTTGGAATCGGTCTTTGACTGATACTGTTTTGTTCATACTGTTAACTGGTTGTGTATATTTCATGTTATACGTTGTGGATGGTGTGGGCTGGTAGGAATCTTGCCCTTAGATTAACAAAATCCTTTCCTCGTATTGTCCATCTCCTCTGGGCACAGTTCTCTAACTGAGGTCTGGAGGAGGGGCATAGAGGGAGGAGCCAGTGCACACCCATTCTAAAGTTCTTTATAGTGCCCATGTCTCCTGCGGAGCCCGTCTATACCCCATGGTCCTTACGGGGTCCCCAGCATCCTCTACGGACTAGGAGAAAAAGATTTACCGGTAGGTTTAAAATCTTATTTTTATCCATGTTATGCAGAGTAAAGTATTTTTTAAGTTTAAAATATAGATGGACAAAAATGTGTATTAAAGATATGAAATACAGTTGTTTAAAAACAAGATTTCTGTAGTCTTTATTTGTGTATTATCTTATTATCAGATAATTTTCGCTATGGTGACAGAAACAATTTCCTGTTAATGTGTCATTGTATTCTTAGTTTTGTGTCCACATCATGCTTACCTACTTTGCTGCCTTCTCCTCTGGGAGGAGGCAGTGTTGTAGGTGTATGGGGGGCGTGGCCGGCAGCAGGATAGGCGGGTCGGGGGCGTAGCCGGCAGCAGGATGGGCGGTCTGGGGGCGTTCCATAACGGTCGCGTCATCGTGACTCCGCCCCCGCTGTGCTGTTCCGAGAAAAGAGGCACTGCATAGCGGGGGGTGGAGCTACGATGACGCGATTCAGCGCGAATCGCGTCATCGGACCTCCTCGGGCCGCCCGCTTGTTCTCCGTTGCGGGCGGCTGAGGGGGAAAGCGGGAGGCTTGCCCACCTTTCCGAAGGGCTGGGAGGGTCACACGATTTTTGGGAGCCTCCCGGCCATTCCAGGAGGGTAGGCAAGTATGGTCCACATAATATCAGTGTCGCTGTGTATAAATATCTCTGGTGTGTAAAGGTGGGTACACACGCTGCCATTGTGACTGTGCGATTTCCCTTGAACTGGCCGGAGCACAGAAACACCAATAATGACTATATGTACTTGTGATTTTGGCTATGTCTGACGTTGACAGGACATTAGAATAGTGCACAGGTTCTCAAACTCGGTCCTCAGGACCCCACACAGTGCATGTTTTGCAGGTAACCCAGCAGGTGCACAGGTGTATTAATTACTTACACATTTTAAAAGGTCCACAGGTGGAGCTAATTATGTCACTTGTGATTCTGTGAGGAGACCAGCAAAACACGCACCGTGTGGGGTCCTGAGGACCGAGTTTGAGAACCTATGCACTATTCTAATGAGCTGTCAAAGTCAGACATAGCCAAATTTGGGGTGACATTACAGGGGGGGGGTCTCTCTGTGTAAATAAATAGTGGCAGACATTTTATATCAGTACATTCATGTGGAGTGGGGGCGGTGGCCTGTCAGGAAGCTGCAATTCTGCAATTACATCATGTGTTATCCTCTGATTTCCATATTCCCTTCTGTGTGTGTATATATATATATATATATATATAAATTATGTCTATTCAAAGGTTCTGTTTTCTTATTTTACTTGTAGGAGAATTAAGGTTGTCATTAAAAAACAACTTACCTGACCGTTGCCTGGAGATGTACATGTATGAAGGTATGAGAGATACCTGCTGCAGTCCCTTCTATCAGTGACGTGAGGTCATTGGCTGGGGAGGCACTGAGATTTTATATATATATATATATATATATATATATATATATTTGTACAGTGTCCGGCTCTCACTTAATGCTGCCCATCTGCGCCAGGTGCCCGCATGTAGGGAGGAGTAATTACACAAGCAGTAATATGCAGCACTCCTGGCGTCTTGAAAAATCAATCATATAATGCACATCCGTTTGGCAACATTTCAGTGCCGTTTATTTATTGTGGCACTTTCGTCAGGTTTAACAACATATAGAGACAATCACTTACCTATATACCCCCGTACACCAGTGTGAAAGCGCTGCTCCGTTGGCGGGACCGGTTCCCGGACGGGCGGCGCGTAGCGTATGACGTCATCAGCCGATGCGTCATAGCTGTGCTCCCCATCACCATAGCTACCAGAATACAACAAAAGATCATAGCGTATAGTAGAAGATGCTAATTTACATGGCATAATCACTGTACAATAACTAATCGCTACTTGCATTTAATTGATACATACAGCACAATAATATAGCAGTCTAACTACCTGGTGGTAATGATCAATCATAGAATATACTGTTATTTTGAAATCCACCACAGTAAGGGGTTAACTTCCATCTCACAGCATAATGATAGGTATGTGGTTTATCAGCTGGTGTGCCCCTGTAGGCTGTCATACGTGGGGAAGACCGAACGTATGTTCAAGGAACGTATGGCAGCCCACAGATCGGCCATCAAGGCTGCTATTACCACTGGCCAAAGTGACCAACCGGTTGCTAGACACTTTTTAACAGCCAGACAGTCTTTAAGATACCGCATGATAGATCATGTCCCCCAGACCCTGAGGGGAGGGAATCAAAGTCTTAGACTATTACGCCTAGAGACACATTGGATCCATCAGTTGGGTACATTACATCCAAAGGGGCTTAACGAGCACCTGGGACTAAATTGTTTTTTATAAACAATTAGTGTGCATACTGGGGTGTTTGATTATACTATCTAGTGTCAAAGTCAGAAAAATATCTCTATGTACACTACCATATTTGCACCTCATACAGGTCCGTGCTGCGCATGCGTGCGCTCTCCCGTACGTGCGCATACCCACTGTTACGTGCACCCGCAGGTGCACGGTATGCGTATTTACGGTAGAGTTTATGTGTTCGTAGCGTGCGACTCAATCGTTACATATTTTCACTATATAATGTATTTTGTAGATTATGGTCCCTTTGATAGATTCTGAAAGTTTAGTTAATGTAGCATGTTCCTGAACAAAGAGATCCCTCTTTGTTTAATACGAAGGGTCCAACAGGGGTCATACAGTGGTGTTTAGTATCCATCGGAAGAGTATTTAATTAGCAATATTCCGGTGTTGGTTTGAAGCGGATTAATCGCTCGTGCGAATAGTTATGGACATAAGAAGTTTATGCCCATTTACTATTATTTGCACTTACTTAGCCATGCGGCGGGAAACCTAGTTTCCCACCCACCTGAACAGTTGGATGTAGCCACAGCCCACCTGTATGAATCAACCTATGACCTTTTGTTATAATGCGAAGACGAATTCCTGTGTCCAATGAACAATGAGATTGTAGGGACCATTGAATTGTATTGTGTGTGGGGCATAAATAGACAAGCCGATGGTGTCCAGCTCACTCTCAACGGTTCTCATTGCTGATAATCGGGAGCTGGATATCCAGAGGCGCATGCGATCGTTTCCCCTTGTGCGTAAGTTTTTCTCCGCGATCATATTGTTCTTATTGTTATTGTGAGCCATATCTCTCTCTCTCTCTCTCTCTTCTCCTCTTTCTCTCTCATTTTCCCTTAAACGTAATTGTATTGTATTGTATTTCCCGTGTAGTTATCTGGTTAGTTAGTCTATGTTATATTGTAGTGTGTGACTTGTACTGTATTTATCTTTTTGCAAGTAATAACATTCATATAAGGCGTTAGACCCTAAGCACGGTATCTGTGTATTTCTTATAGTGTTAAGTATTCTCAGAGCGTCGGTGACGCTCGAACAGCTTTTAAGTTAATCAGGCTATACTGTTGCATTTACACTCTATCACTACACTAAGGTTTTGCTGCATAATACACTGTTTATGGTTTAGATATAAAGGTTTAACATTGTGAGCGTCAGCGCCGCTGGTGATCTCCTCGTGGTCCCAAGCGTCCGCTACGCTATAGCGAATCATTACGTTAGTCGGCAGCCAATATCGTGCCTGCCTGTGATCCCTTGGCCGTGAGCAAACGTGACGCTTGAGCGTCTCGACTACGGCTAAGCGATTGTTACGCAACGTGCGTACCCTTACGGTACTCCATACGTAAATAGCGTACATTGTTCTTAGACCTCTTAAAGGGTTTTATATAAGATAAATATTTAGCTTTATCACTAGTATCTTAGGGCAATTATCATTATAAGAAAGCCCCTCTCACCTTCCCTGCATCTAAGGAATTAAATGCCATTTTTGAAAAGGCCTGGGAAAACCTGGAGAAAAAAATCCAGATTCCTAAAAGTGTTCTGGTTGCTTTTCCCTTTCCGGAGGATGACAGAAAAAAAATGAGAGTCCCCGCCTATAGTTGATGCCTCTGTTTCCAGGCTGTCAAAACAAGTGGTTTTGCCTGTACCTGGATCTACCACGTTGAAAGACCAGGCGGATTGCAAGGTGGATGCTACGCTCAAATCCATATACACAGCTTTAGGGGGCGATACTGCGGCCTACTATTGCCTTTGCATGGATTTCAATAGCAAAATGGTCAATCACTCTGCAGAAGGACTTGACTACAAAGGATAAACGGGACGTTAATTTGTTTTTACGTAACACAGGATTCTGCAGGGTTTCTGGTGGAATCCATGAAGGATCTGGGTTCCATGGCTGTGGGAATCTCCATGTCCGTCTCGGCTCACAGAGGTCTCTGGCTGTGCCAATGGTCTGCAGACGTGGAATCCAGGAATAGTGTGGAGAGCCTATCCTATACAGGTCAGGCTCTGTTTGGGGAGGCGCTGGATGCATGGCTTGCCACGGCTACAGCAGGAAAGTCTCCTTTTTCCCCCTCAGCTGAACTGGCTACGGAGAAGCCTTTTTCTCCCAACACGTCGCAGTCCTTTCAGTCCACTAGGACTAGAAAGAACAAGCCCTCTCACACCTTCTTTAGAGGTGGTCGTGCCAAATCCAAAAAGACTGCTCCCGCAGGTTCCCAGGTCCAAAAGCCTTCTTCTGGTGCCTCAAAGTCCTCAGCATGACAGGAAGTAGGTCATGTGGGAGCGAGACTCCGGCATTTCAGCCACGTCTGGGTGTCATCCGGCCTGAATCCCTAGATACAGGATATTGTGTCCTTGGGGTACAGGCTGGAGTTTCAAACTCTCTCACCTAACCGATTCTTCAAATCAGGCTTGCCGGCTTTGCTGGCAGACAGAACTATTTTACTGGACGCTATCCGAAAATTGGTATTGTCGGAGGTCATTGTTCCAGTTCCACCTCATCAGTTGAACAAAGGTTACTATTCGAACCTTTTTGTGGTACCAAAGCCGGATGGTTCAGTCAGGCCAATTCTGAACTTGAAATCACTGAACCTTTATCTCAGGGACTTCAAATTCAAAATGGAGTCTCTGCGAGTGGTTATCTCAGGACTGATGGAGGGGGAGTTCCTGGTGTCCCTGGACATCAAGGATGTGTACCTCCACATTCCCATTTGGTCGCCGCATTAGGCTTATCTCAGGTTTGCACTGCTAGACGATCACTATCAGTTTCAGGCACTGCCATACGGTCTCTCCACGGCACCGAGGATCTTCACCAAGGTGATGGCAGAGATGATGGTTCTCCGCAAGCAGGGGGTGAACATAATTCCATATCTGGACGACCTGCTGATCAAGGCATCGTCCAGGGAGAAGCAGTTAAGATCCATTGCTCTCCTGACGCATCTGCTCAAGGAGCACAGTTGGATTCCGAACCTTATAAAGTCTCATATGGAGCCGACAAGGAGGCTATCTTTCCAGGGGATGATCCTCGACACGGAGGTGCAGAGGTTTTTTCTACCAGTGGAGAAATCGTTGGCGATTCAAACAATGGTCCAGGATGTCTTGAAGCCAGCCCAGGTATCGGTTCATCAGTGCATCCGCCCTCTGGGGAAGATGGTTGCCTCCTACGAGGCTCTGCAGTACGGAAAGGTTTCATGCTCTGTCCTTTCAACTGGATCTCTTGGACCAGTGGTCAGGATCTCACCTACATATGCACCAGAGGATACGTCTGTCGCCAAAAGCAAGGATTTCGCTCCTCTTGTGGCTGCAACTACCTCACCTTTTGGAGAGCCGAAGGTTCGGGGTTCAGGACTGAATCCATCTAAACACAGATGCAAGTCTAAGAGGTTGGGGAGCAAGTGCTCAAGGAGAAACCTGCCAAGGAAGGTGGTCAAGTCATAAATCCCTTCTTCCGATAAAGATCCTGGAGCTAAGAGCAGTGTACAACGGCCTTCTTCAAGCGGCACACCTTCTACAGGATCAGGCTGTTCAGGTGCAGTCAAACGTGACCACAGTGGCCTACATAAACCGAAAAGGCAGAACAAAGAGCAGGGCTGCAATGTCAGAGGTGACAAGGATCCTCCTCTGGGCAGAAAGGCATGCTGTAGCGATATCAGCAATCTTCATTCCAGGAGTAGACAACTGGGAAGCGGACTTCCTCAGTAGACATGATCTCCATCCAGGAGAATGGGGCCTCCACCCGGAGGTGTTCGAGGAGGTAACTGGTTGGTGGGGGGTTCCTCACATAGACATGATGACCTCCTGCCTCAACAAGAAGCTGAGGAGGTACTGTTCCAGGTCGAGAGACGCACAGGCAGTAGCGGTGGATGCACTAGTAACGCCGTGGGTGTTCACATCAGTGTATCTGTTCCCTCCACTTCCTCTTATCCCAAGAGTACTACAACTTGTAAAAAGAACAGGGGTTCTGGCAATCCGCATTGCTCCGAACTGGCCAAGGAGGGCTTGGTATGTGGATCTTCTGGATCTACTGCTGGAAGATCCAAGGCCCCTGCATCTTTGGGAGGATCTTCTACTACAGGGGCCGTTAGCTTATCAAGACTTACCACGGCTATGTTTTAATGGAATTTTGGTTGAGCGCCAGATCTTAGCTCTGAAGGATATTCCTACTCTTATATAGGCTAGGAAGGGGGTAACGTCTAAACATTACCATCGAATTTGGAAAAATGTGTCTTGGTGTGAATCCAAGAAGTTTCCTGTGGTGGAGTTTCAACTTGGACGGTTTCTCCTGCAAGGAGGTGTGGATTTAGGCCTGAGTTTGGGCTCCATCAAGGTCCAGATTTCAGTCTTATCTATTTTTTCCAGAAACAATTGGCTGTCCTCCCTGAGGTTCAGACCTTTTTGAAAGGGGTTCTGCACATCCAGCCCCCTTTTGTGGCAACAACAACACCATGAGATCTTGATGTGGTGTTGCATTTCCTGCAATCGGATTGGTTTGAGCCTCTACAGGAGGCTGAAATCAAGTTTCTCACATGGAAGGCGGTAATTTTGTTGGCCTTAGCTTCTGCTCGATGTGTGTCGAAATTGGGGGCTTTGTCTTGTAAAAGTCCCTATCTGGTCTTCCATGAAGATAGGGTGGAATCAGGACTCATCCACAGTTCCTTCCTAAGGTTGTGTTGGCTTTTCATATCAACCAACCAATCGTGGTGCCAGTGGCTACTGACTCCTCAGTTGTTTCAAAGGCCTTGGATGTTGTGAGGACTTTGAAGATTTATGAGAAGAGGACTGCTCGTCTCAGGAAATCTGACTCTCTGTCCTTTATGATCCCAAGAAAATTGGGTGTCCTGCTTCTAAGCAGTCGATTTCTCCCTGGATCAGGTTCATGCCTATTCTACGGCAGGATTGCCATGTCCAAAATCGGTTAAGGCCCACTCTACTCGTAAAGTGGGTCCTTCCTGGGCAGCTGCCTGGGGTGTCTCGGCCTTACAGCTTTGCCAAGCAGCTACTTGGTCTGGTTCGAACACATTTGCTAAGTTTTACAAATTCGATACTTTGGCCTCTGATGACCTCAAGTTTGGTCAAGCAGTTCTGCAGGAGCCAGCGCGCTCTCCCTACCATTCTGGGAGCTTTGGTACATTCCCATGGTACTAATAAGGACCCCAGCATCCTCTAAGACTTAAGGGAAAATAGGATTTTAATTACCTACTGGTAAATCCTTTTCTCGTAGTCCGTAGAGGATGCTGGACGCACGCCCAGCACTTCTTTATCCTGCAGTGTTTCTTTGGTTCAGTACTACCTGGTTCCTAGGTGAGTTCTGTATTCATTCCTGTTTCAGTACTGTTTCAGCTGTTGCTGAGTTCTCCGGCCTGTTGGCTGGATTTGCTTTGTTGTGTGAGCTGGTATGAATCTCGCCACTATCTGTGTATTTCCTTCTCTCGTAGTAAGTCGTCTCCTCGGGCACAGTTTCTAGACTGAGTCTGGTAGGAGGGGCAAAGAGGGAGGAGCCAGCCTACACTGTTAAACTCTTAACATGCCAATGGCTCCTGGTGGACCCGTCTATACCCCATGGTCCTAATATGGACCCCAGCATCCTCTACGGACTACGAGAAAAGGATTTACCGGTAGGTAATTAAAATCCTATTTTCATCTCTCCATTCTAGCAAATCTACTGGTCCGCATGGGGACTCGGCCGAATGTTATAAAATGTTGAAACATTATATAATTCCGGTCCTCTGTGAACGTTTTAATTGTATTCAAACAGTAACAACTTTATTTCCTAATTTTAATCAGGCATTTACCACCCTTATCCCCAAACCAAATAAAGACCTAACACCCTGTAACCCTAATCAATGTGATTATAAATTAATAGACAAATTAATGGCTGATCTTACAGTCCCTTTAATCATCCTTAATAACGGACCATCAACTTTGGTATGTCGGGGAAGACACTCGGTAAAAGGTATACGACCTGCAAGTGCGGCAGTTATGGCTACTACACTCAAATCAGATTATCCTAGTCTCCTTTTATACCTTGACGCGACCAAAGTGTTTGACATGGTTTCATGGACATACCTTAATGATATATCGGTCAAGAGAGTATTCGGACTTACTTTCAGCAACATGATAACATTTTTCTATAACCAACCTACTACCTCTTTATTACTAAATGGTCTGCTGGGGGATCCATTAGTCATGCACAGGGGCACAAGACAGGGGTGTCCTTTATCACCCATACTGTTCATTTTGACTCTAGATCCAATGCTTAGGATACTACAAAATTGACCCTCTTTCCAGGGGATCAAGATCGGTCAATACAGTTAAAATATCAGTCTTTGCAGATGATGTCCTCTTATATGTGTCAAACCCAAGAGACCTTTGTGCCTTTGATGGAGTGAATAACAGAATTTGGTTTAACTTCAGGCTTTCAGGTCAACTTTGAAAAATCCACAACTCTGCATCTTCTACCAGGTTTCAAATGACCTGCATGGTCTAGTACTATCCCAATCACATGGGCAACCAAATCTATTACTTATATAGGGCTACAAATCCCCAAAATATTACATACTTGTATAATTACAACCTGAAAACAATCTCACATAGTATTCAGGAGGATACCATGAGATGGCGCAAACTCCCTTTACCTTACATGGGGTGAGCCAACCTGGTTACACTGATCCTATTTCCGAGACTGCTGTACTCTCTTCACTCCTTACCTATTATTATAACAAGAGACACTCTAGAGATTGGGGGCATGATTAGAACATTTATTTGGCATGGTAAGAAGGCAAGAATAAGCCTTGTGACAGTTCAGCAGACCAAGGATAATGGAGGCATTTACCTACCTAACATCACTACTTACAGTCATTCGGCTCATTTACCCTATAAGAGATTGGCTGCACAATACAGATATATACACCAGCATAGCTTTACAATCAGCCTTTTTGGAAGGGATTAGTTTGACCAAATTTTTACATCTACATGACAGTGAAATACCCCTCTCTGCCCAAAACAATCCTTTATTAATATCAACCAGAAGACTGTGGCATATTCTCCAACATAAAAATCTTTTGAAACCAGCTGCATCTCTTTTTCTGCCCTTAACTAATCATCCTGGTTTTCAGCATGGAGAAGCAAGACACCCCTTCACTTTATAGTCACTATAAGACCTCACGTGTTCATCAATTCACGATCCATCCACTAGACTAGGCATTCCCAACCACGGTCCTCAAGGCACACTAGCAGTGCAGGTTTTAGTGATATCCAACCTTCAGCACAGGTGACTTAATTGGTAGCTGAGCTATTTTGATTTAACCATCTTTGTTGCAGCCTGGATATTACTAAAACCTGCGCTGTTGGTGTGCCTTGAGGACCGTGGTTGGGAATGCCTGCACTAGACAACCATTATTTTCCCAAGCTGCCACCTGTTGTCGGTTGAAAAACTCAAGCGACTAGGTTCTGGGATACATTGTGTTAAATATGGAGACTGACACAGGACATATTAAAAAGAATAAGCATTTATTTATCTAAGATACAATATTGAAAACCTGCAAATAACAAGTTATACTCAGTTATATCTCAGATGTTTTAAGATCTGTCCCAGATGATGGTCATCGATTAAGTACTTTAATAATCCAGGGTCCCACCTAATAACTTTGTCGCAAGTTAAAAGCTGGAGGGCATTTGTAGAATTCTAGGTCCGCTGCAGCCAGACCCAGATTCAATCAGAACTCACTGCTATGTGTAAGTGTCTAGGCTTTATACCCCTGCAAGGATACGCTAACATTGTCTTACCAGATATTACATTGCCCCAAGGGAGATAAGCCATGTAGCATTAGGTTGACTGAGTGTGTCATCTAATTTGGCCCCTTTTAGAGGGGAAGAGAATAGCAGGGGCTTGATGGCCAGTTATTGCAGGCAAGTGCAGGGTTAAAATTGATGTACAGAAGGTGGGAGGTCCAAGAGATGAGGAGGGGACGTGACCTGGAGAGAGCAAAAGGCTGAAGCACAGAAGGATTGTCCTATTTGCATGAGATCTTTCAGTCAGAAGCCAGATACATCTAGAAGGATAAGTAGTTTTCTTGGTATCTGGTATATAGATCTACACGATATATCTGTGATAGCTCAATAGTTTTATTAAATGTATGTTTATTGAGAAAGAAAAATCAAGCAGTACATATGAAATAAATGACACGGGTATAGGCACAGTATGGTAGTAGGCACAAAAGAGTCCACGCAGGGATACACAAGGTTGCTACAAAAATCAATTAGAAATCAGTGTCACATGGGAGAGCCTCAAGTAAAATGAAACAGATGAGAACCAACATACAATAAAAATACAACACATCCAGAAAACTGCGGAGGTAACATAATAAAGAAAACTTCCAAACAACCCAGTTAGAAAGGAGGTGCGTTCCCCACCAGGGTCGCCATGTTATACCATGCAGTAAGGTGAACAATTCTTCTAATCTGGTCCTTCTCAATATTACATAGCGTAACAATATAAGGCAGCCATATGTCAAAGAAGTTTGACGCCCGTGACTCAACATCCAACGAGCATTCAACCCAGTCCATTCTATAAACATGGGCAAGTCCGGAAACATACATGACAAAGAGATACGGTCAGGGTGTATCCATTTTGAGAGAATGGTTTTCTTAGCAACCGCAGCTAGTTTGGCCAATAAGCGACAGACACCCATTGTTGGTTCATTGGACCTTGAGGAAGGAAAGTGATTCCACAAAGCCCATGAAACAGTCTCAGAGAAAGGAATGTACAAGGTATCATTAATCTGGATCTCTTTCCAAAACAATTGACCAATGTCACAAGACCACAGACAGTGGAAGATATCAGCCTCCGGGAGTGAGAATATAAAACAATTAGAATTATCCAATATGCCCATTATAAAACGTAATCTGGGGGTGTAATAAGCCCTATGTAACATTTTATATTGTATTTCTACAAAAGAAGACAATATTAATTGTTTGTTCAATGAAACTGAAAGCTTAACCATAGCCTGCAAAGAAAGCTCAGGAACGGAATCCAACCACTTAACCGTACCAGTAGTAACCGCCGACAGGTCAAGTTTTTTGCTAATCTGATCATACAGCATAGAAGTGGGGAGCGGACCCCCTTTATATTCCAATACTAAAGCATCAAGAGAGTTAGTCCTATCAATTAGGGAAAGCTCCGTCATTTAAAAATATAGCTGTGGGCTTGAAAGTATGCTAACAATGGAATTGTAGCATTAGAGTATCATTCTGTGAGCTTGGACAGAGTAAGGATAGAGGATCGGTCGTCCTACAGAAATTGATGCACTGAGCGGAGTCCATGGAGGTGCTAAGTATTAAAAATAATGTCCGCACTCCCATTATGTAAATCTCAAGTATGAACTAAAAGGTAAAAATAACATCTTGGTACAAGACAAGCAAAGTCTCCTACGTAAAAGATGCCAGGTCAAAATAGGATTTTAATTACCTACCGGTAAATCCTTTTTTCGTAGTCCGTAGAGGATACTGGGGTCTACATTAGTACCATTGGGTATAGACGGGTCCCTTGGGAGCCATGGGCACTTTAAAAGTTTAATAGTCTGGGCTGGCTCCTCCCTCTATGCCCCTCCTACCAGACTCAGTCTAGAAACAGTGCCCGAGGAGACGGACATACTTCGAGTGAAGGACATACACAGATAGTGGTGAGATTCGCACCAGCTAACACATACAAGGCAAACCAAGCTAACCAGCTTGAACTCAGCAACAGTTGAAGAAAATTACTTATCCAAGTAACAATGCAGTACGTAACCAAAAACAAACAGTACTGAATCAAGTAACCACTGCAGGAAAATTAAGCGTTGGACAGGTGCCCAGCATCCTCTACTGACTATGAGAAAAGGATTTACCGGTAGGTATTTAAATACTTAATTTTCTCTTACATCCTAGAAGATGCTGGGGTCCACATTAGTACCATGGGGATGTACCAAAGCTCCCAGAATGGGAGGGAGAGCGTGGAGGCTCCTGC
Organism: Pseudophryne corroboree; assembly: GCF_028390025.1. NCBI lineage: Eukaryota > Metazoa > Chordata > Amphibia > Anura > Myobatrachidae > Pseudophryne > Pseudophryne corroboree. Next base: position 14,820,247 of record NC_086446.1, read on the forward strand.
AGATCTGCTTGACCAAACTATAGGTCCTCAGTGGCCAACATATCGAACTTGTAGAATTTAGCAAACGTGTTTGACCCACACCAAGAAGCCGCTCAGCAAAGTTGTAAAGCAGAGACCCCCTGGGCAGCCGCCCAGGAAGAATCCACCTTACAAGTAGAGTGGGCCTTAACAGATTTTAGACACGGCAATCCTGCCATAGCATACACATGCTGGATTGCCTGCTTAGAAGCAGAACACCAAACCTTCTTGGGATCATAAAAGGACAAAGAGTCCGATTTCCTGTGACAAGCAATCTTCCTCACACAGATCTTCAAAGCCCTCACAACATCCAAGGACTTTTATGTAATTGAGGAGTCAGTAGCCACTGGCACCACAATAGGTTGGTTGATATGAAAAGCTGACACAACCTTTGGAAGGAACTGCTGATGCATCCTGAGCTCAGCTGTATCTTCATGGAAAATTAAGTAGGGGCTTTTACAGGACAAAGCCCCCAATTCCGACACACGTCTAGCAGAAGCTAAGACCAACAATGTGACAGCCTTCCATATGAGGAACTTGACCTCAACATCCTGTAAAAGGTTCGAACCAATCCAATTTCAGGAACTGCAACACCGCGTTAAGATCCCAGGGTGCCGTAAGAAGGACTCCACTGGCAGAAATACCCTCTGCACTTCCATGTCGAGGATCATCCCCAGGAAAGATAATCTCCTTGTCGGCTCCAAATGTGACTTTGGAAGATTCAGGATCCATCCATGATCCCTGAGCAGTCGAGTCGTGAGAGTAATGGACTGTAACAACCTCTCCCTGGATGATGCCTTTATCAGATCATCCAGATATGGAATTATGTTCACTCCTTGTCTGCGGAGTATCATCATCTCTGACATCACCTTGGTGAACAACCTCGATGCCGTGGAGAGGGCGAATGGCAGTGCCTGGAACTGATAGTGACAGTCCAAATCTGAGATAAGCCAGGTGTGACAACCAAATCGGAATGTGGAGGTACGCATCCTTGATATCTATGGATACCATGAACTCCCCCTCCTCCACACCTGAGATCGCCACTCTCAGAGACTCCATTTGAATTCCCTCAGATAAGGGTTTAATGACTTCAGGTTCAAAATCGGTCTGACTTAACCGTCCGGTTTCGGTACCATAAATAGGTTTGAATAGTAACCCTTGCTATCTTCCTCACACAGATCTTCAAAGCCCTCACAACATCCAAGGACTTTTATGTAATTGAGGAGTCAGTAGCCACTGGCACCACAATAGGTTGGTTGATATGAAAAGCTGACACAACCTTTGGAAGGAACTGCTGATGCATCCTGAGCTCAGCTGTATCTTCATGGAAAATTAAGTAGGGGCTTTTACAGGACAAAGCCCCCAATTCCGACACATGTCTAGCAGAAGCTAAGACCAACAATGTGACAGCCTTCCATATGAGGAACTTGACCTCAACATCCTGTAAAAGGTTCGAACCAATCCAATTTCAGGAACTGCAACACCGCGTTAAGATCCCAGGGTGCCGTAAGAAGGACAAAGGGAGGCTGGACGTGCAGAACCCCTTTCAAGAAAGTCTGAACTTCAGGGAGGGCAGCCAATTGTTTCTGGAAAATAGATAAGGCCAAAATTTGGACCTTTATGGATCCCAAACACAGGCCCACACCTGCTTGCAGGAAGAGAAACTATCCAAGTTGAAACTCCACCGGAGGAAACTTCTTAGATCCACACCAAGACACATTTTTTCCAAATGCGAAGGTAATGTTTAGATGTTACTCCTTTCCTAGCCTGTATCAGGGTCGGAATAACCGTGGTTGGAATGCCTTTCCACGTTAAGATCTAGCTTTCAACCTCCATGCCGTCAAACAAAGCCATGGTAATTCTTCATAAGCGAATGGCCCCTGTTGTAACAGGTCCTTGCTAAGAGGAAGAGGCCTTAGATTTTCCAGCGGTAACTCCAGAAGATCCGTGTACCAAGCCCTTCTTGGCCAGTCCGGACCAATGAGGATCGCCTGAACTTTTGTCCTTTTTATTAGTTTGAGAATCCTCAGGATGAGTGGAAGTGGAGGGAATACATACACCGACTGGAAGAACCACTGAGTTACCAGTGCATCCACCGCCACTGCCTGTGGGTCTCTCAACCTGGAACAGTACCTGCGAAGCTTCTTGTTGAGGCGTGAGGCCATCCCGTCTACCTGAGGTACGCTCCAAAGACTTGTCACCTCTGCAAACACCTTGGGGTGGAGTCCCCACACTCCTGGATGGAGATCGTGTCTGCTGAGGAAATCCGCTTCCCAGTTGTCTACTCCCAGAATGAAGATTGCCGACAGCGCCATTGCATGCTTTTCTGCCCAGAGGATTTTCGTTACCTCTGACATTGCCGCCCTGCTCTTCGTTCCGCCTGGTCAGTTTATGTAGGCCACCAGTGTCACATTGTCCGACTGCACCTGAATGGCCTGATCTTGCAGAAGAAAAGAAAGATAATCTCCTTGTCGGCTCCAAATGTGACTTTGGAAGATTCAGGATCCATCCATGATCCCTGAGCAGTCGAGTCGTGAGAGTAATGGACTGTAACAACCTCTCCTTGGATGATGCCTTTATCAGATCATCCAGATATGGAATTATGTTCACTCCTTGTCTGCGGAGTATTATCATCTCTGACATCACCTTGGTGAACAACCTCGATGCCGTGGAGAGGGCGAATGGCAGTGCCTGGAACTGATAGTGACAGTCCAAATCTGAGATAAGCCAGGTGTGACAACCAAATCGGAATGTGGAGGTATGCATCCTTGATATCTATGGATACCATGAACTCCCCCTCCTCCAGACCTGAGATCACCACTCTCAGAGACTCCATTTGAATTCCCTCAGATAAGGGTTTAATGACTTCAGGTTCAAAATCGTCCGGTTTCGGTACCATAAATAGGTTTGAATAGTAACCCTTGCTTTCCAGATGAGGTGGAACTGGAACAATTACATTTGCCTTTTCCACTTTTTTGAATGGCTTCCTGTAGGATAGCCCTTTCTGTCAGCAAAGCTGGTAAGCTTGATTTGAAGAATCTGTGAGGTGGGAGCTCTGGAAACTCCAGTCTGTACCCCTGGGACACAACATCCTGTACCCAGGGATCCAGGCCTGATGACACCCAGATGTGACTGAAATGTCTGAATCTCGCTCCCACCTGCCCGCTCTCCAGGCAGTGAGGTCCACCGTCATGCTGAGGATTTTTAGGAAACGGAGCCGGGCTTCTGTTCCTGGGAACCTTCGGTACAGGTTTTCTGGATTTTCCCCACCCACTTCTGAAGTCGTAGGAAGCTTGGACTTCTTAACCTTTGTGGTCCGAAAGGACTGCATA